>NC_143537.1:6492915-6792915 GCF_031878675.1 Megascapheus bottae | reverse complement strand
ACCCGCCCAGCCCGCGGCTGGATGTCAGCTCGGACAGCTTCGACCCGCTGCTGGCCCTGTACGCGCCCTGCCTGCCGCCCATCCCCTACCCCAACGCGCCCTGCTTCAACAACGTGGCGGAGTACGAGAGCTTCCTGAGGACCGGGGTCCGGGCGGGCGCGGGGCGCGGGGCGCGGGCGCGGGGCGCGGGCTCCGGGGACCCCGCCGCCCCGGTCCCCGCCGCCGCCGCCGCCGCCGCCGCGGGGTCCCGGGCCCGCCGCCGCCCCGCCGCCCCGGCCCCGGACCCCGAGCGCATCCAGCGCCTCCGCCGCCTGATGGTGGTGAAGGAGGGCGGGGAGGAGGCGGCCGGGGCGCGCCGGCCGGGGCCGGGCCGGGGCCGGAAGGCGCCGCGGAACGTGCTCACGAGGATGCCCCGTGAGTGGGGGCTCGGGGCGGGGCGGATCCGGGGCGGGGGGCGCGCCCTGGGGAGGGGCAGGCGGGCTGCGCTCTGCGGGGAACCCCGGACCCCTGGGGTGGTGGGGGCGGACAGGTCCCGAGACATTGCAGGCTTTTGGGGTGCACGGAGGGGGGGCATCGTGGGTCTGCAGAGGTGGTGAAGCGTCGGGGGGCCTCACAGGTGACCGTGGGGGGGGTGCGGGCAGGGGAAGTTGTGTGTGTGTATGGGGTCAGGTATTGGGAAGAAGAGCTGACGTTCAGGGGAGAGGGAGGGTGTTGAGGGGCAGAGAGGGTGTGGAGGGGTTCCGATCTCCTCACCTCCCCCCCCCGCCCCAGGCATGGGGTGGTGGTGACAGTCTGGGGGTCCCCCGCATCTGGCCGCAGGGACTTGGAACCCGGAACTAACTAGCAATCACCAGGGATGGAATGAATGCAGCCAGCCCAGGACGCCACTGAGACCCTGGCTGGCTTTCCAGGCGCTGAGAGGCCGGGCAGAAATGCCGGCGCTTCTTAGATCTGCAGGTTGTCAATGGCACGAGGGAGATTCTTAGAGCTTCTTCATAGAACCTGAAAGCTGAAAACAGCAGAGGTGCTGCATTGGGTGAGTTAGGTCTTGTGTAAACGGAATTTTAGGGGGGAAAAAAAAAACCCAAGCAGCGCAGGGTTCTGCTGTCATGGAGCCACAGTCCTAAAATCTGCCCGGCCGACACAGACAGTGACCTACTTAGCCTGACAAAGAATCTATAGCCCAAACAGTAAGTTGTTACATTGTCACAGGATTCCCTTTAGAGCAAGGGATTATTTCATTTTTACAATGTGTTTATTAAAGAGAGAGGTCCTGAAAAAGCCTTGGGTTTTTCAACAGCAGCCTCACTGCTGTTGGTTGAGTGATTCCTGTGCCAGGGCACCATTGTCCAGGCAGGGGTTTGCCCCAGCTTCTTTGCCCAGCAGAAACACCAAGTGTGAACCCTCCAAAAATAAGAACAACTTGGGAGGGCCCTTATTGTATCCATAGGTCTTTATGAAAATGAGGTTGTTGAAATGCACACCGAATCTGACGTTTTTCTTTCTTTTTTTTTTTTTTCTTCTACCAAAAATGTTTGTGGGTGGGTGACTGTGGCTTTATTTTGCTGGTCACCCCACTTCCCGTGGTTAAATATTCACTTGGAATCAATATCTCAGAACATGCACCGTCCTCACCGGAGGTGTTACTTGTGGTGGAGAAAACAAGGCGGGGGGGAGGCTCTACGATAGAGATGGGTGGACAGTACAAAGAGTTGATGACCTTCAAAAAGCAGGGAATGGCTGGGGGTATAGCTCAGTAAGTAGACAGCCTGAGCTCAGGGTCCCAGAGTTAAACCTCAGTACTCAAAAAAAAAAAAAAAAAAAAACCACAAAAACAAGAAGAAAAAAAATAGGCATAAAAAGAAAGCCCAGTGGCTCACTGTAATCCTGTAGTCCTGGCTGCTCAGGAGACTGACATCTGGGGATTGTGGTTCGAAGCCAGCCAATCTGCCCAGACAGGAAAGCCCATAAGAACCTCATCTCTAACCACCAAAAAAAGCCACAAGTGGAGCTGCAGCTCAAGTGACAGAGCAACAGCCTTGGAGTGGCTGCAAACCCCTAATGGCCAACTTAATAATTTTCCAGGTGTCATGACAGTTCCCAGGCCCAGAGGCTGAGATCTTGGGCCACTAAGAGCTGAGGGTCTTCACATTCTACGCCCACTAACTGCTGGGTGCTGTGGCTGTGGCCTTACAGCCCAGAACTGTGACACGGAGATGCCCTGATCTTGGGCTTGCTTGGCTTCTCTGCCATTTCTGTGTCAGGGTTGAGGGTTAGACCTGCCAGGGGGGCCTGGCTCACAGGAGAAGCCTGGTGATGGTGGTAAGATGGCTGTGGCCGTTGGAAGGTGACCCAGAGACTTGCAGTGAACCAGCTGTGTGGCATGGCTCAGGCCCGGCTTGGACTGGAGGATAAAGGAAGGACAGGACCACGCTTCTGTGTCCAGCATCTATTGTTAGAACTCAGGGAGAAGGGAGAGACGGAGCTGACCTGGATTTGGTATGGCATGGCCCAGAAATGGCTGGGGGCGTTGAAAGAACAGCTTCCTTCAAGGACAGAGCTCAGGCTTTTCTGTCATAGGTTAAGAAATGGGTCTTACTGCCATTTGGAGCCTGTCGCTGACATGGCCGGAGGACGTGTGCTCACATTTAGAATGGGGACCTCGTTTCTTTCCCTTGACGCCTTGCTGTCATAGATGGTGCTAGTGTATTATCAGCACAATAGTAACAATCATCTTTATTGTTATTATTTGGGCTATACTGGGATTTGAACTTGTGGCCTTGAGCATACTAGGCTGGCTCTCTACCACTTGAGTAGTAACCCATATTAGTGTTGTTTTTTGATTTCCCCCAAGGCAAGAATACTCACTGGAATTGTACCTGGTTCAATCTTTGGAAGAGAAAGAAATCAAGAGAAAAATGACAGATATGAATGTTGAAATGCTCTGCTTTGCCATTTATTTAAGGAGTTGTTAAGATTCTACCTGTTTGGCTCCATTCTCCACTTCATAAGTGTAGGGGAAGGAATACAATAATGCCGCTATATTTTCCATACCACCCCCCACCCACGCTGTTCCCCCAGTTAGGAAGAGAATGGTCTACTCTTTGTGGAAACACGGATGTTTGGGGGACAGGCCTCAATGTAATGTTCAGGCTTGAGTGAATCACAAGGGGTGATTCAAAACTTTGTAATCAGTTCCTCTAACAGGAAATTATAGCAGCTAAACCTAAAAGCAAACTCTTCCAACCTTACTTTATGAATGAGAAAGCTAGATGTGTAAGAATAAAGTCAGGGGCGGGGAGTTTGGCCTAGTGGTAGAGTGTTTGAGTGTCACGTATATAGAAAAAGCTGGAAGTGGTGCTTTGGCTCAAGTGGCAGAGCTCTAGCCATGAGGAAAACAGCCCAAGGACAGTGCTCAGGCGCTGAGTTCAAGCCCCAGGACCGGCAAAAATAAATAAATAAAAATAAAGTCACTTACCAAAATTGCACACTAGTTGTAATGACTTACAAGTTGTTCTCAACTCTTGTGAGCATGTGCATAGACATGCAAGCACACACACCACACACACACACACACACACACACACACACACACACACACACACGAGTTATCTGTGGAAGGACTTTGAAATATTGCTAGAAGAGAGGTGAATGGAGTGTTTATACCAGGGGACAGCCTGTTCCTTCCTCAGGCCACTGTGCCTGCCATTTTCCTCCCACTCTGCTTCCTGCCATTTCCCTGTCTGACATAAAACTCCTACTTCTCATCTGCTAATTCATTTTCCTCCAAGAGCATTCTCCGTCGTGACTCGTGACCGCCCCGTGCACAGCTCATGAAGCACAACTATGGCAGTCCAGTTTGCTGTGACATACGGGGCATTTTCTTCCATGCCACCAGAGATTGAGTGTGCACACGCACACGCGCACGCGCACTCAGGCATGCACTAGTACTGTGACTCTACGTTAGATTTTTTTTTTTTTTTTGTTCCAGGATGTCCAATTACCACTTGAGCAACACCTCATTGCCAACTTTTTTGCTAGTTAATTGGAGAGAGACTTCTTTGTTTTTTTGTTCTGGATAGCTTTGAACTTGAATCAATTTATTTATTTATTTATTTATTTATTTATTTATTTATTTATTTATGACAGAAAGTCTCTAAAGCAAATTTGAGAGCAAAACACCAGGTTGTGTTTATGGCTGCATTCATTTCTCCCAGGAGGAAGGAAGGATTGCTGTCGGGAGAGGGACATTAAATTAAGAGGAGATGAGAGAAGATTCCAGAGCTGCTCCGGAAAACGGAGGCTCTTGGCAGAAGATGCTTCCTGGCATTCTGAGAGCCTGGTTGCCCAGCGGGTGCCTGTCGGCATCTGGGTTAAGAGTCCCCGGTCCTTTTCCTCACCTTGCAAAGAGGATGCTGCTTGTTGGGCCAAAATGGCTCCGTGGGTGGGGCCAGGCCTGTTCTTTTTGAGGGGAAGGCAGAGGTAACCCCGAACCCCAACTTGGAAACGTGACCCAGGGATGCTCGGATTCAGTCTGTGATGTTTGCGGATGATGGTGATTAAGAAGTTGCTCTAAGGCCCCCTCACGAGGGCCCTGGCGGTTCCACGTGCATTCAGACCTGGTGGCTCTGCCTGCTGGTGGTGATGGTGCGGCTCATGCTGCTTGTCCCGTGTTCTGTGTTCCAGTGCACGAAGGCAGCCCCCTGGGCGAGCTCCACCGCTGCATCCGGGAGGGGGTGAAGGTCAACGTTCACATCCGCACTTTCAAGGGGCTCCGGGGCGTGTGCACGGGCTTCCTGGTTGCCTTTGACAAGTTCTGGAATATGGTAAGGACCCTCTTTGGCGCCGTCATCTAGCGATGAAATCTTGTGTCTGCTGCAAGGGCCTGAGCCCTTTCATTCTTCACACATGACCTGGAGACCCGCTGCTCCCTAGAGCCCAGGAGAACTCCAGAAGTTACTTCCCATGGCTCCTTCTTCTTACAGCAGAAGTCAGCCAGTGCAGGCAGGCTTGCTCCACCCTCACCCTTCCTCCCCAGGACATCTGGTGATGTCTGAGCGTCCCCGTCCCCATCACATCTGGGAGGAGAGGCCGCAGCATGGGTAAAGCCAGCATCCAGTCATGTGACAAGTGCGCAGTCCAAATGTCACTCGTGCCAAGATTGACACAGCGAGCCCTTTTTAAAATGCTGCTCTTTCCTTTATCTGTTTCTGTTCACACACATTGCTACACTAGACTGGTTCACTGTGGCACATGATACATCTCATAATGTAGCCCACTCAGCCCTCCTCCATTATCTCAGTCTTCATTCTTAAAAAGCCATTTCAACCCTGCGTATTCGCCTCTTTCTTATACCTGCCTCTCTCCCTGAGTTCCCAACCCCACACAACTGAGTCTGTTTGACTTTCTTGAGAATCATTTAGAGAATTTCTTGTATATTCATTTTTAATAAGGGGAAAGCACTGAGCCTTGTAGAACAATTATTTCACCTATTCAGTAAATTGACTTTCTCCCAACCATCCTTTCATTCACCATTTTCTTCTGCCCAAGAGCGGAGTTATTTTTGTGTTTAGTTCTGCTGGATATGACAAACCCCTGCAATGCTATTAAAGTAACATTTTCCACTTTTCCTGTTGTCCCCTTTGGCCCTTCCTCTAGGCACTCACGGATGTGGATGAGACCTACCGCAAACCTGTCCTCGGCAGAGCGTATGAGCGAGAATCTTCGCTGACGCTGACGAGGGTAGGCAAAGTTCCTTGCTCTCTTGGGTGCCACCCTGTGTTCCAGCCTGGAAGGTCAGGGGGTCCCTGAACCATGGCCCGCAGTTGCCTAGTTCTATTATGCCATTGTGCCTGCAAAGGGCCTTGAGGGGTCTCTCATCTGCCTCCAGCCCATCTCAAATGCATCTAACCCGCACATTTGGGCAAGATGACCTTTGTGAGTTGGTGTGTGCACGCACCCATGGGCACGGGTGTGCCAGTATCAGGGCCTGATGTAGGACTTGGCTCTCTCCCTTGGCTTTTATGCTGAAGACTAGTGCTCTGCCTCTTGAGCTACAGCTCTATTTCCAGCTTTTTGCTAGTTCATTGGAAATGAGTCTCACAGACTTCACCTGCTCAGGTTGGCTTTGAACCTTGATCCTCAGATCTCAGCCTCCTCAATAGCTAGGGTCACAGGCATGGGCCATCTGCACCCGTGGTCACCTCTCCGAAGGCTGTGAAAGTCTTTAGCAGTTGTTTCTTCTCTTGGCATACTGATGACAGATTCATCTGAGTTTGGGCTAGAAATACATGTCACTACCGACTTTACAGAGACGGTAGGTAGTTCAGGCTTCGCAGAGCATCGTGGAGGAGTCTGGTCCCTTCTGGGGGGCTGAGAGAGGGGTGCCGTGGATGAGTGAGGAGGCTAACGCTTTCTGCTTCCCTCACAGCTGTTTGATCGGCTGAAACTCCAAGACTCGTCCAAGAAGGATGCCGACTCCAAGTCTGCAGTGGAAGATTCCACGCTGTCCAGGCACTCCCAGACGTCCACGTGGAAGGTGGCCTCGGTGTGGGGCAGAGGGGACACTGACCGGAGCTCCCGCAGGCGGTCGCGCTCCGTCCCTTCCTCCCTGCAGGCCTCCGGGAGGGAGGAGTCTCGGTCCGAGCTGTCGGCGAGGACTACACGGACAGAAGGGTCCAGCGCGGGAGGAACCTGCTCCAGGGCCACCACCCTCTCCCGGGGCCAGCCTCGGAAGAAAAAGCGAAAGCCTAAGGTGGATTACCAGCAGGTGTTCACCCGACACATAAATCAGATTTTCATCCGAGGTGAGAATGTCCTGCTCGTTCATCTCGCGCAGTGACCAGCTCGGCTTCGCCTGAGCTTTGGATGGTAGAAATAAAGTGCATGTATCTCTCCTCCGCCGTATCCCAGTACCCCGATGAAACTTGAGTTGGAATGTTTCCCTCTGGTCCTGCACGCGCAGAGGGCAGAGCAGGCTCGGGCCTCTGGAAGAGGAGCTCGAGGGAGGCCACGCCCTTCAAACGTGGGCAGTGGAGTCAGATCCAGATCCAAGGCAAAAGCAATCCGTAGGTCCCCGTATCAGATTGGGTGTCACTGGCTACTTCAGACTCTCAAGCCAAAATACGTTCTTCCACTTGGGTAGAATTTATTTCTCTGAGACTACAGGGGAAAATTAAGTCTCAAGAGGAATCGCTGTATTTCTGAAAGCACTGGCTTGCAGACATACCCCGAGTGTGATTCCGAGAGTAGTAAAGCGCGGGCGCTGGTCGCTCACGCCTGTCATCCTAGCTACTCAGGAGGCTGAGATCTGAGGATCATGGTTCAAAGCCAGCCAAGACCCAACTAACAACCAAAAAAGTCAGAACTAGAGGTGTGGCTCAACTAGTAGAGCACCAGCCGTAGGCAAACAACAACAAAAAAACCTAAGCAAAGAGCACAGGCTCTGAGTTCAAGCCCCATCACCAGCACACATGTGCGTGCACACACACGCAGACAAGGCTGAGAATAATGATACAGCCGCTGTGCCCTGGAACCCTGCACTCACCTGTGAGTTTGCGCTCCCGTGTTCTGTGTCGATGAAGAAATGAAACGTGTCTTGGAACCTCATTGTGAATAAGGTCAAGGAAAGTTGCCGACCTCTGGCAGAACAGAGCAGTTAGTTGGCCTCTGTGGTTGGCAGGAAGGCAGGACCTCGACCGTCTCTCCCTCTCCAGAGGCATCCTCTGCCGGTGTGGACCAGGTGGGCCTGTGCCTGGCCTCGTGGCAGCTCCTTGTCCTCTCTGGCTTGTGTCGCATGGTGCTAGTGCATGGACTCTGGCGTGAACAGTCCCGTGAGCTCTTCTGTCTTCAGTTCTGCATACCTCTGTAACGTGCACATCTCACGGTGGCAAGTCCCTGTCTTAGGGGCTGGCCTGTGTCTCTCAGAACGGCTTCCCCACGAAACCCGTGGGACAGGCCAACGCGGTTCTGAGCAATTGGAGTGGGCACGCTACCAGGGCCACTTCGCTCCAAGCCTGGAACCCGCACACACTCCCACTTGAATCCCAGTGCAGTGCTTTCCTGTAATAGTGGCTGCCTCGTGACACAGACTGTTAGGCAATGTTGATTGTTCGTTTTTGTTCCTTTCTCTTTGTTTTCTATAACTTATTTTCGAAGTGAGAACAAAAACGATATATGACCAAAACTTCTGAAAACTTTGTCCCCTGCTGCCATGGTTGTGTGACTTGGACAGGCCTCTGAGAAGCGGGGTAAGCCAAGTTTAGGGGCCTAAGCCACTGGCTCATCAGCCGGTGAGTGTGAGCAGAGGGAACCCCTCCGCCCCCCGCCTCCCTCCTTCCCCTGTCACACACCTACCTCACAGGGGCCTCTCCACAGAACTCCAGGAAGGCGTTTTACAGCCTAGACACATTTAAGTGCCACGAGTACCGTTTACCACTCTTTCATAGCTCTGTACCGATCTGTCTCATGAGCAGAGCTGGTGCTACCGAGACAGGCGTGGCCCTGGGCGTCTCACTGTCGTGTAATTCTCACCAGAAACTGGGGGAAACATGAGGAACAATTGTTCCCTATCGATTTCTTCCTCCAGAGGAACAGTGCAAGTTCTCTGCTCCCCTCTCCCCCCAAAAATAATCTTGATGTAAGAGGAGAATGACATTGTTCTCACTTATCCTTCTGCCTCCCAGTCCCCCACAAAGTGGGGGTACGATAGCACCAAAGGGTGAGTAAAATGGCCTATCCCTACAGGGAAATTTGTTGACTTTGTTTTCTGTTTACTTGGTTTTTATTTTAAAATAATTTCAAAGTCTATTAGAGAGAGAGAGAGCGCATGAGAGAGAGCCCGGATACACTATAGTTCAGAGAGGTTGTGACTGACAAGCTCAAGTCAACAAATTAGCTTGGAAATCTGCCAGTCTAAAGTCTCTTCTGACTGGGGGTGTGTGCCCCCCCCAAGAAAAAATCTCAGTTCTCAGATGAAAAGTTGTTCAATCACCAGGCAGTGCCACCTACAACCCCTTACCATTCTACCTGTGTGTCTGTCTTCATGGCTGCCTGTTGTCCCTCAGCTAGAAGCTGTAACAGATGCTGAATTCTCCCAGGAATACACAGATGGGCAATCAGGAATTTGGTGAATCCTCATTCAAGTCACGGCCTGGTGAACTCTGACCTGATTGATTCTACACACATGCCGCATTCATGTTTACATACAACTCTCATATACTTTATACTCTTAAGAATGAATTGGCAATTTTCTCCCTAACCTGGCAATTCTGGCCACAAACATTACTTTTAGATTCGTTGTGATTTGTCTTATTCCCTTCATTTCCTTGTTTGGTTTCCCTTCATTTCCTTGTTTGGTTTTCATATAATGATCCTGGAATGAATATCATCTAGTAACTGTTCTTCCTTTTTTTAAAAAAAAATGAAGCATGATAATTATTTTTAGAGAAAAATTTTTTTAAAAAAATTGCCTTTGTTATTGGAGAAAAATCTCAAAAAGAATGAAAATATAGACCCTAATTAAAAAAATGCAATCAGTTGCTACAGTGGCTGAGAATGTAGCTCAGTGATGAGTGAATGAATGGCAAGCTGCTATAGAAATAGCTGGAGTTTTTCTGAGGAGGAGGGGAGGAAAGAGGAGAGTGATGGTGAGTTTGCCCACCTCCCCCGACTCCCAGAGTACTGCCTTCAGGGAGCCAGGCCTCAGGCCTGGCTGTAAGCTGTAAGATTAGGACTTCTTTTTAGCAGGCCCATGTTAGTTCTTCAGAGTCATCTCTGGCACGGGAATGTCTTCAGCGCTCTGCTAGAACCCAGCTTTGTGAGATGATAGTGTTATTGGCTGGTCCGCTCTCCGCTCCTCCCACCAGCAGCCTAGCCTTGGGTTCTTTGGCAGAGGCTGGGAGGCCAGCGGGACCAGCCCAGCTGGAGCAGATGCTGCTTTCCATCCGAGCTTCTCTAGGCAGAGGCAGCGGGCAGGGGCACCGTCCGCGGGCAGGCGCACTCTTCATCTGTCCCTTGCTCTGATAACGCGAGCTGCTGCGTGTGTGGCCGGGTTTAGCTGTGCTCTGCTCACAGACCCTGTCGGCGCTCACTGCCGCCCCTGGAAGGTCCTACAGTCGATCTTGTCCTGGGTGCACAGGCTGGCGTGTGGGAGGAAGCGAAGCCCTCCCTGCCATGCTTCTTCAGAAACAGGAGGGAGCTCAGGCCGGGCCTGCGATGCTGTCGGGGAGGGAGGTGGAGGTGGAAGGAGCCCAGGTGCATCCTCAGCAAAGGCCAGAGAGCCTGTCTAAAAAATACACCGACGTGCACAGGGCTGGAGGCGCGGCCCAAACGAAATGTCACCATGGAGGTGACTCACCTGGTCCACCACTAAGTACAGCCACACTTGGCTTATCTTTGTAGTGTGTGAAACTCAGAGGCCATGGCAGGAGCAAAAGCAGGCTGTTTGTGCAGTGACTGGCCAGAGGTGGCCGTGTCCGGAGCAGGCGTGGTCAGGGTCCGTGTGTGTACCAGTTGGCCCCTGGCTGGCTGGGCATGAGAGGCCTGGCACGCATCCTTCGGCTGGGATCCTGAAGAACCACGCTTGGGTTTTCTGGTCACAAGCCACGAGCTCGGGTCCGTGCTCCCACTTCCGCAGGAAGTCGAAACCTGACGTGGTGGGGACGGATGTCCTCCTGTCTCCCCGGCTTTCAGAGCAGCCAGCGCTCCTCAAAGTCAGCTAGCTATTACTGGTGCTTCCCAAAGCATTCCATGCTTTCTTTTTTAAAGAATGGTTGCTGTGAGGTCAAAGTTCACGTAAGAGAAGATCGTGGGATCCTGTAGAAACTGGATGCATTGATTGGCCACTACTTTCTCATTTCCTGTTCCAGATGTAGTATATCCAGCCCCATTCCAGGGTCTTAGGTTTGCTGGCCTGTGATTCCTGCTTCTCTGAAGGCTTTTCTTAGCCACTGCAAAGCAAAAACATCTTCTCTGGCCTGCACTGCAAAAGTACGTAGTCTGTCCCTAACTTTCTGACACACTGAGCTGAGGAATTTGAGCCAAGCCTCTGGCTTCCTATCAGGTTCCTTGGCTCTGAAGACAGATTGGGCTTCCTTTACTCTATGTTTTGAGCACTTCTCAAATGTCCCTTCGTTCTTCCATACTCAGAGTGAAAACGAAAGCCTTTTGTTAAGAAATGGCTTCAGATGGTTTGAAGATCTAGGGAAAGAAAAATAAGTACACCTGAGACCACCAGTTGGTCTTTTATTTATTTAGAATAATAATTAGTTTGATAAGCTACCAGGGTTAGTGCTCCTTTAAAAATACTCTGAAATCCTGGGACCCGTCCCTCAGGAAAACTGTAAAAGCCTCGGCAATACATGGCAATTGCTTTTGATTCTTAAATGTCTGATGTTGTGTCTGATGTTCTGTTTTGGGAAGCTGGGAAGGAAATGTCTTGAAATTTTCCAGCGTTATTATTTAAACGTTTGTCTGGCTGCACTGTGCTGAGCTCAGCTCTAGAGCAGTGCCCCCCTTCTTTCTTTTGTCCTGAAAGTAAGGTCATCTGAAAACATAGGCCTTCCATTCGGCAGCCCTGGGGGTACCCCGCCACCCCGTAACTTGCTCATGTTTTCTTAGACAGGGCTCAAGCTGGGTGACTGTGTTTAGTTTCTATATTCATATACAAGCTGCTGAAAGAAAAACCATGACTGTAACTCATCTTTATCTTTCTTCTGTTCAGCGGGGACTGCTGCTAGTAAGTTCCATCTGTATTGTTCTGCTTTCAGATGCGTGTCTTGTGGGAGTCTGGAAACTGTAATAAACTATCGATGTGCTGACTTCTTTGTCTCTCTTGATTTGGGGAAGGGAAGAGTCAGGGAGTCCACTGCCAAGAGGAGACACCTATGGAAAAAAGCTCAAACATCTGCTGGGTACCAGTGGCTCAGGCGTATACTCGCAACTACTCTGGAGGTGAGGTCCAGAGGATGTGGGGTTTGAAGCCAGCCCAGCAGAAAGTCCATGAGATTCCGTCTCCAAAATAACCAGGAAAGTCTGGACATGAGGCTTGGCTCAAGTGCTACAGAAGCAACTTTGAGCAGACAAGATCAGCAAGCACAAGTCCTGAGTTCCAAGCTCCAGACCTAGCATTGAGAAGTTCAAGCCAGTTGCTATGTCCAGTCTCCTTCCGTGCTTATTCTTTTGAGAATACATGTGTGTGCACATGCACGTACACACATACACACACATACCTGAATCTCTTTGAGGTTACTTTTCCCTGCAAGTTTGTTTGCAGTTTATGCCTAGCAAAGAAATTTAGTTCCTACTGTGACTTCTCCCACCCAAACCCCAAATAAATATATTTGCCCCTTAATTTTATTCTGCCTAATCTCTTGATTACGTGGAATCTATTCTTCCCTCTGTTAAAACTCCCACTGGTTCCGCTCTCTCTGTTGCCACAACACTCCTCTGTCCATCCTTACCTGCCTCATCAGCTTCCAGAAAGAATGGAACTTGTCCTTAGCCTTACCTGTCTGTGTGGACAGGAGTCTGAGACACCTAAGGAGTTGCCACAGTTATTCTCCAATGGCTTCTGTGTCATTCGAGAACTCAGGTACTTGGGAACACATTTCCTGGGTGTGGTGGTGGATACCTAAAATCCCAACAGAGGCAGAGGGACCCCAAGTTCCAGGAGAGCCTATGTAATATAGCAAGTCTGTTTCAAAACACCAAGGCCTGGGAGCTCAGAGGTAGAGTGCTTGCCTAAAATGCACAAAGCCCTGGGTTTCATCTCCAGGACCCCCAAAACAAGCAACTACATTAATTCTAGAGAGGAACGGGGCTCAGTTCACATCTGTAATGTTTCTAAGCATGTGGGGGAGAGGCCAGACATAGGCCCTAGATTTGATCCTTGCTTGTCTTCCGTCTCAGACACTCAAGATTAAAGAAGGTCCTCGCTGACCCAAATAAAGGCACAAGAATCGGCTATCTCGACATTTAGGATGCTCAGTGATAGTTAAACAGGGCCAAGTGAGTGGAGGCCAGGGGAACAAGACACATCTATTTCTTCCTGTGCTTCCTTCTGGGATAGTGTCAAGAAACAACAACAAAAAAATTCTCCTTGGCTCCAATGAAACACTGTTGTCTGCCCTGCGGCCACGAGGTGGCAGTAGGTTAAAGACTACTGCTCACCCACCCAGCCGTCCTGCAGGGATCTGGGCTTCAGCGCCAGTCACACTGCCCAGTGGCTACAAGACAGGTGCTTTAACACGACTTGAAGCGATGGAAGGTCAGGAGAAAGCACAAGGGCCCTGAGGTCAAGTCCCAGTACTGGCATGAAAAATAAAGCCAGAAGCCTCCCCCCCTTACCTCAAGCATCATTTCCCATCAGCCTGTGGTGAAGAGGAATAAAGCTTGTAAAGTCATCAAGCTCAAGTTCAACGCCGTAACTTAAAACCAAGAGTATTCCTGTGCATATCACTATAATGAAACACCTGGCATAACCAACTTAGGAAGAGAGAAGCTTGATTCCGTCTCATATTTGGGAGTTTCTGGTCCACCACTGATTGGCCCCGCTACTTTAGGCCTCTGGTGAATCCCGCCCTCTGTGCCTCGCACTTCTGAGCCTTCCTTCCCAGATCTCTCAAAAGAAGAATCTCCCCACGTGCCTCCATCCACAGAGCACGCCCTGGGTGTCATTTACACTTGGTGAACTCCTATGTGACACTCAGTGGCTTCCTGAATGTCCCCATGCTTTTCTTCCATGTCCTGAGACCAAATCAAGCCCCCCTCCCCCCATGTCCTCTCCATGTCCTCTGTGCTTTCTCAGTTGGCTCAGCC
Organism: Megascapheus bottae; assembly: GCF_031878675.1. Taxonomy (NCBI): domain Eukaryota; kingdom Metazoa; phylum Chordata; class Mammalia; order Rodentia; family Geomyidae; genus Megascapheus; species Megascapheus bottae. Next base: position 6,779,097 of record NC_143537.1, on the reverse strand, counting down.
TGGGTTAAAATCTCAGCATCTTCACTGCTGGCAGAGCCCCACGTGCTCCCACAGGACTGGCGCTGGGCTCCACAGGACATTCATTAGCTGGGCTTAGGTGAGGGGGCACTGGGGGTGGTATTTCCTACAACAGACCCCGGCCACTGCCAGGAGCGGCTCAGCTGGCCCACGCGTGCAGCTAATGAGGGAGAGGCCGTGGTTTGCCCTCTGTGTGGGCCAATTAGAGTCAGGTGGGAAGTTCACTCCTGAGCTGGCAGATGGCACCTCGTGTGTGTGTGTGTGTGTGTGTGTGTGTGTGTGTGTGTGTGTGTGTGTGTGTGTGTGTGTGTGTGTGTGTGTGTGTGTGTGTGTGTGACTGGTAGCTCGGTCACTGTAGCTTGGTCACTCTCAGGAAAGCCTGCACAAGACCCGGCTCTTGTGTGATTTCAGGGCCTGGTGTTTGCCCCATCCCCAGTGCAGAGCGGTGCTTTGATGATATGTGGCGTTTTATGACCAGACCTGCGATGTGTGTGTTCACTATCTTTCTAGGAACTGACTCACTTGTGCACTTAGCACTTCAAAAGGAAGCTGTCTGTCGCTACGATCAGTAGCAAAATCCAGACAGCTGCCCTCAATCGGAAGTAGACATTAAAATGCACAAACTGCAAAGAAATCCCATTTCCCTCCCACCACACCTCCTCTTTAATGTTACGTTCCAGGTGCACAAGGTACGGGGGTGGGGGGGCAGCTATCTGAAGCTGCTTTCTCTGAAATGGTTAAAATCTGGAACTCTTCCTTGCATGTGTAAAGACAGAAAGAATTAGGTATGCCCGACACAAAAGGAAGGCCTGTTTTGGGGTGAGCCTTACCCATTTAGGGCAACAGAACCAATGTTTAATGGCTGGAGATTATTGGGCATTATGACCATGGTATAATCACATATATTCCACCAGCTCACTAGAAAAAAGGCAGCAGATAATAGCTGCCATTTTGAGTCTTTATTTTCCACTCCCTGCATGGGGAGAAGGAAATTTTTCTCTCTCCCTCTTCTACCCCTGTTATACTTGCTAAAACTTTCAAAAAGAAATGATAAATAACCCTTTAAAATAAATAAACAGATGAAAAAGAGTGAGGCTGGGTTTTGGTGGCTCATGTCTATCAACCCTAACTACTCAAGAGCTGAGATCCGAAAAGATCAGAATTCAAAGCCAGCCCAAGCAAAAACGTCTATGAGATTCCAGGGCTAAAAGAATGAGCAGAAAGTAAGGCTGGAGGCATGGCTCACGTGGTAGAACACCAGCTGAACCAGTAGTCTGACTTCAAACTCTAGTACCACCTAAAATAAACTCTATTGAAATGAAACCATTTGTCTTCAGGCCACCTAAAAACAGACTGTTGCAGGTTGTAGAATCTATGTGAGATTAGGCAACACACTGTTATAAAACAGCCACATTTCAGCAAGAGCAATTTTATAAAACAGTTCCTTTAGTGGGAAGAGTCAGGACCAGTAGCTGGGAGTTTCCCGTTTAAAGTGATGAAATTGTTCTTACAGGTATTTTAGCATCTAGGACCTTTCTAGCAGCCCTAACTGCATAGCTATAAAATCTAAAGTGAACAGATCCAGGCCTTAATTTACATCTACCTTGGGCTCTTAAGAGTCACAGCTTTGTTTCACAGGCTGTGCAAAAGAGTCTTGAGCAAAAGAGCCCAGGGACTGAGCCTAGGCCCTCAGTTCAAGTCCCATGACTGACATAAAATAAATAGTGAAATCAAGCTTACTGACCAAATCTGTGGGGAACCTGCCAGTGTGGTTTTGTTACAGGACGGAGGCTGACTCTTGTCTCTGAAGGCACATAGTGATTAGGGAGGATCTAAGGTTTGCTGCTACAGCTGGCTTCCACACTTGGCCAGGTCCAATTATGCCTCAGCTGAGTCTTCACGTCATCTCCTCCTTGTCCCCAGAGCCCTGTGAGGATCGCAAAGGGTGCGGATGACATGCCTTCCCCGGGCCAGGACTCACCTGTCTGTAACAGCTTAGAGCTGTTTTTACTTAGAACTATTTTCCTTTGAATCAACAAGGATATATAGACACGTCTCTATGTCACTTTAATAAAGAACAATGGGAATGACACCAAAGCAACAACAGTAAAGCAGTAGATTCCACTTTAAAAAAGAAAAAGTGGGCTTTAATCCTTACATGCTCAAAAGAATCTGAAAGGATTCTGAGTGGTTGCTTTTGGCCCTCCTTACCCCTAGAGACACAGCCCTCACTGGTCTAGCTTCTTACAGAGAGGCTACTCAAGGTCCTGCCCCTACCATTCATTTTATGCCTTATTTTTGAATTCAGGGCCTCATGCTTACAGGCGCTCTATCACTTGAGTGAATTTGGTTATTTTCGAGGTCGGTGCTTGCCTTATGACTAGGCAAAATCTGGATGGTGAGCCTTGTATCTGTGCATCCCGTATCACCAGGATGGCAGACGTGAGCCACAGCGCCCAGTCATTATGTTTCCCTTGGGGCTGGAGAACATCTGTGCCACTGCACCTAGCCATTGGCTGAGACGGAATGTCTCCAAATTCTCTCCTGGGACTGGCTTCAAACCTCCATCTCCCTTTTCTCCTTCCCAAACAGCTAGAATTACAGGCTTGAATTGTACTCTTCGTTTTAAAACCTAGTGTAAGTTCGAACCCCAATAGTCCTGTAAAGAAAAGAAAAATGTATCCTACGTTAGCAACAGGACTATGTGAGCCGATGGAAACTGAGGCTTGAGTTTAGGTTTTGTGTAGGCAGTCTAGGCTAGCTTTGAACTCACAATCTTCACAAAATAACATTTGGTTATTTTATTTTCTATGTGATTCAAAGAGTAATGACGGCTTCTGCCAAGTTTCCTGTAGATTCTTCAAGTCCCCTCCACCTTACCCTGGTGTGGACTGGAAATATGACCACTTTCCACGCTTCCCTTGAAGCCAAATGTTGGAAGCAATCCAGGCAGCAGCGATCTCAGAGCCTGGAATCTACTCCTGGGTCTCCTGGGTCAAATCAGACATGGACCGAGACACTCCACCATGGGGTCAAGATGCTGTCGGCTTGAAGTCACAGGGCCCCAGCTGAAACGTATGTCCTTCACACATTATGACCTATGAAGTTTTCATGGTTGGTTCAGTGACTGAGCAGTATGAGAAAGAAAGAGGAAAAGAGACGGAGACAGAGGCAGAGAGATTTTCTTTGTTCTGCCTTTGCCGTCATGCTGTCAACATGGCTGCTATAGATCCAAACATTCGCCCCATGATGACAGGCAAAGGCAGAGAGGAAAACCATTCCAGAAGCCTTGAAGCCTTTTCTCAGAACACATCTTCCGTAACCTACAGCAAAGCATCACAGAATGGGATCACAACGGACTCATGCACTTCACGGCTTATCCCTACGCCTGCACCTCTGTCCTTGGAATGTTGTACTGGCCTTCTACCCACTTCCTGGCTCGGAATCCCATAGCGAGGAAAATACAATGGTTATAGGGTAGACAACCAACATCTCAGTCCATTCTTCCTGCGCCTCTGGCCGATTCATGGCTGTATTTCCTGTACAGCTCCCGTGATGAGAGACCCTACTCGCTTTGCTCCTTGTAAGGCCCAGGCGGGTGGACCCAATTCCGCCACAGCAGGCTTTCATAAATACTTGTTGGATGGCTGCACATATACCTTTGCCATGGCCAGCAAGCAATAATTCCAACACTTAGATATTTAATGTGGCAAAAGCAGGATTCTATGTAACTATCAAAAGAGGTTGAAAGAACTCAGTACCTCAACATCACCAACATTTTGTTACAGGGCTAACTGCCAAGCCCCGTGTGCATAGGGGACCATTAGTAATTCCGCAGCTATGCAAATTAAAACAGTGATGTATGATTTATAGCTTTAATAACATTCTGAAGGCTCTTAAATTTTAATCACTTGCAACATCCTTTTTAATATTCAATTACTTTATTAACTAATTAGGTCACTTGCTGAAAGAGCACATACGGCTGGTGCTATTTTAATATCAGCTGAGCCTCACAAAATACCTTTGAAATGGTGCAAATGGTTTATTTATTTTAAACAGATCATTAAGAGGCTATAATTAATAAACCAATTAGGGGGGAAGAAAGGCCCACCAGAAATAGATGCATTGGTACAATAGCAGTGTCCGATGGATTAGGCATTTTTAAAACCATACATCAAGGGGCAGAACTTCAATGAAACCCCACTGTAAAAAGTGCTTTCCTAAATAATTCATTTGTGCAGTGACTGATAACCCAATCACAGTGACCCCAACTTGGGGTTTACACATCACACAGACCTGTAATGGGGATGATTTCATCTAATGAAATTCCACGCACATCCATGTGGCGTTCCTGGTTTACTTACAAGGGCCCTCGTGTGTGGACGGAGCTGGGCTTCACCGGCTTCCCAGAGGGGAAGCGGACGGAGAGCCACTGCTTATTGATTTCTCTGCGCTGAACAAAGAAAGCCGAGGCCAATCCTGCAGGGAGCCTCACCCAGGCCCTCGGAGAAGCCTGTGGATGGCCCCGCTGATGCCCACAGACTGGGCCCTGGCTGGGGGTGGGCCAGCTGGCAAACGGGCAGAATTCTATTCGAGGGATCTAGGTGGGTAAGGGAAACGAATCCCTGCCCCTCCCCCCAAAAAGAGCAGTGTGAGACTTAGAAGCCGGGTCATTGTTTTCCTGCTAACAACCATTTAATAGAAACCAATAAACTAACAGTCCCTCTTTGCCCACTGCTGGTGTTAGTTTCTCGGGTATCTTCCCAAATCAATGGCCTCTGGACACCAGTGGCTCATTCTGCTAATCCCAGCTATACAGGTATCTGAGGATCAAGGGTTCTAAGCCAGCCTGGGCAGGAAAGTCTGTGAAGTTATCTCCAATTAGCCATCAAAGAAGTGCCAGGGGAGCTGTGGCTCATGTGGTAGAATACCAGGCTTGAGCCAAAAAGCTACCGTACTATGTACTCAAGCCCTGGTACTTGCATGCATGCGCGCGCGCGCGCACACACACACACACACAGAATCCTATCATTGTGGCATTGTGGTATTTTTCCTCATAACCATTATTTTGCAAGGTGGGCCTTGACGGCATTCAGCATTATGGACTTGGGTGGCTCTGGCAAGTCCCGCTCGGTGGAAATGTGCAGCAATCCTTTCTATCTGGGTCATCTTCCCTGTCATTCTCATGCTTCATGGGTGGCTAAACCAATGTTTTATGTATGTCCAATCTGCCTTAGCACCTTCATGAGGTGTCGATGGAACTATAAATATTCATCCATGCCACACTGTCCCACGGATGTCCCAAGTTCTTTGGGAAGGAAAGCCAAGCTCAAGCAACAAATCAGACATGGATACTGACTCAATGAAAAGAGAACACATGGTGCTATTAAGTTCCTAGGGGGGAATAAAACCTCTTAGCTATGAAGAAAAGAATTTTAGCAGTGATCCTCTCTTCTGGAGTCCCTCATCTGAGCTACTGGGACTTTTCTCAGGCCCACAAGGAAAAGTACATGCCCAGTTCCAGGCACAAGCTGAGACATTTCTGAGGTGTGAACAACATGCTTTTCAAATGAGGTCAAAGGCTCCACGTAAGCAGACTCTTTATGTTAATGAATCACTACTGTGGTGAGTAAAGATGAATCCGGTATCATCATCATCAGGCTGTATAGTAACCATCAATCATGGTTTGCTATGTTTTAGATAAAGTACAAAAGAACTCTTAATTCCTATTCCTGGGTCATGTGGCATTTTTGCAAAGGCTGGAGTGACCCTACCGGAAGACCAATGCTTTGAGTAGGCATAAGAAGGTCCTGAGGGCTGGGAGTTTGGCCTAGTGGTAGAGTGTTCGCCTAGCATGCACGAAGACCCAGATTTGATTTTTTGGTACCACATACACAGAAAAAAAAAGCCAGAAGTGGTGTTGAGGCTCAAGTGGTAGAGCTCTAGCCTTGAGAAAGTCCAAGGACAGGGCTCAGGCCTTGAGCTCAAGCCCAAGACTGGCCAAAAAAAAAAAAAAAAAAAAAAAAAAAAAAGGTCCTGAGTTCAAACCCCTGTACAGCTTGAGAAAAACAAAAAAAACAAAACAATTAGGATCTTTTGCTGGGTGCCAATGGCTCATGACTGTAATTCTAGCTATCCAAAGAGGATGAGATCTAGACGATTATGGTTTGAAGCCAACTTAGGCAGAAAACTCCATGAGATTCTATCATTAAAACTAGAAAAAGAAGAGCTGGAGGTATAGCTCAAGTTGTAATCAGATAACCAAACAACCTGATTAAGTTCAAGGCCCAGTATCCATCCATCCATCCATCCATCCATCCACTCTTCTATCTATCTATCCATCCATGCATATATATGTATAGAATATAGTTGATATAACAAGATAATTTATAACCTTGACAAACACATCAGTCTCCTATTGCACTCTCAAATGAGACTGATCAAACATGTAACCTGCATCAATGAAAAGGAAAGAATTACACAATAAAAAGAAGAACTCAGCTATTGATAAGATTCTTTGCCTAGAGTACACAAGACTCTGGTTTCAATACTCAGAATGGGAATAATGAAAACAATAACAGGAAGTTGTTTTACAAATATGTCACATGCAATGGATATCACTTTTATTGCCTGTTGTTGATTCATGAAATTTGCTGATATCTCAAACATATAGCTACAGGTATAGCTTCACGTCTTGGTAAACATTTTTTGCCTTAAACATATTTCATGATTACATTCGTATTGAAGATGACACGATCCTTGAATCTGACTGCAATTCTGTCATGGAAATAGCTCTCCACCCGTTCAGGATTAGAGAGCATCATTGCATAGCCAAATATGGAATTTCAGGAACAATTTACTGGCTAGTCTCATCACAGGTAGGCAGAGGAGTTTCACAGAAGATCCAAGCAAATGGTTTTTCTAGGTTACCTGCAGCGCAGCCTCAGTCTGAGCTTTCTAATACACTGCAAGTCCATCTTGTCCTAACTTGACCCCAGCACTCCCTGCTCTTCCCATCTGGAGCTGAATCCTTTATTTACAGTCTGGCTGTGCATGTAACTGGGAACAGAATGGAAGCCATTTTGGAAACATGGACATAGCAAACCTCAAAGGAAGCACTCAGGGATGAAGAAGCCACAAACTTGGGAAATGTCAGCTGACGTGTGGGGTGACAAAGACTCACAGTTGATTGTTAACCTCCCAAACTCAATTCAATGTGACAGTGACACTTTACAGCACATTGCACTCAATCTCATTTGAAGCTGACAAAGATTGTTTCTGCTTTACATCTATTGGTTTATTAATGGTCTACAGCCTCTTAAGCAGATGCATATTCATTAGGTAGCCAGCTGTTCGGAGGTTCCCAGATGTCGAATGTAACTCTGTCTTAGAACATATTTTTTTTTTCCTTATCATGAAGCAAAGTAATTGAGGCCTTATTAAAGAACCAGTTAATTACTAAAGTGGCACCTTATGGCACCCTTTTATCATTCAAAGCTGACAACTCTCGGGACATCTAAAACTTTTGGTGAAGACTATTATAGATTATAGTGTATGTGTAGAGACACATATACACGCTTTCACATTATGCAGAATTACAGACAAGTGAGAAGTTTTGACAAAAATTTCAGCAATATTTTCAAGATATTCACCTATCTTTTCTCGGAATTAGGTCTCAAAGACAACAATGATAACCTAGTACTTTCAGTACCGTTCAGATGATTTAATAATTCCTTTTTCTAATCTTATTACGTTCCCTACAACAGGACTTGAACCCTTCACCAGTGGCTCGTGCTTGTGATCCTAGCTACTCAGGAAGCTGAGATCTGAGGACCACAGTTCAAAGCTAGCCCAGGCAGGAAAGTCCATGAGACTTTTACCTCCCAATAAACTGCTCAGAAAAAGCCAGAAATGATACTGTGGCTCAAATGACATAGAGCTAGCCTTGAGCACAAAGAGGGACAGCATCCAGTCCAGAGTTCAAGTCCCAGGATCAGCAGGGAAAAAAAAAAAAAGACTTGAATGGTTCTTTATGTAACCTCTACCTCAAATCTCTTTTCATATTTTCTACCAATCCCCTATCAACATCAACGAAGTTAAAGTATTGGTTGCTAAATGCCTTTTAAAGCCCTGTTCTAAAGATAAGTTCAAACCAATATCCCCTTGAGAAAAAGTGACATCTAGAAATTTTATTTCTAGATTTGTTTGGTGGCTAAGCATCTCAATTCTAGTTAAAAAAAAAAAAAGAGGAGCAAATAAGTAATTGCCAAGTTCGTATACTGTTTGGAAAACCCTATGAGTTTTTCGGGTTTTTTTGAAAAATAGATGAGTAAGCAAGCCAGCAGGGTCCCCTCTGCTTCACGCCTGTGGTTTTCTTACACTTGAGGGATATTCCATTCTTAGGGTGCCTTTGTGTAGTTATAATATTTTGACTGAACTGGATTTTTTGTACTTTCAAGATTTGGCTAATGTCTTATGCCAAGTTCTATTACTTTCCTACAAAACAAACAAAAAGTTTATTTACCTTTCAGATGAGATCTGGTTTTATTTGCTCATCTCCTGCTGGTGACCTTTAGAAAATGCAAATAGATTACATAAACATTTCAGCGCTTACTTAAAAACCACATTAGTTAACAAGCTTTTACAGGCTGTCAGAGGGAGCATTACAGGGCATCAGGGGATAAAGTGATGGGGTTCAGGGACACCCAGAGAAACTCTGTTAATCTGGGCAGCATGTTCAAGCTCTAAATTCCAAGCTCCGAAATATTCAAAGAGGAGGTAATGAGGGAAGGTGGAATAAAGCCGAGTCTGAATCCTAAGAACATGTCCTGGGAGGTGTGGCTTGCCTGAACTACCTCCATGAATCACACCTCCTAGCTCCCCATCGGGAACGAAGGGCTCACAGCTGTCTCTCATGCCAGTCCTAGGGCTTGAACTCAGGGCCTGGGCACTGTCCTCAGACTTTCTCAAAGTTAGTGCTCTACCACTTGAGTCACAGCACCACTTCTGGCTTTTTATGCTATGTATGCAGTACAGAGGGAGGAATTGAACCGGGTCATTGTGCATGTAGGCAAGCACTCTACCATGAGGCCGAACTCTCGCGCCCCAGCCTGTAAATTCTAATAGACACATTCAAGTTATATTATTGGAAATACTCAATTTATAGTTTAGATACCAACGATTCATACCTTTCACCTATAAATTACTGATGGATCTGGGATTTGACAGTAAACTCTGAAATACTTTCATACCACTTCCCAGTTGAAGCATACCAGCTGCGTCTTAGCATGCCTCAACCTATGTGTGGCTTTTCCGTGGAGTTCCGTTCACAACTGAAGCCTCTGGTTCACTGCTCCTCTCTCTCATGGCATGGCTGCACCCTCCTGTCACATGGCTCATTCTAGCAGCACTGTGGCTCTCCCCTTTCTAATGGCCTCTGCCCATGCATCTCTGTGGCAGTATACCAGGTGATTTTCTATCTCACTGAGGTCACGTAAGCAGCAGGAATACCAAGATGAATGACATGGCGAATTAAGCTTAGGCAGTGGTTCTCTCCAATCTGGTGCCCTGCTGCAATACTGCAATCTATTATTTAATTGGGAAGATTTGTGTTTTGACATTATTAGAAATAACGTAACTCTCTTGGGGAAAAGTACTAAAAACAAAACAAAACAAAAAACCCACTGGAATCCAGATCAATATCTATGTAATAGTTGACTTAAAAAAGAAGGGTTTCAGGCCGGGAGTTTGGCCTAGTGGTAGAGTGCTTGCCTTGCATGCACAAAGACCCGGGTTCAACTCCTCAGTACCACATACATAGAAAAAATTCAGAAGTGGTGCTGGGGCTCAAGTGGTAGAGCTCTAGCCTTGAGAAAACCCAAGGACAGTGCTCAGGCCCTGAGCTCAAGCCCAGGACTGGCAAAAAAAGAAAAAAAAAGAAGGCTTTGGGCTGGCACAGTGGTGCATGTTTATAATCCCTTTTACTCAGAGGCAGACATTGAGGGAATCAGAAGTTGATGCCAGCCTAGGCACAAAAACCCCACTTCAACTAACAAGCCACCAACTAACAAGCCAGATGTGATTATGCATGCCTGTGAACCCAGCTATAAGTGAGGCATGAGGCTCAACCCTGGTCCTGGGCAAAAAGCATGAAACCCTGAGAAATAAAGCAAAAAGGAGGTAAGCAGTAGAGTGTCTACCAATTAAGTTGAATAAAACGGACTTGTACATGATCATTAAAAAAACGAGATCTTCAGCTACAGTAGCTTATGCCAAGGCTGAAATAGAGAAGATTGAGGTCAGTGATTTAGAAAAATTACCATTTGCTAACTTGTGTCCCTATTTCAATACAATAAATACGGACAGGAACAACCCACATTTAAAGCTCGCTGAGGTATTCAATTTAGGGCTCATCAAAGAGGCCCTGAGATGGCACCGCCAACCCTCAGCTTATTCTTCATTATAAAATAGATACAGGCATGCTTGGAGAATTGAAAGACCACAGATTCAAGATATGTGATTAAGAAAACTCAAATGGAAAACAGCACTTTCGAACCCAGAAGTTACTTAACAGGTTAAAAAACAAAACAAAACTATTTTTGCCATCCTTCCCTTTTCACCAGGGAAGCAAAGCGCCTACACCACAGTTCTCCTGTTCTCTACAAGATCATGGTGTCACATATCACAAGAATGGCTTGGGTGGCCAGTGGAACGGAGCCAGGAGCTGATGCCCATTAGAAGACAGTAGACCAGCAAGGGTGTCCTTACTCAAGAATAAAGGTCAGAGCAAGTTGAAAGGGCTCCAAAACTATAGGATTTATTAAAATCTCTCTTATGTGATTGCTTACTTGGTGTTAGGAAGAATTTTAGACAAAGGCCTCTGGAACACAAAACCACAAGAATTCCAATCTCTACAATTTATCACAAGTTGTTTGTGACAATCAGTAGTGTCCACCAGTAAGGGATGTGGTGATCTGCACTAACAGGGTGAGCAGAAGTGAATAATAATTGACAGGGGCCGGGAGCGTGGCCTAGTGATAGAGTGCTTGCTTGTGCACAAATACTTGGGCTCAATTCCTAGGTACAAGATACACAGAAAAAGCCCAAAGTGATGCTGTGGCTCAGAGCTCTAGCCCTGAGAAAACCCAAGGACAGTGCTCAGGCCTGAGTTCAAGCCTCAGGACTGGAAAAACAAAAAAATGACATCCTTGACAAGAGTTAAATTCATAGTGAAGCCCTCCATCTACTTTGTACAACAGGTCAGGCTTTAAATAGACTGCTTTTAGAAATAAAATAGGAATCTGACCCTTTCAATTTGCTGTCAATGAGATGACACTCACTCCTGTGGAACATTAAGCACAGTGACTGGCATAAAACAGACACCACAGTACAGAAAGAAACATCACTTTACTTAATTACCCAACATTCAGGAGTTTGGGTTCACTTCAGGGAAACTTACCAGGGCCCAAGATGTTAGATGAATCGATGAAGCTTACACTGCTCAAAGATGATTTCTTCTGTATGCTCCAAAGGTGCTTCTACAATGTATCTCCAGAGGAGCTGGTTTATTTCACAGAAGTTATTTTCTGTCTGCTACAAACGTTGCGTTATTTTCTGATATCTAGACAGTTATACCCTGTGGACTGTTTCATAATTCTTCCACATATGTGAACTACAGGAATGGAGAGCTTCAGGACTATCTCCAAACCAACAGCACTGGAAACTCCTCTCAAAGAAAAAAAAAAAAAAAAGCACAGCAACAAAGAAAGACACACTGTAGTTTTTTTTGTTTTTTTGTTGTGTTTTTTTTTTTTTTTTATGGTTCCTGAATCTATCCGGAAAGAGAATTCTAGTCAGGCAATGACACAATATAAAGTGTGGGCTCAGCATATCCAAACCACTAGAACCTGCTTTCCCCTCACATTAACAATATGAGGGAGAAGGGAAAACAGACACAGATTTGGTTGATGAAGGGTTTGTGGGGTGGGCAGAAGGGAAGTTCTGAAGATAAAGCGAGATTCTTCCCTTGCTAGTTACAAGTAATTTGGGGTTTTTGTGGGGTTTTTTTTGTATCACTTAGTAACCTGAGACAAACTGTTAAAACAGCAGGATCTCAAGTTGTAGATCAGCCTGATATACACAGTAAGACCCAATCTCGAAAGCCAAATCAAATACTGTAGGACAACAAACTGCATCTTGAGGGTTAAATGGGATGGATCCCCACAGTTACAACCCAACCCAGGCAGGCAGAGCCTGGGAAATGCTTTACAAGACAGATCTTAACAGGAAAAACAAAAGTAAACACACACGTTGAGGCATAAAACACTGACATCCTCTAAACCATATACATTTAAGGAAGGAAAAACATACTTCTTAATTTTAAACAACTTCTTTAAGATTACAGGGTTTAAATGTAAGTGCCACAGAGGTTGGTGGGGTGCTGTGAAATAACACCACTTGAAAGCTCCTGGTCTTTGAAACTAATTTAAACACATTGAATTGTTGAAAGATTAAAAACCGCAGTCAGCTAATTACCCTCTCTCTCATCTCTTATTCAGCAAATGAATCACTTTTCATTACCACTTCGCTGAAGTACATGAATTTCTGCCTAATTAGAAATGTTGTAGCTGAGCATTAGCAAGGATAGAGCAGGTCAGGATATCTCTGCGGCTTCATTTTTAATTCCTAACAGTGGAGCCTGATAGGAAAGAATAGAGAAGTCATTAAATAAATTTAAATTATTTATAAAAATTACTTTGCCCAAATTATAATTATTGTTTCTCCAAATGGTCTCCAATGTCTAATGGAATAAAAGAAAAAGCAGTCCAACATTGATTTTAATGAACATTTTAATGTTATATATAACAGAACATTATGAATAAAATGGAAACAAAGTTTTTATCAATTTAATAAAAAAATCTTCAACATAAAGTGGGGAGGTAATAATTTGATAACTATATTATAGTATTTATTTTAAAAAATATTCCCCGCTTGAGGTCAAAACAATTAACTTTGCATTCCAAACTCTAGAATCATGATTTTCATGTGCGCTTAATGCAGAACTACATCAGGAAAGAAAAACATTTGAATTAATTTCCTTTATTTGTCATTAAATCAATAAAACCTTGACTGCTGCAGGCCTCCTTTAGTAACATATAGAACTCCTCTATAGAAGAAACCATATTGCTAATGTCACATTATATACACTCAGAACCAAACAAAAATGAATTCCGCAGAATTGTTGAGTTCTAACAATTATACTTAACGTAAGGTTTCAATGGATTTCTATCTTTCCAAATTTTTGAAAACACCAGAAAAGATAAAAATAAATATTATTTTCTCTTTTGACTTCAGTGCTGGCTTTTAGGATGAACATGGAAGGAAGCCTTGTCAAGTGAAATCACTGCAAATTGTAAAACAAGACTGCTAACAACAAACAAACAAACAAAAATACTGGAGGTGTGTTTTCTTTCTTTAAAAGGAAACTGTAGAGCAGTCCTGAAAAAAAAAATAAAAATAAAAATTCCCCTTAGTTCTGCCCAGGAAACTTCAGAGCAGAAGCCATGAGAAGCCCACAGCGGTCCTCCACGCCTAGGGGACTGACTTCGTTACAATAAAAGTCTGGATAGTGTCGCAGCAGTGCTGCTGGACTTAGCAAAAGTATGTACATTCCAGTCACCTTTGACCTAGCCATAATCACATGTGGATGCTTTTTTTTTGGACAAAAATAGATATTTTTATAAAAAACTGATCATCCAACTTTAATGATTTCATATATGGACTCAAGAGTGGTAATAAAAGGAACAGACCCAATTATGACAAGGCGATTCAGGGACAGAAAAATCAAGTTCATCAGGAAAAGAAAAGTATAAAATTAGAGATTCAAACACATTTTACTCAGCCCCACTCTGGTCTCCCCACAATGCATGGTGTTAACTGGCTCCTGGCTTTACAAAGGCCTTCAGTGGCCTCGTCACGCCATCTCTGGTCTGTCCTCACTGGGAAAAATGATTTGAGTGCTCTTGCGTGGCCTTCTGAAATACTAAGTATTTCACTTTTAGGAAATAGCCTTTTTGGTTCTTTCTGTAGGTTTATTTAGGTAATTGATAAAAGAAAGGGGAGTTGATTAGCATTTTCCATCCCAATATCACCTATCTGCACAGCTAAAAACGCTTCGTTCAACCTGTGTCTTGACAACTCCTATTTGCTAAAGTTGGCGAAGTTTGCAAAGGCATCTTGCTTGGGCTGCACAGTTCCAGGAGCCATGGCTAGGTTAGGCATACCCATCCCCACTGTGCCCGCCAAGCCCATCCCGGCCGCGGACATGCCCAGGTTCACGTTCATGCCCATCACGCCCTGGTTCATCATGGGCGTGGTTCCCAGGGAAGGCATTCCCATGGTGCCAGGCATCACACTCATGGGCAGGGGTCCTCCCAGCAGAGGATTAGTCTGTGGCCGGACAGGAAGCATGTTCGGGGCGGAACTAAGGTTCACAGCGCCAAAGCTCTGAGTCATCACATTCAGAGGCTGTTGCATATCTACCAGAAAGAAAAAAAGAGACACAAGAGCTTTACAAACCGAACTACTCTTCTACCTGCAAAGCAGTGAAATCAGATGCCTTCTTCCTGCTCATCAATACTTTTAGTCCTAATAGTTTTTTCATTGTGACCTTCTAAGAAGAAAATTAATCCACACTCGTTAATTCTCAGTGGGTACTGGCCCTGGTTTAACAGAGATGTAGAAATCGAATGGGAAAGACACAATCTGAAAGCACTGAAACAGACCGTCAAAGCCTTATACAGGTTCACGGCCTTCGTGTCAGTTACTCTGTTTCCAGAATATTATATCAAGAAAAAGTGAGACGTACAAAATGTATGTAAAGTCACAGTTATTTATATTAACAGAAAGATGAAACAATCTAAATACTAAGAGAAATTGTACCCATTGACATGGAATGACTTCTTCAACATTCTTGTTGAACATAGGAAAAACGAACCATGATTTAATATAATAGTAAGAAGCAAAATAGTATAGATGGTATGATCCAAGCATTAAAAAATACTTAGAAATAGCTGAAAAAATATCCCAAACCTGTGGGATTAGATGATTTTTGTTTCTTCGCTGCTTGCAAAAAATTGTTTTGAGAAGGGTGTGAGGGCTGCTGGGAATGGAGCCACATCACCAGCCCGTGCTTTTTGACAGAGTCTATTTACATAGTTTAGGCTGGCCTTGAACTTGTGATCCTCCTGAGTGCTATAATTTCAGGTAAGCAAAACCATGCCCAGCTACAAACACTTGATCAGGCTCTCTACAGTCACCACAACATAGTAAGTGTCATCATACCAAGAGCAGAATGCAAACCCAGTTAGTATTCCAGGAGGGATATTAAATGAACGTTATATGACTTAAATGCATGTTATCTTCCCTTTCCATACTTTAATGCTTGAAACAGCCTTGGCAGCAGAGCAATAGACTAGAAGTAGACAGGAAATAGGTAGTGCAGAGATAACTCACTCTGTTGTTGAATCATCGTATTGAGCGATGGCTGTTGGGGTTTGGAAGGCTGCATACCAGGTAGTAAGTTGTCTAGGCTGATGTTTACACTGGGGTCAGACCATGTGGAGGGCAGGGTTTTGCTGACTGACTTCTGGACCATATCTGTATTCTGATTATAGAGAGGATTAGGCTTCTGCAGCATTGTGCTAACATTTTGCAAAGGCTGGAAAATAAAAAAATGCTCTAAAAATTAAGCATCTGTTCTGTGAAGATTATCAGATGGCAATTTCATCACAACAAAGTATTTGCACTTGTCATCTTTTTTCCTGTAACCCAAAGTCTAAAAGCCACCATTAGTGACAAATGCCCAAGGTAACTACCGACTGAAAGTTAGTGTACCTTCCAGGAAATACACAGGTGAAAATGTACAAAAAGAAATCATGATATGATTCCTCATGTTTCACAAGGCAAAACGATGGTGTAGCAAATTGTATTTCACATATTCTGACTTTTCTTCTACTCTGCATACACTTCTGCCTGAAGTTGCAACTTGATACACATATGGACCAAATTCAGGAAAAAAGAGATATAAAAGAGAAAGAAGCAGAGGTGTCAGGTGGTTACAAGGGTAATATATATCAAAAAGGACAAAAAAAAGAGAAAGGAATAGGAAGAATAATTTAAAATGCATCAATAAAAAGAATATTACAAGCATGACTGCAAATTAGAGTGGCTTCATTCTAAAATTATTTTGGGTCTAACTTCTGTTATACAAGCGATCAATCACCTTTCTGCTTCTTTCTTCTCTTCCTTTATCCTAACACCTGAAAGAAGTAACTGTGCATATTAAAATGAGCAATTCGTGCCACAGCAAGTATTCTTAATGGCCTGAGTCAAATGATGTATTTTCTCAAATTCTTCCCCTGCCCCCCCCCTTTGTGTTGGTACTATGGCTTGAACTCAAAAGTATCGCACTCTGGGCTTGGGTGTTTTTGCTCAAGACTAGCATTCTATCACTTGAGCCAAACCTCTAGCTCTGGGTTTTTGCTACTAAGCTGGGCATCAGTCTCTCAGATTGGTCTGCAAGGCTGGCTTTGAACCTCAATCTTCTGATTTCAGTCACCTGGGTAGCTAGGATTATAAGGTGTGAATCACTGGTGCCTGGCCAAATTCTAAACCTGTATTATGCAGTTTGGATTTAACTATTAAAATGCTTGCCATAGAGGAAATGTCTCTGTTCTTTCTTTGTACATACTTCCGTTCTTTGGGGGTGGGGTGATGGGGTGTTAGTCCTGGGGTTTGAGCTATGGGACTGAACACTGACCCTGAGCTTCTTTTCTCAAGGCTAGCTAGTGCTCTACCACTTTAGCTCTAGTTCCACTCTGGACTCTTTTAGTAGTTTACTGGAGCCCTGCCCCGGCTGGCTTTGAACTGTGATGCTCAGACCTCAGCGTCCAAAGTAGCTAGGGTTACACCGCATACCGCATCTAACCACAGGAAACACAAGATAGGTGAGAAGGCCTTGCTTTCCATAATCCAGTGTCTGCACTAAGGAGCTGAGTGTAAGATAAACTCAAGATGCAAAACTAGTGTGCAACACACACATACACACAGAGGCATGCACTATCTGCCTACTGATGCTTTGGTGAACAATGGACCACATAAGGCTGTACTGGTCAGTGCTGTGTAGATACCAGTGTCCTTCACATGACAGTGAAATGACCAGTGCCTACTTCTCCGACAATATCCACTGCCACTTACACTTCTTTATGAGGATGACCTATGATATATGTAAATGCGCAGAGACATACACATGGAAAGAGCTTGTTTTTATGTCTTTACCCTAATCTTTCACAAAGACTCTCTCAAGAGCTGTGGGTCACAATCACCAAAGGAAGCAGACAACTTACCTGTGATCTTGACATGGGCAAGCCAAGGCCTACAGTATTTGTGCTCATCAAAGAGAAATTCATACTCTGGGATGATGTCATGGTTGCTTGAGAGGAGCCCATCAGATCAAACAGGTCTGAGGAGTTGGAGGCAGCTGGCGGTGGAGCCAGAGCTGGCTGGGAGCCACCGACAAGTTCTAGAGGTGGCTGTGGGGCACTCCCAAAGAGCTCGCCGCCAGAAGCCGCAGGGGCTGCTGGGGCTTGATTGAAGGCACTCCAGTCACCGAAGTCTCCGTTCCCACTTGTTGCTGCGCAGGCAAAGAGTGATAAGGGCATGAAACTTTTGAAACACGGGGCACAAACATAACAGCCTGTGAACTGAAACTAACTGGAGGTGACTGGAGTCCATCCACATTAACATCTGCAGAGACCAGCTCCATCTGGACATGCTTCTTTCTCATGAATATTACAGGAGTGTTAACAAGGTGAGAAAGAAAAAAAAACTAAAATAAAAAGTAAAAGCCATTTCTCCAGACTGTAGGTAATGCACAGAAACTACCATCAAAACTTCTCTTCAAGTTTTCACATGAAATTCACTAAACATTAGTAGTCTAACTTGGGACTCAAAAAGAGCAGATTCTAAGTTGGCTTAGCTCCCGTAGGAAATGTGAAGAGGCATTCAGTAAAATCAGAGACTTCAAATTACTGACTTTACTCCCTGGAAGGTCCAAGGAAAAAAATCAAACTTCCACTTATACTCATGAGGGTTTTTTACACCCCAAATTCTTAAGATTAAATTGACTAAAAGCAAAGCACAAGGGCAAGGAAGAAAAAAGCTTAATAAAGTCAGGGATTTTTTTTATAAGAAGTGCTCATTGCACTCTGTGTACACAGGGCGATGGCCGATAGGGAACCTGAGACTATCATGTACTGAGGACGGATGAGGGGACCGTGCGCTGTGGCTCCAGAGGGCTCCTGAGTGCAGGCTCAGTCCCCAATGGAGGCCACCAGGAGGCAGTGGGGTCCTGATGTGCTACTTCACCAATGGGTGAGTCCACTGATGAGTCTACGCTCTGGTTTATGAGGAGGGAGTGAACAACCAAGAGCATGCATTTCAAGAGACTCTCTAGGGCCGAGAGCGTGGCCCCAAGCTCTATTCCTCAGTACTACATACACAGAAAAACCTGGAAGTGGCACTGTTGCTCAAGTGGTAGAGTGCTAGCTGTGAGCAAAAGGTGTCCAAGGATGGTACCCAGACCCTGAGTTCAAGCTTCACGACTGGAGTGGGGGTGGGAGGGGGGAGAAAGGAGAGACACATCCCTTTCTACCTCTCTGCTTCCAGGCCATCCTGCCATAGTGTTCTGTCTCATGTTGGGTCCCAAAGTGACAGAACTGGCCCAACCATGAACGGAAATAAACCTGCCCTTCTCTTGGGTTCAGGTATCATGCCACAGCAAATGGAAAAATGGATCAAAAGATAATATTAAAAAACCTAGAAACACAGAACTGCATCACTATTCTTCCAAGTATAATTAAAAGTCTGAGGCTGAATACATTCAACATAAAAATTGGTACCAGGATACTGGATAAACTGTAGGACATGACTCAGCCTCCCTGTGACTCTTTTAAAAAGTATACACGAAAACTAGGTACTTTAAGATCCAGTATCATCGGAAGTTTTTACTATTTGTTTGGCTTAACAGACAAGTGCAAGGGAGCCAAGTGCTCGGATGCTACATAACAACGGTGCCCACACGCTGTTCACCACTGGAGCAGCGCTTGCAACAACGGTGCCAGGAAAAGTCTAAATGAGGCTCGGTGTGCATCTAAGCAAGCAGATCTTTCCTTTGGACAGGGACAAATATAACAAAATGGAGTCAGAAAAGGCAAAGAAGAGCCTTGAGTAATCAAACAAACAAACAACACCGCAGGGTCAGTGCCCTGGGTTCAGGGCCCCAGCACAACAAAACAAAACTAAATGAAACAAAACAAAAAAGCCAGGCACCAGTGGCATATACCTGTAATCCCAGCTACTCTGGGGAGGGCTGAAGTCTAATAGGATCACAGTTTAAAGTTAGCCCAGGCCAGAAGGTCCATGAGAGACTCTCATCTCCAATTAACCATGAGAAAACTGGAAGTAGTGTTTTGGCTCAACTGGTAGTGCTCTAAACTTTGAGTACAAAAGCTCAAGGATAGCACATAGGCCCACAGTTCAATCCCCAGAACTGGCAAAACAAAACAAAACAAAAACAATAAAATAGAAACAAAGAAGGCAAGCAGGAGGAGTAGGGGAAGGGAGCTCTCTGGTGGATGTTTACTACTTCTGCTCTCTTACAACTGTTACTGTTACATTTGTCTGCTCTAAAAGGGAACCAGGGAACCAGCCACTGAAACATTGTGCCTCATTATGCTAAAAAGCAAAAGGTAACAGTAACTTTACTCTTTTGTCATTCTTCTGTGATCATGTCAGGATGTAGGCACACTCAAAGGACAAAGTCATTCACTTAGAACTCCTAAGCTCTAGCAACAACTTAAGGTGAAATCAGGCAAATATTCATACTTGATGGTTTTACTAGAACATGTATTTGGTCTCCTTTATAAAGGAGACTACGGTAACAATTTTACAATTACTTCTATTAGACAATCTGAGCTCATGAATTACTGTTGCTGGAACAATGTACACACTGTGTTTACATTGTCTTCACTGGGAACTGGAGAAAAAGGGGTTTCCCCATCTGAAAACCAAGTGTCTTGAGAAGATTAATCATGAGAGGAAAAGATTTCTAGTGAGTCATATGTTATTCAGAAATGATTAATCATCATTCCAACAGGGACGGCCTCCTGTGCAATGGTGATCAGGTTATATTAATCACACGCATACAGATAAGGAGATAGATCATTAAGGTAACATTCATAGATTCTAATTATTTGCACTGTAGGCAACTTTATATACATAGACTACTGTGAATTACACAGGATGTCAGTAAAACTGGGGCAATGTTTATCTTCCATTCTGATTTGCCCAAAGTAAGATATGAATTCTTAGAAGGCATCACCACACTTCGAAAGTGAAATGTTTATTACTCACAAGTCCCAGTTTCTGGAATTTGCAAAAGTAGGTTGTCAGAATTACCCAAACCACATCAAGGTTATGTATTTTTCTTTTTTCGCCAGTCCCGGGCTTGAGCTCAGGACCTGACCACTGTCCTTGGACTTTCTCATACCACTTGAGCCTCAGCACCCCTTCTGGCTTTTTTCTATGTATGTGGTACCAAGGAATCGAACCTGGGTCTTCGTGCATGCTAGGCAAGCACTCTACCACTAGGCCAAACTCCCGGCCCTCAAGATTATGTATTTTTCTATCCTGACTTCTCACAAACCTACATCAGATTATTAATATAAAATTTCATTCAGTTAAATACAATAGCAACATCATTCTACTTACAATGAATATAGTAAGACCTACTTTACTTTTTTTTCACCTTGTGTACAATTTTTATATCTGTATTATCTTTTCTCTCAAACTTCAATTTGACTGGAGTTTATAAAACACCACAACCCTTTAATAACCTATAGGGAAAGAGATTGCTAATAATAAAATTAGTGTATACCAAGTTCTCTGGGCACTATTTTGGGTTTATAAAGAACCAGGACAAGTAGTAATTACTCTTACCCTTAGAAAGTTGATAAATTTCATTCCTGAAAAATCATATAAATAACTGCATTTTTGTTGCTAAAATTCGACACTTATTCATATCCCCCTGTAAGGGTAAATAAGTCAGTTACAAATACAGATCTTTTTCTTGATGTGAATCTATTATTGGCGATGAATGAATTGTCCTGGCATACAAGCCTTATGCCTTATGGATAAGTTGTTGAGGAGTTATGAATGACAAGAAGGCGATGAGAGGGATGGGCTGCCCCCCCCCCCCAACTGCTGGCCCACCGTACCTTGGGAAGGGAAACTGCCTGATGCAGCTGCTGAGCCGAAGTCAGCAAATCCCCCAAATAAATCCGCCGATCCTCCTGGAAGTTAAGAATGAGGACACAGTTAAACTCTCAGAACTAGAGAACAACTGAGCAATTTCGGGAAGCCTTTACAAAAACTCAGTCGTACAGATGAGTGCTGGTGGCTCATGCTTGTAATCCTAGCTGTTCAGGAGGCTGAGAAATGAAGGATTAAGATTTCAAGCCAGTCTGGGCAAAAAAGTCCTCAAGACTGTATCTACATAACCAGAAAAAGGCCAAGATAAGCCAGGTGGCAATGGCTCAGACATGTAGTCCTAGCTACTCAGGAAGCTGAGATTTGAAGATTGAGGTTTGAAGCCAGTTGAAGTACAAAAGTCTGTGACAGTCATCTCCAATTAACTACAGAGAGAGAACACAGAGACAGAGACGCCAGAAGTAAAGGTGTAGCTCAAGTGGTAGAGCACTGACCTTGAGCAGAAAAGCTCAAGGACAGCTTCCAGGCCCAGAGTTCAAGCCCAAGAACCATCACACACACACACACACACACACACACGATGGTAGCATGCATGGCTCAATAACAAAGGGGTAGCTGAACAAACAAGCTATGCAAGCTTAAGGCTTTGAGTTCGAACTCTGGTATCAACCCTCTTCCCCTAAAGCAACAGTCTAAGTTCCTCTACATCTGTGGTTCAGGCTACCTGGCAGCTATCTGCCAACTATGGTCTTTATAATAACCATCTTCCACCAGTACCTAAACTTGAGAAAAGTACTAGTAGGAAATAAAGTGCTTGCTTGCCACATAAATTCAATGCACAGTCCTTGACTCCTTAACTTTACTCCATGGGAGGCTAAATAGTTTCCCTTTTTAATGAGTGGAAAAAAAGGATCATTTTTGCTATTACTTCTAAACTGATAGTATTAAAGGGGTAATATCTTAATCATGACCACCAATCAATCTCCATGCACATAACAGCACACTCTCGGAACTGGAAGCCTGGCTCAGCACTAGACTGCCCACCCAGGGGAGGGGAGGCCCCCAGTTTAAATCCCAGTACAGCTAGAAGTAAAACCTTCCTTATTACCACATTCTCATACAAACCTTAACTTACAGACCCACTGGGTAAACGATTTACTTTGATCAACAATTTCAGCAGCAATTATCTCAAGTTTTATAATCACATTTCCTCCTATTGAAACTATCAATGAAACAGCCAAAGGCCTAAAACTGTCCTGACTTTGGTCTGCCCTTAAAGATTTCAAGAGTCTCAACCTTAGAAATCGAGAGCAGCAGTTCAACTGCAGGGTTTTTAGTGTTATGGGAACATTATACAGGTTACATCACATCTGCTTAGCCCGCAGTGCTCAGAAACTAGCCAGGTGGGACTGGAACATCTGGGCTGCACTCAAACACACCAGGGACAGCTTCTAACATCTGGTGCCATTTCTGAATTGTCTTATCGCTGTGAGACGTTCTGCCCCATCTGCTACACTCAACTGGGTTAATTAAACTAGAACCATCTTCCTTTCCTAACAAACGGCCAGCTGTAATAAAGGGAGCAGATCAGTTTGAGGCATGTGTATTTGGTATTTCTCTCTCAGCAGGTACAGCTAATTCTCCATTCCTTCACATTACAAAGATGCATGCTCTGTATGTGGACAAAGCCTCACTAAAGCACCAAAGTGACGTCAGCCACAGATTCTCCACTCCTACCATGACGACTCCAGATAGGTTTCCAAATTCATTCTAAGGGTGACAGCACAGTGTTTTGCTCTCCTTTTCCCTAAAGGCTTACTGCACTGGCACAAAACATGACAGAGTACGAAGGACCACTGAACTCCCATACATGGGGTTTTATTAACAACAATCAGAGTGCCTACAGCTGCTGTTTAATGTTTGTCAGTTTGTTTTCCGTTGTGACCCTTCATGTTATAGTACATACTGTTAGGTACAGAATGATGTGGTTCATCAATTAATGTCACATTAAGGAATTTGAAAATGGGGAACTTCAATGTGTTTCTTCTAAGCCGTAGGCACACATTCCTAAGTCATGTATTAAGCCAAACAGGTAAAGATTTTCATAACTAGTCTAGGCCACAAAGAAAATCCATGTACCAGATAAAAGCATTGAAGACCACGGATCTTAGCTTAAAAGTGAGTAAGGAAATGTTTTTGTTTTTATTTTTTTTGCCTTCTGCTGAATCCCTATTTTAGACAAATACTTACACCACTCCGATTGCAAGAAGTTTTGTCTCCATGCAGACCAAGGAACCTCAGTAGGGAATGGAAACACACGCTCACACATACATTTTACAAACAGAAGCTACTTCAGACGCAGAACCAACTTCTCTCTCTCTCGTCACCTCTGCTTCTGCTAGCACCTTCATACAAGGTCACCTTCAATTTTGAAAACTGTCTCAAAAATTAAATATCTCCTTTTCATTTCAGGAGTTTCTCTTATTCCTACCAGCGCTTGAAATTGAACCAAAATGTGATATGCTTCAGCATTTTCCCAGATAATGTCTATCTAAGGAGGTGTAAACAAAAAAGTCTACCAAAAATTGCCCCATGTGAAAGACTGCTAATTTTCACAAGAGCAGTTCTTCGTGATTCCCACATGAGAGCTGTCATTACAAATGAACCATTTCCATCTGCCTTTTCAGGGCAGCAAGAAGATTATTTACAATCACCAGCTGGGAACATGCATTTTCCAAAGTAATACTGTGAAGAAGAAAAATACAACTAGACATACTTCAACTACAAATAGAAAATTTCTTAACAAAGAATTTAATGTAGGTTAGAAAAAACTAATACATTATAAATTCTAATATATATTATAATTAAAATAACAAAAGACCAAAAAAACTATGATCAAAATTATCCAAAATCTGGAAGAACTTTAAAAAGTAAATATTTTTAATAGAAAAATAGATATAGAACATGAATAGGCAAATCATAACTGGCTTATTAAAATATGAAGATTGTTCAAATTCCATCTAACAAATGAAAATATTTTCACCTTATCAACCTGAGAGACTGTAAAAGGTTCTAGCGTTCTATTGTTTAGAAGAGAGAAAATGTTGGAAAGTAACAAGAGAAACAAAAAGCCCTAGGCAACAATAAGGAACTGATCTGGTTAAGAAAATTACAGTATAGCCATAGCATGCACGATTATAAAGCAATGAAAATTGTGAAGATATACACTACCCTAAGAAAAGAGTCATGATCTTAGGTAAACAGCAGTTCAGATAGAAAAAAGAAATTCTTTTCTAGAAGCCCAAAAGATTTTTCCATAAGAAATGCTTAAATACATGCATTATCTCAATATCCAGAAAATACAGTTTTAAGGGCAACACAGAACTATATCTGCTTTACTTTCTAGTTTGTTCCAACATTTCTTGCCTGATGGTCCTGTTATAAGTATTGGCACATCTGGTAAAAGACATCCAAGCAGTAATGCTTTCTCAAGTGTAGGTGCTAAAGATTTAGTTTCACAGCAGAATTCAAGTTAAAATATGGTTATTAAAATTACTTTGGCAGTGATGGGGAAGAGAAGCATCAAGACTTGCTGCACATAAGTTCAAATAAAAGGTAACTTTAAAATGGTCTCCTGTCAACCCATGTTCAGTTGCTCTTTGGAAATTATCAGGGGGTGGGGTGGGCGTGGAGGGGAGAGGACCAACCTTAAGTTGAAAATATTCCAGACTTCTCTCAAATTTTCTTAATTACTACATGAATATTAATTGATACTTTCATCTAATGAGTCACTTTACTTTTTGCATTAGAGAAGAGAAAGGACTCCAAGCTTTCTTGCAAAAGAAGCATGTTGTATATTTAATAATTCTGTCTGTTCAAACCAATCCTGAGATCATGGAGGAAGAAAGTTCCACCCGCTCATCTGCTGTTCCTCGTTAATACTTCTCTGACTGCTCCATTAAAGCTTTCCACAGACACATAAAAGAAGCCTCTATTTGCACAAGTCAGAAATTACTGGTACTCTATGACACTATGTATTACATGTACTACATGTACTACATACATGTACAACATGCATTACATGTACTACATGCTAACTACCAGTTAACACGATGGCTTAGTATTAGACACACAAACGTCAGCACATAAACTGCAAATGAACTAATGTGGCTGCATGTCATTTCTTAAGTGACACACACCAAGGTTAACAAGAAATAGTCAAAGTGGACACTTACCTGTTGATTGGCTAGAGCCATCAAACAGATCAACAAGATCTCCGGATGACTTGCTGCCAGGCACTGAAGTCTGAAAGCAAACAGAATGGGCAGAGCCAACATATCTATGAGTGTTCACATTTCTTCTCTTTTCTGGTTTCTCCCTGCCCCCGCTCCCACTAGCATTAGCTCTGTCCATCTCGGACTCCCAATTTAGACGCAGATATCTGCAATTATTTAAACAGGATAGATTCTGTTTTATAATAACAAACACTGGTACTGAGCTGGGAATGTTGCTTAGTGTGGTAGAATACTTGTCTAGCATGCATGAAGCTCTGGGTTCCATTCTTCACTACCACATAAACAGAAAAAGCTGGAAATGTTGCTATGGCTCAAGAGGTAGTAATAGAGTGCTAGCCCTTAACAAAAAGAAGCCCAGGGACAGTGATCAGGCCCATGAGTTCAAGCCATAGGACTGGCAAAAAAAAAAAAAAAAGGCTAGGTATGGTGATGTGAGCTCTGATGATGAAAATTTGTTTCTTTTGTATTCATATGGCATTGTATTTGCTTGCTAAAAATTAAAATACTACACTGTAGTATTTTAAGTTCTTAAGTTTTTCAATTCAAAGAAATCTAGAGCAACTGGATAACGTTCAAAACCTTTAGCCTAGGGGCTGGGAGTTTGGCCTAGTGGTAGAATGCTTGCCTAGCATGCACAAAGACCAGGGTTCAATTCCTCCGTACATAGAAAAAGCCGGAAGTGGTGCTGTGGCTTAAGTGGTAGGGCTCTAGCCTTGAGAAAGTCCAGGGACAGTGCTCAGGCCCTAAGTTCAAGCCCCAGAACTGGCAAGGAAAAAAAAAACCCTTCAGCCTTTTACAAAACATTTTTAAATCAACAGAAACAAAGACAAAGAGGTTAGTACAAAGTTGGACGTGATGGTTAAGGCATATGCCAGCCTAAAGCAGAAGGATCGTGAGTTTAAGGCCAGGCTGGACTATATAGTAAAACACTGTGTCTAAACAACAGCAATAAAATAAAACAAAAAGATTAAAGTTTGCCACTGTGACTCATGGAGATCTAAGGACTGGGATTCAAAGCCAACTAGTGCAAGAGACTCTTCTCTCCAATTAACTTATCAAAGAGTCAGAAGTGGAGAGGTGGCTCAAATGGCAGAGTATCTGCCATCTTAAGCACAAAAGCTCACAGATAGCATCCAGGCACTGAGTTTAAGCCCTAGGAATGGTGCGCGCGTGCATGTGCACACACACACAGATTATACTACAAATGTAAAGTATTTATGGCACGCACTGGTGAATCATGCCTTTAATTACTCAGGAAGATGAGCTCTGGAAGATAATGGTTCAAGATCCATGGAAAAGCTAGGTAAGTGCTCTACCTCGGAGCTACATCCCCAGATCTCATTCCTATCTTCGTAGACAGTACAGATCTTTCAACAGCTGGAAAGGTTTCTTCCCCCAAGGATATTTCATATTCCTGACTGAGTGACGTGCGCTACCTGATCTACCATGAGTATGATCAAGAAGGCCCACGTGGGCTCGTGGAGGAATTCTGAAAGGAGTTCTCACCCACAGGGCCTGTGCCCTTCTCACCTTCACGGAAGGCTGAGGTGTGTGGGCTGGCGCACTCTGGTCGGGACTGGCTTTGTCGCCCGTGTAGTGTGCGGCGGCGCCCAGGTCGATGGTCTTGGAAGGGTTGGCTGTGCGTTTGTGCCTTGTGGTGGTGGTCTCGGTGGCCTGTGTGATGTGGATGTGCTTGGTTGTTACTGTCTCTTCTTCGTCTTTGAATTCACCTTTGGGAGACCTGCCTCTTCTCGCCTTCTTCTCCTCGTCGCTATCACTACCATGACAGCAAGGATGAAGCAAAGCAGTAAGACAGGAGTGGCTTTTTGCATGGAGTTCAAATGGAGTAAGCATCAAGCTCCTTATTTTTGACAGGAATCAACAGAATGTTATTTAAGCTGTATGAGCAACGACTATTGTATTCATCGGGGAATGGACAAAATTCTCTACAAATAAGTATGTCATAAAGGTATACGAACATGCCTAAAATACTTCAGGTTTTATTGTAGATTTAAAGTTTAACGACACAACAAGCCAGGTACTGGTTGCTCAAGTCTTTAATCCCAGCTATTCAGGAGGCTAGGATCAAACTTCAAAGCCAACCTAGGCACAAAGGGAAATGCTATGTCTCAATCAACCACTAGAAAAGCTAGAAGCAGAGGTGTGGCTCAACTGATAGAGCCTTGAGCAAAAAACTGACACACACACACACACACACACACACACACAATCTCAATGGGTAGCTCTAAAATATTATCCTGTTCGAACTCAATAGAACTTGTCTGTGACTGCAAAATGGACTTTGTAATTTTGCTGACTTTTCTACATTATCAGGAGATGGTACTGCTGTGTAACTATAGGAACTATGGAAACAACTGTATTTAAAATGGTGCATTTAATGGTGTAAAACATTTTGTTCTGGGTCCAAGTAGGGAAAAGGGAGACACAAAACAAGAACTTACCTATCAAGCGTAAGACCTTGAGTTTACACCCCAGCATCACAAAACAAAATACAGCACAGAATATGCTCCATTACCCATATTACTAAATTGAGTAGGTAGTTTAATTTATGAATATCCTAAAATGAAACATCTGAATTTCTCCTTTAAACTATGACTATTACTGATAGAATTTAACTCAGAGTAATCTCAAGCAATTTCTACTTCAATATAAAACAATATGGAACTTGCATGTAGAAAGGATGAACAAGAATGACTTTCTATACAGAGCAAAGGAGTTAAATACAAATGACATATGCAAGTATTCTGGGGGACATATAAGTTCTGATAAGTGGCCTAAACAAAAAGTGACCTAAGATTCCTATCCTCACTGTCCAGGTAAAACTGCCATTCATTGCATTCTTCTGATGTCCAGTATTATTCCAAGGCAAGATGATGTCTTTGGTGTGAGACCTGGCATGCTGGAGGTAAGAGTCTCTTACATTTGTCTGCCTGAGCTGGCTTCCAATCAGGATCCTTAGATTTCAGCCTCCTGAGTAGCTGGGATTAACAGTGTGAGTCTCTGGTACCTGGCTTTGTTCTATTTTTGAACAGGACATTTTTAGGGCAGTGAAACTATTCTATTTGATACGTTCATGGGAAATATTATTCATCTATCAAGATCTATAGAACTGTGTAACACTGCACACCCTAAAATACTCGACTTTTTCATGACCAATTTCTCTGTGACCCGAAGACCCCTCCAGACAAGTGTATTAAAAAAAAATGTGAGGCAAGTGTAATTTCTAGTACCAGAAAAGGGGCCGGTGGGGGGGGAGGGCTAAGGAAGAGGATGAAACTAAACTTCAGACAATGGCATCACCCCAAAGAGAAACCCAAGTGCATGAATTTAACACCCAGGAGACAAGATGCTAATACCTGCATCTTTCTGGAGAGTCTTCTCTGTCTTTCCTCCGGAACTTGCTGATGGTGTCATCGATTGTGCTTCCAATCTTATCACTTAGTTCCCCTAATTTATCACTGAATGGAAAAGCACTCTTGTTTTTATCCCACTCTTCATCCCACTTTGACTTGGGTTCAGGATCGTATCTTTCACCTATATAACAAGCACATTAAAAACAAAAGCAACTCTAAGGATAGTAAATTCAAAATGTCAACAGTCCTTATTTCTGAAGTTTTCCTTGTAATAAAATCATTTTCAAGGGAGAATAAACATCTCTTACAGTGTTGAATCAACGTAATTATAGCAAGACACATTAGGGAATGCCAGTCACTAAGTGGCAGGAATGTGGATTCCAGAGTTTTTATTTATGAAAACTTTCACAACCCAATGTACAGCATTGGAAGGCTGCTGCAAGAAGCAATTGAGAAACACCTACTCAAAAAAAAGGACCTTTATGAGCAAAAGAGAAAAAGAACTCTTTGTTTTTCAAAAGTAATTTAATATGTTACATGGCATTCCTGTCTCTTAATGGTTTTTCAGTTTTAGGAAAGTATTAGTAACCGTGTCTTAAAAAAAAACAAACAAACCAGGGCCAGGAGTTTGGCCTAGTGGCAGAGTGCTTGCCTAGCATGCACAAAGACCGGGGTTCGAGTCCTCAGAACCACATACATAGAAAAAGCCAGAAGTGGTACTGTGGCTCAAGTGGTAGAGCTCTAGCCTTGACAAAGCCAAAGGACAGTGTTAGGCCCTGAACTCAAGCCCCAGGACTGGCAAAAATGAAAAAAAGCCAAAACCAACCAACCAAAAACCTACAAACACCAGAAATGTAAGGCAGGGGTGGTATAGGAGGAGCCTGTAGTAAGTGAAAACTACTTGGAAGGGAGAATGGGGTACAGGGCTCACAATATCGCTTGAGACCAGGAGTTCAAGGCTTGTCTGGGTGAGAAACAAACTAAACAACTCCTAAACAACTCCTTCCCCCCAAAAACTGTAGCAGCCCCACTCTGAATACTTCATGTCCCAGTATGAGTATTATTATCACCAAACTAAAAATTCAAAGTTTTTTAAGGCATGGCACGGCATTTTGTAATTGTCATAAGGGAACATTCTGTCTACCAAAGAGCACACATATTAGACATACAGTATGTTCAAGCAGTGACATCTAGTCAGACCAATGGGAAACACATGCAGGACTGGTAAATCTGGTGTTGGTGTAGACTCACGTGTCAGTGAGGAAAAGTTCAAAATGTCAGGATTTAGGCCTTGATTTAAGGGGCCCAGTGGAAAGAAATCATGGCCACAAAAATAGAACCCTCTTGCTTTTATGTCCAAATTCTGCTTAAGAAACAAGAGTGGGAAGTAGCAAAATCATATGAGGCCTAAAATAAAAGGGTGAAAATTAAGCCAGGCTGGGAAGACCTGGACAAAACCAGGAGGAAAAGATAATGAGGCCACCTTCTACCAACACTTGCCTATTCTGAAAGCAACCCTGGGTTGCTAAATGAAGCTGTGTTTTGTTTTTTTTTCAGGGTAGAAAACAGAGGAGCAAATAAAGGTATTTTGTAAGTCATCACAAAATAACAGAAGGTTTTACAGAATTTCTTGGAAGGGTTCAAGATCCCAATATGGATTTATATCCATTAAATATAAACTGACACATGGTTAGGAGGATCTTGGAAGCCCCAATAAGCACTGCAAAGCACACAGCATTGGCCTGTCCATACCTGCAAAGCAATCTAGTACTATAGGAGCTCACACAAGACTGGGTAAGTCGAGAGGATACACAATATGAGAGAGCTCTTACTTCCTGTTTGTATTCCAAGCACCTGGTGTGCGGTTTTAATATGAATACATCAAAAATACATTATTAGAGAGGAAATGTTCTACTTGTTCTTTTTCTTTAAGACAAGGTCTCTTCAGCCTCTTCCATGCCCAGCATCTAGTTGCTCTACAGTGTTTTCGGTGTGACTAATAACAGACGTAGAGGAAAAATTCAGTCTTTTCTACTTCATATTATACAGAGATTAATTAAGGAAGAGAGACTGGCACTGGATTAATTTATAGGAAGCCTATCTGTTGGGGGCCAAAAATAGAGCTAAACTGGTTTTAAATTAAAAAGATGACTCTCTTGATCAAAGTACATGGGCATGGTCTAAACTGTGACCTGAAAAACTCACCTCCTCATTTAAGACAAAACAGTAACCCTAAGAGGGAAGTACGTCCTTGTTTTATTTTCTGCGCCTTAACTCAAAGTTACAGTCATCTAATTAGCCATGAACAGTAAGATGATCATATTCTTGAGTCCAAAAAGGGGTGGGGGGACTTCCCAAGATCCTTGCCACAGGAGCCCGAATGGCTACCATGTATGTCCATTTCTTACAGTATTCTATGTATTTCTGAGAAGCAAGAGTCACCCAAGCAGCCACCTGTCCTGGATACTCACTGTATCGGAATCCGCCAACACTGTCTGAGGAAACCCCGACATACTTGTCTTTGTTCTTCTTAGCTTTCTTTCGCTCTTCTCGAAGCCTGTCATCATCTTGGGCAAATTCAACTAATTCCTTCACCTTCTGGCGGATATTTATGCCTTGATCCTTGCCATGCTCATCTTAAGGGAGAAACAAAGCCTTAACAATTCACTTCGTATACACCGAACTCTTTCAAGAACATGGGAAACTAAATGAAACAAAAATACCTACAAATTACGAAGCCAATTTCAATATTGTGAAAGTGTGAAATGAAGACAGAGGCACATTCTTGGCACCTCCTCTTCAGCAAATCCTAAATTCTGAAATGTTATTTTGACTTTAGGACTAGACAACAGTGTTGTGTGCCGTCAATAAAAGGATTACTGAGGATGACCATATGAAATGGACACATCTGTAAATACTGTCCATTGTACTGTAGCTCAGCAGATCAAAATGCAAACTACTTTTTAACGTTTTAGTGAGTGGAAAGCACCCCAAATGTCTTAATTTCCCCCAGATAAATTTGGGACACTAATAATTAGAATTTAGTATGGCTGAGAAACTGAATGTTCTTAAAGACTTGTAACAAACACATGGTATAAAATGAAAGGCGCTTCATTCTCCAGTTGCTTCACTGAAATGTCCTTCACTAGCCTCTTTCACATTCATAACACACTCTGGCCTTGCTGCCTCTGCACAGTAAATATTATTTGGTGGGAGGAGGAAAAAAAACCTAGCTTCAAACAGATGTGTGTGTTTTGGAGCTGTAACCTTTTCTTCCCATATGATTAAAGCTATTCCTTTATGGACACCACAGGGGACCAGTCTCCAGTGCATATTTTAATATAAACCTGAACACTCATGTTGTGTTGGTTCTGTTGTTATTAGCCAGTCTTTTCTGCAAGTTCTTGTCTTCACTAATTAATACTCTAGGGCCCCACGTCTTGGATTCTGTACTCGTCACACAACTGGCAACAGTCACATTCTAATTAGAGCAGAGGAGCTTCTAAGCTGGTTCAGGTGACTGACAACTCCAACTACTGTTTTAATTTGCTTATAAGGTTTTTCTAGTGCTCACCTACAAAGTGGTAATTTTCCAGGGATCGCAAATCATAAATGTGTTCTCTGGCACTTGTAACAACACGCTCTGATCCATTTCTTATGAGGTAAGCAAGGAGCAGCAGAGACTGTGAAAATACAAAGCACAAAATGATTTAATGAAATAAAGTCTGGAAGAGCTTTGCTAAATGGTTAAAAAAAATCAAGTCCAACATTAGCAAATAAAGAATCTTTCTGGTGGCAGGTCTCTTTACTCTTCATTAAACTTTACATACATAATCTAGCACTTATTAATTTGAAGTTCCTCTAATATTAAGTACAGTAAATAATGCTAAACTAACCAACAGATACTAGGTATCAAAAGTTTCACTAATAGCTGTGTAAATTTCCCATAAGGGGATGAAATGATCTGAACTAGTAATGACTCTTGAACGACTGTGAGCACACTAAAAACAACCACACTGAATTGTACATTTTGAACTTACCCTGAATAGAATAAACCTCCCTTGGTGACAGATGGAAATCTAGTTAAGCTGATGAAACTGAGGGCCAAGAAACAACATCCTATACAGTTATTTACTTTTTTAAAAGATATTACTACCCATCGTTTTAAAAAAGAAAACCCAAACTATACCTTTTCCAAGTTATTTTACAGAAAACCCAATGAATGTTTTCAGAAAACAACAACACAAAAAACATACAACCATAGCATAGATGTGCAATCCTGAAAGCACAACTTCAAACCTGCCAAATATGAATATGTCACCTTGGAAAATATATTCGGAATTGCAAGGAAATATGGTGGAGATAGAAGAGCGGATAGCTCTCCTGTTTAGAATTCTGTATTCTATGGTATCAGAATTAAAGGAACAGAATCTGATAAAAGTACATGCTCATAAATTAAAGCTTATATCATATAATCTTTGATTATATTATTAACTACTGTATTTTTGGGTGTGGACTTTTATTACAATAGTAGTATAAATTTGGTGAAATTTTATGTAGATATGACAACCATACTGTTGGTTTGTATCTTAGACTCATGCATTACTTATGTTTATGGTTAAGAGATTCTTTACTTGTGATATGCACATTTCTAATGTGAAAATTTTTAACATTTTAAACACTTTAAGAATGGTTTATGAGTAGTAGAAATAAAAACACAAGTAACAAGTCTACTTCTTTTAGGTATTTTACAATGTTCTATTTTATCTCAAGATTATTCTACCCACAGCCTTAGGTTTAGTCAAGTGTTTGCACCATGTGAAAACTATTCAAACAAGCTTACTGTCATACCTTATAAACTCTTCTCCAATTCTTTTTATTGTCTTTTAACATTCGAGACCAAAGCATGTTCATAAGTTCTGGAAATTGTTCATACATAAATGTAGCCCTGAAAAAAAGTGTAATTGTCCTTAAGCATTTGCAATATGTTAATTTTGACAGTAGATGGCAGGCTTGTTCCAAGTTATTAAGTTTCTATTAGGTTCTTAAAAAAATAAGCTAAATGCAAAAAATTTAGATCATATACTTCTGACAATGTTTTCCCCATGTTTTACATAATACATAGCACATCTGTAAGCTCCAATAATCAATAGCAGACACTGCAAATTCTTTTATTCACTGGCATAGAGCCCCAGATCGTCATCAGGAAAAAATCTAGTAATTTTACTTCAAATGTTTTATATGCATTCTTCAAAATTCACATCATAGTAAGCTATAAATCTTTCAAACTTCTCTAAGACTTTTTTTTTTAATTTTGAGCTGGTTTTTAAGGGAAATGGATTTTTCATAAAACTTTCTACATTATTATCTAAATAATTATGCAAAAACTTTATCTGGCAACTAAATGGTGTAAAACTGAAAGCAAATGTCACCTATCTGTGCAGAGATACCTTGATTTTCTGCACTGCTGAGTCACATGATCACTTACTTGGCAATCTCTCCCATGAGTTGCCCAGAAGGTCCCCACGGGTCATCATTCGTTGCTTCTCGAACCTTAGACTCGATCTCTGAATAATTCATAACCACATTGGTGCTGCAGAGAAGAAAAGAAAAACGTACGCACATACGAACAAAGATTAGCATCAAAACTGAGAAGCACATGAAAACTTAATAATGACTCTACTGGGTGTCCCAACGAGCTACCTCTACAGGGAGGCGAAGGAGACCTACCTTTTGTGCACAATCTACCCAAGGGCAGACACAATATGCACATTTAAGTCACCTTTAAGAAGATTGTACTATTTCGTTAGCCTTCAAAAATACAAGAGGAAATTACATTGGTGCTGGCGTAAGCCCAGTAAAAAACAA
Organism: Megascapheus bottae; assembly: GCF_031878675.1. Classification (NCBI taxonomy): domain Eukaryota; kingdom Metazoa; phylum Chordata; class Mammalia; order Rodentia; family Geomyidae; genus Megascapheus; species Megascapheus bottae. The sequence continues at coordinate 6,744,215 of NC_143537.1, read as the reverse complement.
AAACAAAAACAAAAAAAAAAAAACTGGCTTTGAAGTAGAATTGTGGTTCTAGTAGCAGAGTACTAGCCTTGAGCCAAAAAAGGCTCAGAAATAGCACATAGGTCTGGCAGTCAAACCCCAGGACTGTCACCAACCCCCTCCCAGCCCAGAAAGGACACTGGATATGCAATAGTTTTTGTGGTTGTTGTTTTTCCTAGATGAAACTATGTTGCTTGCTTTCTGATCAAACTTGGTTTGCATTCAGGCTTATGCCTTATGTCTGCAAACATTTTATAGATTAAACAAGAATTATGTAACATTGAACTTGATTATCACCGTATTGATAAACAATGGTAATTCGGATAAATGGTGTTTATGCTTCTCTACCTATGTTTAGAGTACCGTATCAGTAACCCCTAGATTTTCTTTTTTCATATTTATCTTTCATGTCTTTACATGGTCACTGGAATCTCCACCTTTATTGGCCATATAATACATTCTACCGGGAGATGGCATTTTAAATTTTCTCTTAGGATGTCAGAGTCTAGGCCTGGAGGCGTGTGGCTCAACATGAAAGAAGCATTCAAGGCCCGGTACCACCAAAGGCAGAAAGATCTGACTCTAAATCTCTAACACTTTGTGACCTTTGGCAAAGTTGATTATTTTACATTCCTCCAATATAAAATGGAAATAAACAAGAATGCCACCCACAGGACTATCTCATTGTGTTTAGTAGTGGACGATATGGTCAAGAGCATTCCTATAACTACTATGGCATTTTAAAATTAAGTATTATTTATTAAGAATTAACTTTAGAAAGAACATCTTAAAATTAAGACATGGTATGGCAAAACCTTTGGTTGCTGAAATGTAATCTGTCATGCTTCTACGCATTTAAGAAATCAAATATATTTTGAGAAAAATTAAAGAAGTACTGTGAAAATGTGACATACTGTTCTTTGTCTAAAGTTCCAATTATTACTGCACAGTTATTGTAAAGACATTGGTGGATAGGGTAATTCAAATCTTCCACTTAAAATTAAATTGTAAAAAGCTGGATGGGTGCAGACTTGCAGGTGCAGCCCTCAGATAGCTGACCAAGGGCTGAGGCAAGATGATTCTAGGTTCCATGCCTGACTGACTTACATATTAAGACTCTGTCTTCAAAAGAAATTAGATATAATGCAAAAATTAGAAACTGGCTAACTATTATGTATATGTACTCCCTTTTGCCTCTCAGTCATTAAATGGTTTCATATATATATATATATATATATATATATTTTTTTTTTTTTTTTTGCCAGTCCTGGGCTTGAGCTCAGGGCCTGAGCACTGTCCTTGGACTTTCTCAAGGCTAGAACTCTACCACTTGAGCCTCAGCACCACTTCTGGCTTTTTCTATATATGTGGTATCAAGGAATCGAACCCGGGTCTTCATGCATGCTAGGCAAGCACTTTAACCACTAGGCCAAACTCCAGGCCCTTATTTATATTTTTAATAAGGGAGGTTTGGTTGAAATTGGAACTCAAATCTCTTAGATATACAAAAATATTAAATCTACAACTGTCACAGCACTTCCTCCAAATTCTGTAACCTTAGGGAAGAGGTCAATAAACAGGCTCAGTCAAATTTTAAAGCAACAATTAACTATGAGCAAATATGACTTGCTAAACCATGAAATAAATCTGGCTTTTAGATTTATAATACTGTGCTATCTAAGAAAGAAAAAATTAAATCCTACTATTTTCGTTCAAGCCCTGGAGGAAACTTACTCCTAAAATGCCAAGTAGTTTGATAAAATAAATACAAAGCATTTCCCTGAGGCTAAAATAAATCCATAATCTCTAGTGCCTTTCAAGATTTAAGACTATTATTGAATGAATTTTCATAAACTGCAGTAATGATCCTATGGGCAGCAACTTTGTGTAAATGTAGAAGAGTAATTTTCCACCTGATTTTTATGAACAACGGAACCAAAAGAAAACCAAGGCAGCAATGTGAGATGCCCAAAGTGATGGATTTTAGCATGCCTTTTGTTTATCCTGGTGGCTAAAGAGGCAGTTAAGTGTCAAAATGAACAATAGCAATTAGGATTATAATTCACCCAATCATTTCATCACCAAGGATGTACCTGAAATCCTTTCACTGCTTAATTTGTAGAAGAACAAGATGAACAGAGTTTACCTCCAGTCCATGTCTATAAAATACTTTCCCCAGAATCTCTATAAATGCTGAGGTTTCACACACTACTTCCTATTCAAGCTACAGAGGCCCATGGGTCAAATGAGAGAGGCCCTACTTCAGCAAACCTTCACAAGACTCTAAGGTGAAGGCCTGCAGTGATTATGTATAGAGGGAGAGTGGCAGACTGCCAATTTAAGAATCTCCGTATTTTCTTGGTTGAAAAACAAAAAGAGCAATTAGAACATGTAATACAGTTAATAAAGCACAGCACCGAAGGCTACAGAAACTGTAGTAACAAAAAAATTAAAGAACACTTCCACAAGGAGACTCAGACTCTTGTTTTAAAGCTAGTGAAATTACTACTTTCAGAAACTGGAAAGAACTCTATCACGATGAAATCTGATAACAAAAAAATTCCAAAACAAAGTTATTTTAAAGCTTCATTTAATTCAGAAACAAGCATAAACTAAAATCATGTGATCACATACTCCAGGACACTAAAAACAAAACAGGGGGTGGGAATGTGGCTTAGTGGCAGTTATTGCCTAGCATGGGTGAGGCTCCAGGTCCAATTTTTTGGTACCACATAATCAAAAAATAAATAAAATTAATTTAAAAACATAATCGAAACCTCATTTTCTCAAAAGGCTGAAACAGCATTTTAAACTTTTCCTTTAACAATCATGTCTTATTCATAAGTTCAGTAACCTTTTAAAAAAAAAACAGAAAATAACACCATCCCATAAAAAGGAAAAAAAAATTAAACACTTTTAGATATGACAGGAAAGAGCAATTAAACTTCTATGACTGCAGAAAACATCCTAAGAACAGCTATTTGGACACTAGAGGGGGCTCTCTAACTGTTTCCTTATGAGGCAAATTACAAACAAAAATTCCAATGCAATTTATTCTTCTGACAAATTAACAAAATAATATCAGTAAGTTTCACAGCTGTTGTAACACTATAGTCTAACAAGTGACCTTTGGACTTGCACCAGTCTTGACCTGAAACTCCTGATTTAAAAACTGTCTCTCTTCTGCCAAACCATAAGAGGACTGTTTCTGTGACCCGTCTCCTGTTAAAGGCTGAGAGTCTCTGGACACAAAACTTTCAACTTTCATTTCCTTTCACTGTAGTACCTGAATCCAAAAAATTCTGGTAACACCAATTGTTTTTGTTTTTACTGTATACCAGTTTAAACCAGCTTGGCAATCTTTTTTTTTTTTAAAGCTCATGCTACAAAATTTTCTGATTAATTATTTAGAAATATCTGCTCATTATCCACCAATCTTCTATTTCCAGGCATTTACTTGTTTTTAATTTCTTCAAACATACAAAGACATAAAAATGTTATATTGGAGAGGAAAAGGTAAAAGAAAAGAAGAGAAAAGAAAAGAAAAGAATTGCTGGGCAACTCAGCAATACAACTGGTTAGCAATATTAAAGGATTTTAATGTTAGGCTGCAAAGGTAGAGGAGGAAAATATGGAATGAGCACATGACACGACTCCTGTTTTGAAGATTTTACTGAAAAGTAATTCTGAGCCACTGCTTTTTACAGTCATATAAATACACTCATCATGGTTTATTTGCATAGAACTGTGTACTGCTCCAACAGTGCTTTCCCTGGCACCTGCATCTGCTTCCAGACATACCAGCAGGAGGAGAAGACCTGGCTCCACACAGCCCCCCCCCAACCCCGCGTTCTCATTGGCATTTAAAAGTCAACACTGGACATGGAGGCTTATGCCTGTAATCCTAGCTACTCTGGAGGATGAGATCTGAGGATCAAAGTTCAAAGCCAGCCCAGGCACTAAAGTCCGTGAGACTCTTATCTCCAATTAACCACCAGAAAATTGGAAGTGGCGCTGTGGCTCAAGGGGTAAGGTGGTAGCCTTGAGCTGAAGAGCTCAGGGACAGCATACAGGCCGAGTTCAAGTCCCGTGACCCTCCCCCTACACACACACAGTCAACACCAGCTAAGTTTCGACCTTCAAACAGAGATGATGATGTCTGAACAGTACTAATACTCAATTTGCCAAGGGAAGACAATTCATATGTTCATTTACCAGTGTTTACTGTGGCCCTCCTCCCTCCCTCTCATATACTAAACGTGCCCATTAGACTGAATTATACAGAATCATTTTCTAAAATTTCAAGCTTAAAAAATCAGCACTCCACAGCCCTACAATTTTAACCTGTACATTAAAGAAGTACTGTTCCTTTGCTAGTAGAAGAGTTTATATAAATTTCCAATATTGATTCAACCTCAGCTTGGGTAAGGCAAAAGAAACCAAGCTCACATTTAAAATGTTTGAGATTCTTAACAAACAGTATATATTCATCACTTACTATAAAAGCCCCAAAAGTGTAAGTAGTTGAAGGAATAAAGCTTAGGAATGCCCCAATTCTATAAAAGTCATTATTTTACATAAAATTCAAGGTCAGAAAGATTATCTTAAATGAAGAAGCATTAAAGAAGTCAACAACTTGAGTGTCAAATGGTAACGTGCATGGATATATATTCCGATCACTGAAAAGATAAAAACTTACAGCTGGAAAAACTTTAAAAAGCCACTTTATATAAAGTCATTAAATGGTTACAACCCAACCTAAAATCTCTTTGGAGGGAAACACCAGGTACAATATATAGAAATATAGGAATTGATCAAACAAACACAAAATACTTAAAACCAGGATGGCAATGGAATTTCTTTGCTTCAAGTTTCCCATTTAATTCTTCTTTCCAAAGGGGACCAACTTCTTGATCACTACTAAGAATGACTGAAACTGGCAAGTATTCAAGGGAAAAGTTTAGTAATTCATGTAACAGATGTGCAAGGAAAACTGTATGAATGAGATAAGCCAAGAAAAACATCCTGATGTCCACAACTAAATTATGACCTATGGGAGGAAGAAACGATAAAATTACTTCCCTTTCCTTACTGCTTCAGTGGTTAGAAATGAAGTAACGCATTTCAGGGCAGCTCATTTTCAGAGATTACAATGGATCTTGACTATTCTAAGACACACAGAAACACCAAAGAAAAATATTACACATTTATGCATTTCTCTAATGCTTTGTATTTTATAGATATCTTATATTAAATCAAAATCATATCATTAATTAATCCACAATCTATTAAGATTACTGGGACCTAATCCAGTGTCTGGTATATACCTGTTAACTAGATGCACAAAGCAATCTCCATGTGCCTCAATTTCCTCAGCTGGCCCCACCATTAAATGTTACTATCATTAACTGAATAAATGAAATGACACATGCACAACGTTTAGCACAGTTTTCTGATATTTCCTATTTTCAGGTACAATAAATTCAACCTAAATATGCCATAAAGATGCGCTCTCACTGCTCAACTTGACAGTGAGGAAGTAGCCCCGTGATGAGCCAGTTTAAGAAAAATGACTCCTACTAGTCAGGGACAAGTAGCTGAAAATGAGTACCACTAGAAACAAGACCTATATCCCAGCACAGCACAACTGCTGAGCGGAGCTGGTGCCTGGAAAGCTACTTTTCATTCATTCATCTATTGATCTGCTCATTCATTTGTTTACTCAGCCACAGCAGAACTAGGGTTTAATGCTCACAAAACTACCTGTCAAAGAACCCTAAAAATAACCTGTTGATGTGGCATCAGAAAAACAGGTGGAAAAGCTGACATTTGAAATAGCACGGGTTTGGAAGAATGCAGGAAAAGCCGACCCACCCATGTGCCTGAGAACTAGGAGAACAGAAATGCGTCGTAGGCGGCTAGGTTTCAGATTTCTCGAGCTCCAACCAAAGTTCTGTCACCGGACATGCAGCCCATGGTTAACCTGGATAAGCATAAAATGGCAAAAATATATGGTTTGAGAGGTTTCTTCATCCTCCAAAATGTCTGAAGAGGATGGGGGAGCATGAAAGACCATACAGATGTGATTTGAAATGTCTCTTAAATCTCTAAAGTATCTGACAAGGATGAAAACTGAAGAGGAGGAAGTGATTTGGGACTGTCACAAGCTTGGTGAAGACTGGAACCACAGAAGACCCAAAGCAAAGGGGAAAGGAGCCTAGGACTTTGAAACCTCCTGACAGAAAGCTGTGCATGCTTTCTTTCTGTTCTACCATAGTTTCCATTTCTAATGCAATTAGAAATGCATGCAGGCTAGGAACAATGTGTGTGACTCACTGCTCGTCCACCTTCAAAGTTGCTATACTCTTTAATTGATTTGTTAATTGAAAAAAGTAGGGCTGAGTCTCATTATCTGTGAACTCCACACTGGCATCTTTCACAGTGCTTTGTGGTCATTCCTGGACACATACAGAACAGTAAAAAAAAAAAAAAACCTCCACTAGGGGCCGGAAGTTTGGCCTAGTGGAGAGTGCTTGCCTACCAGGCACAAAGACCAGGGTTCGATTCCTTGGTACCACATACATAGAGAAAAGCCGGAAGTGGTGCTGTGACTCAAGTGGTAGGGGTCTAGCCTTGAGAAAGTCCAAGGACAGTGCTCAGGCCCTGAGCCCAAGTCCAGGACTGGGCCGCTACACAGATTCCCAGGTGAGGTCAAACAAGGTAACACTCTCGACCCTCCAGGTTCATTCTGTAAAGTGTCCTTGTGGTCTTCTGGTACCACGCCTTTCACACTTGGTGTTTTTTACTGAAGATCTGTTGCTCAAAATGGCCACAATACAGTGCAGAAGCATTACTTCAGCTATACTGCTGAAATTGAGTCTTGTTGATTTTTTTCCCTGGCTAGCCTTGAACCTTGACTCTCTGGATTTCAAACTCTTAAGCAGCTAGGATTATAGATATGAGCCTCCAGCACCCAGCTCTATAAGTTTTGTGTTTTTTTTTTTAATTTTGGAAAATGCTATTCTCAACATACAGCCAGTTTTGTTTTCCAATTTAAGTCAAAAGATCTCGTACTCAAATGAACTCTATTCAGTTTGTAGGTAAGGCAAGCATGAGCCTATACTTCAAGATATTAGTAGTTTAATACTTTTTATTGTGCTGGTCCTGGGGCTCAAACTCAGGGCCTGGGGACTGTTCCTTACATTTTTCCACTCAAGGATGGCACTCTACCACTTGAGCCATTTCTGGATTTTTTGGAAGTTCAGAGTTAAGAATGTCATGGACATTCCTGCCCAAATTGGCTTAGAACCTCAATCCTCAGATTTGAGACTCCTAAGTAGGTAGGATTACAGGCATGAGTCACCAACACCTAGCTTCAATACTTATTTTTACAAACTCACAAAGGTATTTTATTTTGTTGGCTAAATAAAGTGCCAATATCCAGCATTTTAATGAGAATAGCACTGCCATAATTGACCTTAAATCACTCAGTAATCAGCTGCTAGTATAAACAATTTAAGAGCTAAGAAGGATGCCGTACAATGGAATTACCTAGATTACAAGTATAACACTAACAGGAAATACTAGGAAGAATATGTTCTATGAGAGCCTTTTATTGACACAATCAGAACAACAATAATCTTTGATTTTTGTCAGTTTATACTGAATTCATTTAAGGAAGCAAGTTACATAGCTGGGAGGGGAAAACAGAACAGAGAAATAGCTTTCCTCATAAATCTTAAGATGTAAACCTGTGAAAGCAGAACTTAAATTACTGAAAGGAAAAATATGAACACCACATTTCCAAATAGCTCTTTGTCTATGTCAACTCTGTCAGCTATTAAATAATTCTGAATATTAAGAAGTACCGGCATTGACTTAATTATGCCAGGCACCTCTTTGTATAACCAACTATATAATCTCTATTTTTTAAAACTTGTTGTTGGGTTTTCTGAGTAGCACAAGTGATTGGGCACACGCCTAGCAGATTTAAAGGCCCTGAGTTCAAATCTCAGTACTGCCCTCCCAAAGGTGAAAACATGAATAAAGCTAAAATATTGTTGAAACCAAATAGACACCTGAGTTAGGATAACACTGTATGCTATAGAAAGGACATTAGTCAAAACATTTTGAGTTTAAATTTAATTACCGGCTGGGAATGTGTCTTAGTGGTAAAGTGCTTACCTAGCACGCATGAAACCCTAGGTTCAATTCCTCAGCACCGAATAAACAGCAAAAACTGCAAGTGGCACTGTGGTTCAAGTGGCAGAGTGCAAGCCTCGAGCAAATGAAGCTCAGGGAAAGTGCTTAAGCCCTGAGTTCAAGCCCCAGGACTGGCAGGGAAAAAAAGCCCAAACTTATCCCCTTACTAAAAGGATCCTTATCCAGGGGACTGTGGAAAAATGGCTGGTTTAGAACTGAAGTAGTGACAATACAGTATAATCCTAACATTTGTCAGAAATTGTAGAAGTATGTATTTTTAAAAAGGCCATGTCAAAGGGACACAGAGCAGATTTATGAGGCTCCTACTGGCAAAATTTAAATATCAAAATAAATAAGGACAGTGATAGATTATGACCTGACTAAATGAAAACCCAGAGGGAGGAAAGGAGGCAGGACCAGAATGACAATGATGTGACAATGACGGTTCCTGAGTGCATCCAACAGATAATACCAGTGGATGGGGGCTGGCAGGGGCATCGCTGCTTTTGGCTACAACAAGCAAGAGGCCGCTGTGGGGACAGGCTGAGGAGAAGTCTCCCTGTGGCTCTGCAGAGACTGATGTAATATGTAATTACATACTAGAGAAAACAGACAACCCGTTGACAGAGTGGTCCTGGACGTGACAACTGATGCCTCCAGGAGGGTGGAGAGAGAACTGACACGTGACAAGCCTGCTGTGGCTGAGGGAAGGAACCATGGTTGTTCGTGGGAAGTGCACAGGAGGCACTGAGGCAAGCAGGCGCCACGTACGCCATGCTTGTACCTAAGGGTCTAGGTACACAGGGCCACTGAGGGAGAGGATGGAAAGCAGGTAGGTCAAATTTTTGGCATATGGATACAGGGTTGAGGTACCCTTTTACTATTTTTTTTTTCTTTTTTGGGCCAGTCCTGGGGCTGGAACTCAGGGTCTGGGCACTGTCCTTGGACACTTTTTTGCTCACGGCTAGTGCTCTGCCACTTGAGCCACAGTATCACTTCCGGCTTTTTCTGTGTATGTGGTACCGGGGAATGGAACCAGGGCTTCATGCATGCTAGGCAGGAACTCTACCAGTAGGCACTTAGGCCAAGCTCCTCATCCTTTCCTTTTACTATTCTTTTTTTTTTTTTTTTAAATTAAGCCCCATCCTTTTCTTTCTTTCTTTATTTATTTTTTTGCCAGTCCTGGGCTTGAGCTCAGGGTCTGAGCACTGTCCTTGGACTTTCTCAAGGCTAGAGCTCTACCACTTGAGCCTCAGCACCACTTCTGGCTTTTTTTCTATGTATGTGGTACCGAGGAATCGAACCGGGTCTTCATGCATGCTAGGCAAGCACTTTAACCACTAGGCCAAACTCCCGGCCCCGTCCTTTTACTATTCTTAAAACCTTAATTTTAAAATAGAATTTTAAGGGCTAGGTTGTAGCTCGTGTTAAGAGCACATACCGCGAAATAAAATTAACAAAGAATCTTGGCATTCAATATTTAAGGTAGCAGATATATTACATGGCAAATAAAGTTTAAAAAAAAATCTGTCTTAGCAGGTCACCAGTGGCTCACCACCACAATCCTAGCTGCTCAGGACACTGAGAGTTGGAAGACTTCAGTTCAAAATCAGTCCAGGAGGAAAAGTTCATTCGCTTTCTCCAAAATAACCAGGAAAGAACACCAGGCGCTGGTGGCTCAGGCCTAGAATCCCAGCGATTCTTAAGGCTGAGATGTGAGGAGCACAGTTTGAAGCCAGCTTGGGCAGGAAAAGGAAAAGTCTGTGAAACTTTCAGCTCCAGTACATTACCAAGAAAAAAAAAAAAAAAAGAAAAGAAAAGGAAAAAAAAGCCGGAAGTTGCGTTGCAGCTCAAGTGTTAGTACTGGCCTTTAGCAAAGGAAGCTCAGTGTCAGTACCCAAGCCCCAGAGTTCATGTCCCAAGACTAGCATTTAAAAAAAAAGCGGAGCGAAGCATTGGAGGCTCAGGCTTATAATCCTAGCTACTCAGGAGACTGAGATCTGAGGGTCACAGTGTGAAGCCAGCCCGGGCAGGAAAGTCTGTGGGGCTCGCAGTGGCGCTGTGGTCACAGTGCTAGAGCATTAACTTTGAGTGAAAAAGCTCAAGGACAGTACCTAGGACCTGAGTTCAAGCCCCATGAGTAACAAAAAAAAGCAAGGCTGCAGCATTGGCTCAAGTGCGAGAGCACTAGTCTAGCAAGAACAGGTTCCAAGTTCAAACCCTGGCACTGTGGGGAAAAAAATCTGCTTCATTATAAATGCACTGCCACTAAAGTGAAAACTGTAAAATGGTTAATTTTATGTAATGTGACTTTTAGCTCATTAAGACCATTTGCACAGATGATCTGCTTTTCAGTAAATTAAATTTGTGTTAAAAAGGGGGGTGGGGCACGGGAGTTTGGCTTAGTGGTAGCGTGCTTGCCTAGCATGCATGAAGACCCAGGTTCAATTCCTTAGTACCACATACATAGAAAAAAAGCCAAAAGTGGTGCTGAGGCTCAAGTGGTAGAGCTCTAGCCTTGAGAAAGTCCAAGGACAGTGCTCAGGCAATGAGCTCAAGCCCAGGACTGGCAAAAAAAAAAAAAGCGGGGGTTGGGGGAAGCTTATAAGGAGGTATCACATGATAAAATGGCTTCAGAGAAGATCATATGTCCAAGATATCCAAAAGTAAGCACAGCTCAAGAATTTTATTTTCACTATAGATCTTAATTCCAGTTTCTAAAACTATGATAAAAGAGCCACTAAAATGATTTAAAGTCAAAATCTGACTTGTTAAAGAGGTTTAAAATTTTCTAAAAATATACCAGCTTTTAAAATTTCTCTTAATTAGAACTAAGCTGAAACAAAGCTTTACTTTTGTGTTACATCTTTTGGCTATTTCCCAATGATAAGACTAAAGAAAAAAAAGAAAAATTGAAAATATGATAGTAAACATCTCCACAATCTATCAGCTCATTTAATTCTTGCACAGTTCTGAAAGGTAGTCAGAAGCAGACGACTCCTCTTTCAATTATCCTAACACTACTCATTTAAAAATAAAACCAAAACACAAAGAAATGTGATCAACTCACCATCAGCTACTTTTACATAGCTGGTGCCCTATGTAAAACATTACGGTAGTTTTGTCAAAAGAATTGTGTTACCTGTTCCTCAGAAGGAAAAAAAAAAGTAATAAAATCAGTAACCCTTAAAAACGATCTTCAAAGATCCATGCATGAAAATTTCATCTTTGTAGACACAAATGCTTGATCTTGTAGCTATAATGTCTTTATTTTTTTCCATTACTACTGTCAAATGCCAACACTCATGGAGCATAATTCTAAAAAAAGTCCTAATGGAACAGAAATGAGAAATTCCGTACACCAACAGTGGCTTTGATGTCATCTTTGTGAATTATTCTGACACCGTGTTTAAATTAAGCTACAGTTTTCTGATTTTTTCACCAGTTCCTATACTCAAACATAAGATCAAATCCCCAAACTGGACTCAACTTTTGAACCTTACTACTGAAATTCTGAAAGCCCTAAATTTATTTCTCCTTTAAGTTCTTAAACACACACACACACACACACACACACACACACACACATAAAAGCTTGAAGTTATTTAACCTGAATAATATGACTTCTTTAAAAAAAAAAAATGTGCCAGTCTTAGGCTTGAAGGCTGTCCTTATTTAAACTTCTGGGCTCAAGGCTAGCACTCTACTACTTGAGTCACAGGTTCCACTTCCAGCTTTATTTCTGGTAGTTAACTAGAGGTAAGAGGCTCAAGGACTTTCCTACCTGAGCTGGCTTTGATCTCGGAACCTCAGACCTAGTTCCTCATTAGCTAAGATTATAGGCACCAGCACTCCGCTGGGCCCTTTTTCTTTTATGATAAAAAAAATTTGCTGGTGTCTGCCTATACCATGAAATGGGTTCTCATTAACTTGCCTCATTTGACCTGTCTCCAAATTTTTATTTGGTATATGTTGTTTCACCTTCTTCTAGAAAAATGTGTAAAACTACACATTTTAACTTTTAAAAAACGTTGTTGGTACTAGAGTTTGAACTCAGGACTTGAGCTTATTTGCTTTCTTGGCTGGTACTCTACCACTTCAGGCCTGTCTCCAGTCCAAATACACTTTAAATGTCAGGCTTTCCTCCTTTAAGATGCTATATTCAGCTCTAGTTTTTTCCAATCAATCTGAGTTTAACATGGACATCATACCATCCTGAATCCATGTATAGCTTTCAAGAACCATGAGCCACACTCTAGAACTTTACAATTTGTCTCACGGTCCTTCCAAAGTCTGGCTAAAGATATCCACAAAGTATTTTGTTATGGAATAACATTAAAATATTTACAACCTATTCCAAAATATCTAGACAGAGTCCAAGGAAAATTATTTCTAAGGATCCATAAAGAATTTTCTAAAAAGGTATGCACGAATCAAATTAATCTAACAATACTAAAAGGATATCAAACTGAGAACAACACAAAGGTCCAGTTTAAGAAACTTTTAAAAGTTGTAGCCAGGCATGGAGATCTGAGGATTTCGGTTCAAAGCCAGCTAGGGCACAAAAGTCTGGGAGACTCTTATTTCCATTAACCACCAAAAAACCAGGAGTGGTGTTGTGGCTTAAGTGGTAGAGTGACAGTTTTGAGCTGAAAAGCTCAGGGATAGTTCCCAGTTCCAGAGTTGAAGCCTCATCACTAACCAAAAAAAAAAAAGAGGACCACTAGTTCTGATGTACATGATAGAGCATTATAAAAGATTAGCAAAGACTGTTAAATATATGTTCCAAAAGGAGATAATCTTGATTTAAATCAAAACCATCTGGACCATTTTCTTGATAGCTTATCTTTGTTTCAAAAGTTCCTAGCCCAATTTCCTTACCAGATAATCAAGGGTAAGAGTGCCATTGTATTTTTAGCATGGCAAGTGCTCAGTAAATATTGGCTTCTTTATTATTTTTTATTTTGTTGCTGACACTGGGTCTTGAACTCAGGGCCTTGAGTGCTTAACTAGCTTTGTCACTCAAGTCTGACACTCTTCCTCTTTAGCTATGCCTCCAGTGCTAGCTTCTTGCTGGTTAACTGAAAATAAGAGTCTAGGGATCTGTCTATTTAGGTTGGTTTAGAACCATGACTCTCAAATCTTAGCTTCCTATGCATGTGGGATTGCAAATGTGAGCCACCAGCTAGAACCTTGAGCTATTGCTCAGCCTTCCTGTTCATAGCTGGCATCAGAACCAAGCCTCCAGCTCAGCTTTGGCTGGTTAAATGGAGAAAGTATCTTCCAGACTTTTCTGTCCCATCTGGCTTTGCACTGCAATCTTCCTGAGTAACTAGGATTATGAGTATGAGCCACCGACATTTGGCTTAGTAAAGAATCATTTTTGTGCTGCCTGAAGAGTAGATTATGTAGTTAAATTTTTTATTTGGCTTCATGAGAAATGAGCCACATGTCAAAATCCCATTCAGTACCAAACTTCAACAAACTGAGAATATTGTTTAAGCAGCCTAACTGCAAATAACACATAGTTTTACGCATATAATCCATGTCAACTTAAAAATGACTCCTATGTTGGAGGTATAGCTCAGTGGTAGAGCAGGCCTGAGTTTAAACCTCAGTGCTTAAAAAAACAAACAAGTAAAAAGAAAGAAAAGCCAAGTCAGTCAAGCCTGGTAGTACAAGCCCATAAGCCTAGGGCTTGTGAGATTTGAGAGAGGAGGATTGGGGGGAATTCTAGGCCAGTCAGACCTATAAACCGAGACCTTGACTCAAAAACCAAAACAAAATAGGCAAATATGACAAAAATGAACAGAAAAAGCACAGTATGCTTGTTTGCATTCTTCTTAGAGTTACTAAAAATGAAGAAAAACAAACAAAAACAGGAAGCTAAACTTTTTATATCATTTTTCTACTACAAAAATATGACTATGTGGATAAGAATTCTTGAGTGAAATACTCATTACGAAAGCTCATATGCACATGTAATGAATAATGGTGAGTTTTTGTAAAAGCTACAAAAATTATTTCTATTAGAATTATAAGCAACATTTGAATACACTCTAGAATTATGACAAAGCATGTAAGGCTACAGTGGCACATGAAGAAGAAAACATGTATTTCAAAATTCATTAGCTTAATCTACTCAAAAATCCTCTTTGCCACATAACAGCTCCAATGTGGGGATGCTATGTTCCTATACTTGCATTAAATTTTCAGGCTAAAGGGGCTTTACTGAGCCAAAAGACTTCTTTGCCAATCTGGGTGAGTGGGCAGAATCATCAGAAAGTCCTCTCTCCTTACAGTATAGCGTCTTCTCTATAGCATAGACTTTTCATTTATTGCTAGAGGCTCAAGGATATGGAATATATATTTTGGAGGGCTCTTTTTCTTAATATTACTCTGTTCATAGGAATAAACTGTCAGCTCCAATTTGCATTCATAAAATAAAGCTTTCTATGTTTTAAAAGCAATGTTTTACATTAGCACTATTTTTGTTTAAGCTTGAGAAAACAAGCTGAACAAAACAGTGCAAGAATTGACAGGTAGAAGTTGCAAGATGTCTTTCCAAAGACTTTATTCCTCAATATGCTTTTCAAAAGAATACTTCTGCAATATGCCTTACAATACTAAAGTACGCGCATTTGTCAATTTTGTAGTTACATAAGATACGTACACAACAGAAGTATATTAAGTATGCTTTCTGCTCTGTTAGTGAAGAGATCAGTTTAGTTCCACTGTTTTGGGAAAAAGGCTGGGCTCGCAATGCATACCAGTAATCTCAGCACTGGGAGTTTGGAGAAACTGAAGTAGAGGCTAGAAGTCTGAGGTAGCCCCGGGGGAAACATAGCTCTAGGTGAGGTTAGACTACACGGTGAGACTTTGTCTCAAAAAGAGCAAAACAAACAAACAAAAGGCAAAAAGGTCTAGGAAAAATTGTCCAACAAAAGGACTGAGTTTATGAGCTTAAGACAATTTTTATATTCTTGTAAGTAATCTAACAATCTTTATTCTCACTGTACTTCTTTGATTTGCTCATGTTACCAATTGTTCTGTGCACAACACTGTAGCAACAATAGCATTCCAAGAGTTTACTTTATGTCAGGCACAAGACTAAGGGTTTCATACTTAATTCTCACAAGCCTGTAAAGTATCAGCATCTCTGTTTTATAGATAAGGAAAATCAGAGACACCAGCCTAATGTCCAGGATCACTGTTTGTCAGTACTGGACTTAACATTTCTATTGATTTCTCATCCCTGAACCATTACTGACTTCTCAGATCCATTCAACACCTCCTGGAGGTTCCTGACTAGCTATAAATAGATGGACAGGCATACATAATGAGGCAAAACAAAGAAAGTTCATATGAAATGACACCTTCAAAAAAGAATTTAAGACTATGGTGGCCCAGAAAATTGTGTAATTCTTTGTGTATAATAAATATCAGGAGTATAAAAGAGAAAAAAAATAAACCCTTAAATCTGTGAGGTAGTCTCCTTCTCCTAAACTATGAGTTAGATCAACTGACTAGATTATAATTACCAACTTATGGGCAACACAGAGGTCAGAGAAACATTTAAATAACACCACAGGAATGCAATAAACTACATCTAGATGGAAAGAAATGCAAATGGCCCAGTTTCTTAGGCAAATAAGCAACAAAAGGAAGAGGGAAAAAAAAGTACAGTGTGAACCTACAGATAAAGAACATGGAGAGAGGACTGGGGAGGGAGCTCAGCTGTTGTGCTTGCCTAAGTAGGTATGCAGCCCCAGGAGGAGAAAAGATAGAATACAGAATCAAGAAATGCATATACCAATCAGTAGAAAGGAATTATAAGCTGAGCACTGGTGTCTCAAGCCTGTAATCCTAGCTACTAAGGAGGCTAAGATCTGAGGATCATGGTTTGAAGCCAACCCAGGCAGGAAAGCATATATAATTCTATTATTATTAAGGTGTCAGGTAATGAGTTTTGTGTGTGTCCCTTCCTTTGTTTACCCCACTTCCCCCTCACATCCTTGCCCACAAGTTACACAGCTCATTTCCAGGAGATGTTCATCTATAATTAAATACCAAAAAAGCTGGAAGTGGTTCTGTGGCTCAGGTGATAGAGCACTAGTAAAAGATCTCAGGGCCAGCACCCAGGCCCTGAGTTCAAGCCCCAGAACTGTGCACACACGTGAACACACACGTGAACACACACCCACACGGGAGTTATGAAACAATTAAAAATGAATTCTACCAGTTATGGTGGTGGACACCTGTAATTCCTGATACTTGGGATCAGGACTTAAGTTCAAACCTAGATCCCATCTCAGGAAACAAGCCAGGAATCCCAAATAGCAGGAGGTATAGATAGGAGCAGCACAGCCAGAGGGCAACTCCAGGCAAAATTTAAGACCCTATCTGAAAAATGAAGCACAAAGCAATGGAGCCTGGCTACAGAGGCAGAGCACCTATAAATACTGAGCAGATATTTGATATTATTTAAAAGTCTGTGGTTATGATCATAACAATGTCATTCTTTACCTGTTTGGAAGTGATCTATTTATGGATGAAGTCATATGGGATGTACTTCAAATTAATATAAAAAGGTGGGTAGCTGGGAGTCCAGCCCATGGGGACTGAAGTGTGGGAGTGAGGTCTGAGCCCTTGGAAGTTCACAGATATGGTTTCTGGTTGTTTTGTTTTTTTTAAATATATATACTTGACATTTTTCATAAGAGATAAAAATATATTCCAATGAGATGATACATCTAAGTGTAAAGGTAAAACAATACAGGTCCTAGGAGATGGAAGTTATTTAAGCTACCTGAGATTTCTCTTTTCTTAAAGGAATTGGTCAAAATTGTAAAGAAGTGGGAAAATAATAGAATACAGAAATGACTCTGCTATCAAGCCATATTTTAGTAGCAGTAGTGACACTTAAAATTAAAAGGCTAAGTACTTTTAATGCCTGTACTGGTAAATAGATGAAAAGCTTATGAACTAAAACTGAAGGACTCAGGAAGACGTTAAGAGGCACATAAGTATTTTTAAAAAGCATGCAGAGGACTCTGGAAGTGACTCAAGTCATAGAGCACCTGCCTCAAAAAATGTGAGGCCTGAGTTTAAATACTAGACCGCCAATCAGTAAACACGTAAAGTAAAATAAAAATAAAAAGTACCTTGATAGTAGCATTTCACATAAGAATGTAAATACAGAGAAAATCACCCTCAAGAAATGCTGGCAGGGGAAAAATTAAACTCATCTTTCTTTGGAATCAAATTCTTAGTATCTACTTGTGTCCAGTTACCAGAAGAAAAATAATTAACTCATTGTTTCAGCAATAACAATGCTAGTTCAGAGCTAAATTCCAGAAGATTAGAAAGTTGACTGTCAGCTTCTCTTTGCTTTCAAGTTCCAAGAAGCAAGCTAAATAGAGATTTACCGGAGAGATAGGGAAAACAGGGGGGCGAGGCCACAGAAAGAAAAGCAAAACCAGAAATATGTTTATGTTGGGCACATTCGGGTACATGTTTCTGAAGGCAGATACTGTACTTTTCAAATTCAGAAAATACAGTGCTAACCTGGGACGCAATTAATGTATGATCTTTAAATTACTAAGAAAACTGATGCTTGGAAAAGCAAGTTTCTCCCAGTGAAGTGAGTTAGACTAGGAAGGTAGCTTCTAAAGCTCTTAAATAGCTGATCACCTAGGAATGTAAACGAATATACAGCAATAAAATAGCCAGTGTGGGGAGGAATGCAAGCTATCAGTAAGAGAATTAACATAAACCAGATTATTCAGGGCTGTTAGCAGAGGACAGGTCACAAGGGCTGTGGATGAAGTATGTCAGCTAGGGAAGAGAAAGAGGGGCTGGTCAGGCTTGCACAGCAAGGGACAGCCCTGACTCACCACCATGTCATCCACACTATTATCCCCAACATCACAACAATCTCCAACATCACAACAATCTCCAAAACGCGGAGGGAAATGGAAGCAAACTGAAGCAGCTTTCAGTTGGTACCATGTGTGAGATTACAGATTACAAGTGGACTTCATTCTGCTCCAGCTTCAAAACCAGATGACTGACACTGGTCAAGCTGCTCCAGGCGAGTGGAAGTGGTGGCACTTATCCTTTCTGGCCTGGCTAAGTTTTTACACAACTTGAATAGCAGTGAGAGGAAGCCACCATCTCAAACTCTGGCTGGCCAAGGCTTTATCTGTTTCCTCACAGTTCTCAACACTTTGCAAACAGATCCATTTAAAACTACCCAGGGACTGGGTGCTGATGCCTCCTGCCTGGAATTCTAGCTATTCAGAAAGCTGAGAGCTGAGAATCACAACTCAGCGCAGGCAGGCAAGTCTGTGAGACTCTTATCTTCCATGACCCACCAGAAAACAGGAAGTGGTGCAGTACTTCAAAGTGGTAGAATAGTGTTAACCTTGAGCAAGAGAACTCAGGGACAGCGCCGCAGGCTCTGAGTTCAAGAACAAAACAAAAACAAAAACAAAAAAACTACCGAGAGACGCAACAACTGTGGACAAGATCCCCTTCCTTCCATAAAGGCTTTAAGATGCCCAAGGCCAGGGTATGAAACGTGTCATTATGCTTAAGCACTGCTACCAGACCCAAGGGTCTCCAGTCAGGAGATACATTTCTTTTTTTGGCATCTCACTGGACAGGGGTACACACTGCAAGTCTTCCTTTTCCTGAGTCACTGGCTGAACTTATTTTTGGCTTGGAGCATTTAAATATAACATTTATTGATTAGTATTTTCTGTTTGTTTGTGCAGTTTGGGGGTTGAGCCTGGCCCTTGCACGTAGGGAGGCAGGCTCTCTACCACTGAGTACAACCCCAGCCTCAATGGCCATTACCTCTGGAAGATTCTGGCTTTCCAATTTTTTTTTTCCTGCTTAAAAATACTAGTTCAGCCGGCTGGCTCACGCCTGTAATCCTAGTTACTCAGGAGGCTGAGATCTGAGGATCAAGGTTCAAAGCCAGCCCAGGCACAAAAGGATGTGAGACTCTTATCTCCAATTAACCACAAGAAAATGGGAACTGAGGCTTGGCTCAAGGGTAGGGCAGTAGCCTTGAGCTGAAAAACTCAGGGACAACACCCAGGCCAAGGTCAAGATCCATGACCCCCCCCCCCACACCACACACACACAAAATACTAGTTCATTTCTTCAAGCAGGTCTTACTCCACTGCCACCTTCTTATTTTCTAGATAAGGAATCCCGATTTGGAGAGCCATGTCATTCTGGTTCACATCATACATTCTTCCAATTAAAAGGTCAATGTTTGAATGTGAATCTGTTTTCTTCAAAGTCCTTAACCAATGGTCATTGCATGCTATCCCTCCACTGACCCAGTTGGAACTGCCCTTAGTCCTATCCTGGTTCCCTGCTTCACATTTTAACCAGCCAAGTGCCATGCTATGGATCTGTCACCTTCCAGAAGGTGTCCAGTCTCAGATGACACAGTGAGAAAGTCCAGGGTTCTGTAAGACACCTACATCTAGTTAAGAAATTTCTTCTCTCTATGCCAGTGAATGGCGTAAATCAAACCCTGAGTACTGATTCAGTTCAACATCCCCATGCGCTGATCTTAATGTCAGATAGCAAGAAAGCTTTGGCAATTTCTTGGTGGCCATACTGTACGTGTTTCAATAGCCTGCTGGAGCTTATAATGGACAATGGGTAGTAAAGAGATAGAAGTTATTTTTCTCACAGCTCTTCCATTAGATGAGGTGGTAAGTATTTGCATGGAAAGTCCAACGTATGAAGATGAGCAACAGGGTGATTCTGACAAACAGGAAAGGGGCAGCCTTTCCTCAATGTCTTCTCACCTTTTATAAATATCACCAACGCAGTCCTCTAAAACAAGGTGCTTCTTCTGTGATCCTCTGATTCAGAGATAAAGAGGTAGCTTTATAGAGACCTGTTCTGACTTTCAAAACTAAGCTACTGGTATCCTGCTCTTTATGCAATCTTAAATAACCAAGGAACTAGATCTGGAAGAAAGCCATTATTTTATTTTATCTCTGGCCAGCAAAAACAAAGGGTAACACAGCTCCAAATAAATATCTAAAGCTGAGCGCGGTGGCTCAAGTCTGTAATCCTAGCTACCCAAGAGGCTGAGATCTGAGGATCAAGGTTCAAAACCAGCCACGGCACAAAAGGACTTAGACTCTTACCTCCAATTAACCTCTAGAAAATGGGAAGTGGGGCTTGGCTCAAGGGTAGGATGGTAGCCTTGAGCTGAAGAGCTCAGGGACAAGCACCAAGGCTGAGCTCAAGCCCCATGACCTCCCCCCCTCCTCCCCCCCCACACACCCTACACACAAAAACAAATAAATATCTAAAGGCCTAATGGTCAAATGAGTCAGTTAAGAGAGAAAAATTATGAAAGCAAATCACTTTTCAAACTTGGAGCTTCTTTCTTAAATAATCTTCCTTTAAATGCAGATCACTGATAAAGAGTTCAGAAGTACACTGATAAAAACAAATTGTGTTAAAAGTTGTTAGAGGCAATGTAAGTCCTTGGCCCTTAATTGTCATAGCCTAATAAGTTGGGTACCAGAGAAAACGAGGGTACAGGGAGGTTAAATGACTTGCCCACAGTTACCAAGCTTGAACCCAGCTTTGTAAGTGCTGAAGGCCATACTCTTCGCTTACTCACTCTAGTGCTTTCTTGGTAGCCAACAAAACCAGACAGTTCAGTTAAACTCTAGTTGCATCTGATGTATTACCCAAGCCACTTGTCATTAATTCGTTAGCTGATGTCAAGAAAAAATTAGCTATCTACACTTCCTGATTCTAGGTTGGGGTGGTGGTGGCACAGATGAATTTCTTTCTTTTCCCTTACCACAACTGTTGCACAACCACTAAAACCCAAAAGGAAGAGGACTGATTAAATTCTTCATCTTTTATTTCCTGCTGGCCTAGAAGATCTCATTGTCACAGCAATATACCCAGTTTAAGTCCTAGTCTTTCCCCAGTGTACTAAGATCCTGAAGTCATTGCGATTTTGAAGTGCCTGTCAGGGAAGTTAGAAGGTCAATGAGATAGAAAACCCCACAATTTTTTTTTTTTAAAGTAATGTCAACGTCTCGATTTAAAGGAATTAAAGTGGTGCAACAAGAATTGAAGCACGGGTGTGTGGGGGGGGGGGAGGGCGAGGAAGAATCACAAGAAGCTATATGATTACATGGCGATCAACTCTCACTTGGGGTTAGAAAACATCAAGATGGGGGGGGCGAGCCTCCTCTTGAGTAACTTCACCCTGACCACAGTGGCCACTTGTTACACACACACACACACACACACCTACCCGACCCACACCAACACTGGAGTTTCTTTAGGACTTGGGTGGTGGTGGGGGGGGGGTGGGGGGTGAGGTGGGGGGAGAATGCAGCAAGGGGCAAGACACACAACCCCATCTCCCCCCCTCCCCCATCTCTCTTCTCTCCTAACCTCCTGATGGACATGGAAAGCATCAGATTGGGGAGCCTCCCCCCCCACACACACACACATCAAATCCCCCAGGCTTTCCCAGGAGGAACCAGGGACCAGTCCAAGCCAGGGGGCAGTGGTGACCCCTGGTCCCTCTGCCCTGGGAATCCGCATTCAGGGTGGGGGTGGGGGGCTGAGGGTGGCCAGGAAAGGAAGGTGCGGGGCAGGGAGAGCAGGGAGGATGGTCGGGTGGGGTGTGTGTGTGTGTGTGTGTGTGTGCAGGGGGGGTGGGGTGTCCCTCCTCTCAAGGGCCCAGGCCAGGAGGGGAGCCGGCCGCCGCCATGATGGGGCTGGCCGAGCCGTGGGGGGGGGCGTGACGTGGAGAACCCCCCCCCCAGCGCGGGGCCGGCGCCCCCTTCCTCTCCCTGCCCCTCCCACCCCGCTCCCGCGTGGGCCTCGGACACAGGCTGCTCCCCCTTCCCCCCGCACCCCGATACTCACGCTTTGTCCACCAGCTCCCGCACCTTCCACATGTTCAACATCGCGCCCCACGCGGGCCGGGCCGCCGTCCCCCGGTCCTGCTCCCCGCGGACCCCGGAACACTCCCGTGCCGGAGCAGGTCCAGGTCGGTCACCGGGGGGTGGGGAATGGGCGAGGGAGGGGGGAGGGAGGGCGGGAGGTCGCCGTCCCCTCCTCGAAATCGCCCCCTCAGTCAAGCTCCTTCCCCTCCCCGCGCTGGCCACAGCCGCGGCGCCGCCGGTGACACGTCGAGACGCGGCGGCACAAGTGCTGCGTGGACCGGAAGTGCCCGGCTTTTCCGCCCCGCCGAGCGCGCGCGCGGCACTCTGGGATTTGTAGTTTTTTCCCCTCAAAGGTCCAGCTCTGGGCCTGCTGGAAATCCACAGGGTGGGGGTTCTTTCTAGCTGTCCTAGACCTACTGTAGATCCAGACATGCCGGGGTGGTGAGGCCTGTACACGTTTCTGATCACGTTCCACGGGGAGGCCCCAAGCACAGGTTCAACGTTTCAAGTGTAAAGTGTTGATGCTGGTGTTAATGATTGTACAGAAGTGCCATGGGGACGTGTGTGTGTGTGTGTGTGTGTGTGTGTGTTCCTGGCTGAGAGGAACCCTGTTTGCTTCTCAATGTCCAAACAGACTTGTTTCTCTGAGCCTTGGTTTCATTACTTGACATAGGATTATAGGACATCACCAAGAACTTGGCTTTTTTTTGGGGGGGGGGGGGGGCGGGGGTCAGTACTGGGGCTTGAGCTCAGGTCCTCCAGTGTGTAAGTCAGGCCCTGGCCTACTCTTATCTGGTCATGATGGCTGGCCCCTAGGTGGCCATTGCAGACTCAACCGTCTCCCCCCACCATGGTTCCCCCATATGGCTGGGATAACAGACAACAGACAAGCCCCACCAACCTAACCTGCTGATTGGTAAGGCTTACCATTAGCTTTTTGCCCAAAATGGCCTCCAAAATGAGAATCTCCCAATCTCTCTCTCATGGTAGTTGAGATTACAGATGTAAACGGCCATGCCCACAAAAGTGTGCTATCTTAAAGGGTAAGTGTATACACACAGTGCTTTCAAGCCTTGTTGGGTGGTTGTCATCGCTTCATATTTCACTTGTTTCTGTCAATGCGCGTAATAAAAGCTTCGCGTAAACTTAAATCTCATCCAACTGATTACATCATGTGGTTCTTTTTCATTTTACAACTATCATAACTTTGGTGCCATAAATAGGGAATACAGTTGGGGGTGGGGGCCGGGGGGGGCCAGTTATTTTGGAGAGCTGATTAAAGGTCACTGGAGGAAACCATAATCAAGAAAATATTTAATTACTGACGGGCGAGGCGAGTCATGCCTGTAATTCTAGCTACTCAGAAGGCTGAGATATGAAGATTGTGGTTCAAAGCCAGTCCGGGCACTAAAAACCATGAAACTCATCTCCAATTAACCACTAGAAAACAGAAAGTGAGGCTGTGGCTCCAGGGGTAGGGTGGTATCCATGAGCTGAAGAGCTCAGGGACAGTGCTCAGGCCCAGAGTCCAAGCCCCACAACCAACAACAACAAAAAAATTAATTACAGATTCTTGAAGAAAACAGTAAGATAAAGCTATAGTCAATAATGTTAGAGGAAATAACTTTAGGGAATGTATCTAGCTCCTATGAGAAGTTTGTATTTAAGCTAAGTTTGGAATGGTTTTTAAAAAAATGACCATTAAAAAAAAACAATTTAAGGGAGCCTGGATATGAGTGGGTCACACCTGTAGTCCTAGCTATTCAAAAGGGAGGTTGAGGTTTGAGAAGTGCAGTTAGAAACCAGCTCAGGCAAGAATGTCCTGGAGACTCTTACCTCCAATTAATCACCACAAAGCAGGAAGTGGAGTTCAAGTGGCAGAGCAATAGCCTTGAGTCAAAAAAGCTAAAGGACAGGGCCCTGAGTTCAAGCCCTGGTACCAGAACAAAAAAAATCCAAGGAAAAAGTCATTGGTGAAGGGTACTGATGAAAACTGATTCACAAGGAAGAGAAATGGATAGTTGCTAAGTATGAAGGTAAGTAACAGTCCCAGGATTTCTGGTCCCTCAAGACAAGGTGGCTCTTCAAGTTGGATACACACTATTATTTAATGTACATTTGAAAGGAGTTTCAGTAAGACTTTATGAGTAAGGCCTTGAAAAAAACAAGCTGAATCGATTGTCAGACAACCGAGTACCAAGGATAAGTGATCAAGATAAAGCTAGGCCAGAGTTTTGTCAAGATCTCAGTGAGTTCTAGGACAAACAAGGAAGGCAGTTAAGACAGGTAAAGGAGTGGGACTTTTCAGGGCCAGGAGTTTGGCCTACTGGTAGAATGCTTGTTTAGCATGCACTGAAGACCCAGGTTCAATTCCTCAGTACCATATACATAGAAGAAAGCTGGAAGTGGTGCTATGGCTCAAGGGGTAGAGGTCTACCCTTGAGAAAGCCCAAGGACAGTGTTTAAGGCCCTGAGTTCAGTCCCCAGGAGTGGTTAAATAAATAAAAAGGAGTGGGGCTTTCAAATGAAAAGGTTGTCTTTCTAGTTGAAAATCTTGTCCAGCCCAAAGTGCAAAGGATGGAATGTGGCCAGAGGAGATAAGAGAAACTACTTTGCATAAATAACTGCTTGCTAAGTTAATTTTCAGACAAACAAGTCCAGAGTGCACCTGCAGAATGAACGTGGCACAAATATGACATACTTCCCCTGCTTTGGGCCTGTATGGACATTTCATAGCTTTGTTCAGCAAGTTTTATCAGAATTTTTCCAGAAAGTACAATGTTAATGTCTAATGTTCTCATTCCAACAACTAGTTTGGTTGTAGCTAGACCTAATCTAGAATTATCATCTGGAGTAGACCTAATTCAGAATTATCATGTGGTATTTTCACAGTCTGCTGGGGCCATCTAGACTTCACTAAAATCCTTCCTGCCCCCCTTTCATCCCTGAGAGCTTCCAAAGTTTAAAAAATATCCAATTTGCGGAGTTTGTTAAAAGTGGTCTTTAGTCTGGGGCTGGTGGCTTATGCTTATAATTGTACCTACTTAGAAAGCTGAAGTTTGAGGATCAAGGTTTGAAGCTATCTTGGGCAGAAAAGTCCTCAAGACTCTTTTTTTGGGGGGGGCGGGGTCAGGGGGGCTTAAATTCTGGCCTGGGCACGTCCCTGAGCTCTTCAGCTCAAGGCTACCGCCCTACCCCTAGGCCTGCATGCTGTTCCTGAGCTCTTCAGCTCAAGGTTACCGTCCCACCCTAGAGCCTCAGCCCCACTTCCCATTTTCTAGTGATTACTTGGAGATAAGAGGCTCGTGGCTTTGCATTGCCTGGGCTGGCTTTGAACCTTGATCCTCAGATTCCAGCCTTAGTAGCTAGGATTACAGGCATGAGCCACCAAGACTGACTCCTTGAGACTCTTATTACTAATTAATCATAGAGAAAACCAGAGGTAGTGCTGTAGCTCAAGTGGTAAAGTACTAACCTTGGGAAAAATGAGCTTAGGGACAAGGCCCAGTACCAGAGTGCAGGTCCCAGCACCAGCCAAAAAGAAAAAAAAAAGTTCTTTAAGCGTTCGTCGGGTGGCTCACACCTGTAACCCTAGCTAGTTATAGATCCGAAGATCAAGGTTCAAAACCAGCCTGGGCATGAAAGTCTGTTAGGCTCTTATCTCCATTAATCTCCAAAAAGCTGAAAGTGGAGGTGTGACTCAGTGGAAGAGCACCAGCTTTGAGCTGAAAAGCTAAGAGGCACTGCCCAAGTCTTAGTCCAAACCACAGCCCTGGAACCACAAGCAACAAAAGTTGTCTTCAGAGACTACACATTTGCATGTCCACAAAATGTGCCATTTTTACATTTGCCTTGAAAGTTTGAGACCCGTTTCCATAGTAACTTCCTTGTGACAACTTAAATAGGTCTATGGTAGAAAAACAAACAAGAAAATGGCCCCTTCCTCTCCCTTCTTCAAGAAAATGGACTTTCCACTAAATGAGCTTATACTAAGGCTAAACCAACACACGCTCTGAAAAGAAACACACTCAGCCGAGCTCATTACTTTTGGGAAGCACAGCTGCACACGATTGGCACTGATTACTTTTCTCGTGTGTTTTGCTCCTTGGTGTTTTGCGGGACGAGCTTATCTCCTAAGACCCAGGTAGTGCAGCCTTGGAGACAGACCTACCAGACCTTGCGTATCTTCTTGCATATCTACTGTGGGATCATTTATGTCAAGGCTAAACTCAAGGTATGCAAGAGCTGGCTCATTTCTGCCAGTCCGAGGCCTGTCTCATTTCCTAAGAGCTTCTGGACACTCTCCTACTCAATCTTCCTTCCGTTTTTCTCTCTTCACAGGCATCAGAATTGCCTGGGGTTTGAGACTGTAACCATTTACCTTACACTCTTTCTCTTTTTCTATTCCCCCCCCCACCCCGTGCTAGTATTGTGGCCTGGGTGCTGTCCCTTAGCTTTTTTGCTCAAGGTTGGTGCTTTACCACTTGATCCACAGCTCCACTGCTGGCTTCTGGGTGGTTCTTTGGAGATAAGAGTCTCATGGACTTTTCTGCCAGGGCTCATGTGAACGGCAATCCTCAGAGGAGTAGCTATGATGATACGAATGAATCACCAGCTCCCAGCACGTTCTCCTATTTTTGTTATAAATCTCTAATTCTGCCTCATCTCTGCTCAGCAATACCCACATGGACCCAACAGTTTCCTGTGGGCCATTTGTGGTGTAATATCCCAGCCATTGTAGGGGGGGGGTCCCTGAACCCTCACAGCAATAGAGTCACCAGCACCCATTGAACCGATCTAGGAGTCAGTTTAATAGCACAGCCCACCTTCAGGCTGATTGGGAGCAGCCTGGAGCTTCAGTGGGGCTGGGCGTTTAGAAGCAAACATCACACACAGGTGCTCATACCCACACACGGGAAATCACCACATGATGTCGCCTTAGGTTGTCCACAGGCAATAGTTCCATTTTTAGTTAAGCATTTTTTATAAAAAAAAGAAAAAAAAAACATTTTGGCAGCTTCCAGGTTATTCCATTTGGTGTTTGGGTCATGAGGCATTTGATCACACGTGGAAGGCTCCTTTGTTTCTGAACGTGAGGGTTGTCACACAAAGCCATGCAATGCTGAGTGCTGGTGGTTCACGTCCATCATCCTAGCTACTCAGGAGTTTGAGGTTCGAAGCCAGGCCAGGTTTCAATAAGCATCTGTGAGACTCTAATCTCCAACAAACCACCAAAAAAAAAGCCAGAAGCAGAGATGTAGCTTAAGTGGTAGAGTACTAAGCTTGAGCAAAAAAAGGCTCAGGTGACAGTGCCCTGGCCCTGAATTCAAGCCTTAGTAGCAGAGCAAAAGGATTTACAGGGGAAACTGAAGACTTTGCTTAGCAATTTAACAATGTCAGGTCTGTTTGTTTTCCCCTCGCTCTGTCACATTCCCTCTTGATTCTCATTCTGTTTGATTACAGGCAGGTTTCTCCTATTGACAGGAAATGGGGATACCAACTGCAAGAAGTAGAGAACGTTCTGGCCAGAACTTGGAAGCCCTGAGCCAGGCCACACACAGTCCTTTCTCGCTCCCTGAGTCGTATGAACAAAGCTGCATAACCAAGGAGGACAACAGCTGGCCTGCGACAGGCGACAGGTAAGTGGACACCGTGGCTTATCCTCACTCTGCTCAGACCCACAGTGGATTCTTTCTGTTTGAAATTCAATCTTTCAGGACCCACAGCAGGCCTCAGGCTAGCCCACATGTAGGCCTCTGCGGGTGAAAATGGACAAGACTCTGACAGGAGGAAAGAGGGAGACAGTTCTCTTAAAGCCATTTAAAGTCAGGCTCTTCATGGCTCTGACCTGTAATTCTAGCTACTCAAGGGGTTGAAATCCCAGGTCTGTGGTTCTAAGTCAGCTCTGGCAGGAAGGTTTGTGAAACTTTTATTTCCAGTTAACCAACCAAAGGTTGAAAGTGGAGCTGTGGCTCAAGTAGTAGAGCCAAGTACTGACACAGCACCAAGGCCCTGAGTTTGAGCTCCAAGACTGGCATGACCCCTTCTGCCCCATTTCCCACACAAATACATATTTAAGAACTGGTCTATGGGCAAAAACGTAAGTGTCAAAGTCTCTGCAAAGACTGCAACAAAGGTGCCCTTGGCGGAGCTTCTCGATAGTGTAGGACTGTGGGAATGGGGGGTGGGCTAGCTCATGTCTAAAGAAGGGGTTTTGTGCATAAGACCCCTGGGTCTTGGGGAAACAATCACCTGTCCAGAGCTCGTACTGAACCACTAACAGTCCTCTAATATTATGAGTTCCTCAAAAGAAATGCACGCTGGGTGTTTGGCCCAGATGAGTTACACCTGTAATCCTAACCTACTCAGGAGGCTCAGAATCTCCGTTCAAAACTAGCCCTGAGCAAAAAAACAAGCAAGGTTAGCACCCAGGATCTGAATTCAGGCCCTCAGTACCAGGAAAAAAGGAAAGAATTGTGTTTCAGGGGAAGAGCTCAAAAGAGCCAGACACTGCTTTGATAAACAGAGTAGCTAATGATTTGGGGGTCAGGGTAAAACAATGGCATTTTTCCTTTCCTGCTGGGAAAGAATCAACATTTATTGGGCATCTTCAGTTTGCATTATTGGAATAAGGTTAAATAGATAATTAAAACTGCCCATCACCCAAGGCACACAGAGTTGTAATGGAAGAAAAACCTTCTACCTTTTCAAGTCTGTACATGGGGGCCTGTGAATTAAATTGATGGAGGACAGATTGGCAAGGAAAGGTTTATATAGTTAAGCACTGTGGCTCATACCTGTAATCTTAGCTACATAGGAGGTTGAGTTCTGTGGACTTAGGTTCGAAGCCAACCCAAACAGGAAATTGTGAGACTCTTCAGTTCACCACCAAAAAAGCCTGAAGTGGAGGTAGGACTCAAGGAGTAGAACATGAACTCTAAACAAAGAAGTTCAAGAATAGCACTAAGGCCCTGAGTACAAGCCCTAGAACTGGCATCAAAAAAGGGGGTTATATGTGTGATATGTTTATACACAGGAGTGGTTCGTGATGAGATCTTTATGGGGAAATTATATAGTTGAAGAATAGTGAGTAAAGAGCCAGGCGCAGTGGCTCATGCCTGTAATCCTAGCTATTCAGGAGGCTGAGATCTGAGAATTGCAGTTCGAAGCCAGCCCAGGCAAGAAAGTCCAAGAGAGTTTTCAATAAACTACTGAGTAAAAGTAGCATGGTGGCTCAAGTGGTATAGCGCTATCAGCATCCAGGCTCAGAGTTCAAGTCCTAGGATTGGGAAAAAAAGGGGGGGTTTCTTATGAGCAGAATGGAATGAAAACAGGTTTCTTTAAGACAGACACATGGGGTTTTTAGAAAGACAAATGGAAGATAAGAAGGTTTGTGAAAATATTGTGTATACAGATACAAATAGTCTTTCTGTTAAATGTAGACATCATAAAACTTGCCCAGAGAAGGGCTTTATGGTAGGTTTACTCTTAGTCTTTATCCTGGGGTCATCCTAAAGAGAGAATTTATGGCAGTCATTTCCTCAGAAGTTTCTGCAATGAGATAAGGGAAGCTCCAAAGAAGGTTGCTTTCTGCCTCTGTCGAGTGTCAAATACCTTCTGCTTAAAAAGAATTTTTATACCAACTGTGGGGTTCTGGCATGTCTCCATATAATGTAACAGGGAAGACAGTTTTGTAAGCAAACAAAACTCACAAGGAGATATGGATGGCGTTATACTGTGTGCAGGAGGGGTTTACAGCATCAACTGTGGTGACTGCAGGACCTTGGTTCACATTTGGGGGTGTGACCTTTTGGGCATCCTTCCTTCATTGGTCTCAGGGGGCCCATAAGAGTTTCTTTCTCAACTGGGCACCACTAGCTCACACCTATAATCCCAGCTGAGGTCTGAGGATTGCAGTTTGAAGTCAACCCAGGCAAGAAAAATGTGTCATATTCTTGTTACAAAAACAGCTGTAAGTAGAGCTGAGGTTCAAGTGGTAGAGTACTAACCTTGAGCAAAAAAGCAGCTAACTATGGTGCCCAGGTCCTGAGTTCAAGCCCTAGAATTGATACATCAGTCAATCAACCAGTAAAGGAATACGCTCATCTTTATAAGTGAAACAACCCAAAATTCATTCTTTTATGCCAATTAAAAGCCCCATTTGTGTTTTTCCACGCTTGTTCTTGCTCACACAAGTGTAAAGAAAAATAAACACATTCATAGTAGGTTGGGGTTCATGCGCTGTGATGTTTGCTTTTGCACATAATCAGCAAAGCTGGGTGTAGTCATACACACCTGTAATTCCAGCTACTCAGCCTAGGGCAGGTAGATAAGAAGTTCAAGAACAGCCTACTCACCTTAGTAAGAGATTGTCTCAAAATAGAATAAAATAGAATAAAAATAAGATACAATAGAATAAAAAACACCCTGGCAAGGCTAGGAGTGTGACCTCATGGTAAAGTGCTTGCCTAGTATGCATGAAACTCTGGGTTAGATTCTTTGGTACCACATACACAGAAAAAGCCAGAAGTGGTGCTGTGATAGAGCACTCGCCTTGAGAAAGCCCAAGGACAGTGCTCAGGCCCTGAGTTCAAGCCCCAGGCAAAAATAAAACACATCCTGGCAATGTAGCTTAGTAGTAGAATGCTTATCTCTTGTGTGCCAGGTCCTGAGTTCAATTCTCCGTATCACATAAATGAATAAGTAATATAGTTAGCTTTCAGTTTGTTTTTTAGTGCCAGTCTTAGGGCTTGAACTCAGGGCCAAGGCATTGTTCCTGAGATGCTTTTGGCTCAAGGCTAATGATCTACCACTTGAGCCACAGTGCTACTTCTGGACTTTTCTGAGTAGTTTGTTAGAGATAAAGTCTTGTGGACTTCTTGCTCAGGTTGGCTTCAAACCACAATCTTCAGAGCTCAGCCTTCTGAGGAGTTAGGATTACAGCTTTGAGCCACCACTACCTGGTTAGCCTCCAGTTTTATAAATGTGGGTAAAAAAACATAGCACACTATGTATTTGTTCTTCTGAGGCCATAACTAAAATCTAAAGTTTTTAGAATTCTACATTCTCTCCTGAGTTTTATACTTCTAGCTCTTATCAGGTTGGCCCATAATAGTTAATTTTCTTATTTCTTTCCTTTTTCCTTCCTTGGCAGTTCTAGGTTTTGAACTCAGATCTGTGTACTTCGTAGGAAGATGTTATGTCTTTGAGCTACATCTCCATATATGTATACGGATACATATGGATACATACGTATACATATGTGTGTATGTGTATTTTTTGTTGCTGTTGTTGTTTGATGTGGGGCTTGAACTCAGGGCCTGGGCTCTGTCCCTGAGCTTTTTTACTCAAGGCCATAGCTCCACTTCTGGTTTTCTGGTGGTTAATTTGGAGATAAGCGTCTCATGGACTTTCTTGCCTTGGCTGGATTTGGACCTCGATCTTCAGATCTCAGCCTCCGAAGTAGTTAGAACAACAGCTATGAGCTACCTGCGCTCAGCTAGAATTACTTTTGGCAGTTGGTTTATATAAAAACACCTTTGTCTTTTTCATTTGGAGGCCATGTGTTTCCAAGAAGTCTCCCAGGTCTCAAATTTGCATTGTGGAGTTAACAGAGTACTGAGATACTGAGAGGGTGGTGTGAGTATGATCGCATAACGTATGTGAGTAAACCTTCCTCTTCTACCTGAGGCTAATCAGAGTCTTTACCTATGGGGTGGACAATGCTCAGAAGATGCTTTTTGAAGTATATATTGGTGGAGTAATTGAAAAATGCTTGACAGCCTTAAGGCAAATAGATTTCAGTGCTCTGGATCAGGATGTCAGAAAAGAAATTCTGCTCTGTGATCAGTTAGCTGAATGACCTTACCCAAGCACTTAAATTCTCAAGTCTGTTTCCTGGACTTCTCAATGTAGGTAACTGTGCCAAATCTAAAGACCTGTCTTGGTTATTATGAGATTAAAAGAGTATAATTTGTGTAAAAGTACTTTGGAGAACTTGCTATTTTGAGCATGGTGAACAATTTGTGGAGAAATACTTGCTTTCATTGAAAAAAATGTATTTGGTTTATAACATCTGACTTATTCCTGCTTGGAGTCACCCCCAGACAAGGTTTACCACAGTAAAACATTAACAGGAGATTTCTCACCACTTATTTGGGTAAGAGCCAGAGCCTGGCACTTGGCTCAAAGGAAATAGTTATACATTATCTAATAACAACCAGGCCCTCTGGCAACTCACAAGAACATAACCAAAGAATATCAAACCATAGTCTTTATTGATTGTTTTATAATGTAGAGGAAATTTCTTTTTAAAAAAAAACCCTCAGATGACTTGATTTCGAGTGCTGTAGGTTTTAAGATCTCCACCTTTTAACAGGAGCTCAACAGTCTGGTAGTGGGGTCTCCTACCTGTAACCCTAGCTACTTAGGTGGCTGGGATCTGAGGATCACAAGTCAAAGGCAACCCAGGCAAGAAAGTTTGTGAGGCTTTTATCTATAGTTCACTGCCAAAAACAATAGAATAAGGGAGAGGCTGGAAGTGGAGCTGTGGCTCAAGCAGTTAGAGAGCTAGCTAGAGCAAAAAAAGCTCAGGCATAGCAAACACCACACCTCGTCCCTGAGTTCAAGCCCCAGGGTTGGCAGATAAAAACAAGAAGCAATAAGCTTAATAAAGTTACTGGAGTAACTTTTTTCCACCTTACTTTCTGACTCATTGCTAGACCTTGGATATGTGTAACGTTTCATCAAGAGCTTAGAGAACATTCTTCTAAACATTTACTGTGATCTACTCATCCAGCTTCCTACTTGTCGGGGTCCTTCGTCCTTGGTCCCTCTCAATTAGGAGGGATTGGGGAAAAACACACCCCAACGAGTCCAAGCCGCTAGAGGAGAGGGCCCACTGTCCTCCCGCCCTCAGCCTTCCTTTCCTGGAGCACGAACAGAGACGCCACACAGCTTCATCAAGGCAGGAAAATCTCTCTCCAAAAACCCCCCTCCTGAGGAAGTCCCTCCAGCTAATAAACCCTGACTCTAGGTCCCAGCAGAGAGGGATCAACAATAACACATCTGTAACCAATGGTAATCAAGTCTTGTGCCCTGCCTCTTGCACCTTGTCTTGTCTCAGCAGAAAGTTACTAGACATGGGGTTACTCTGCCCCCAACACTACTGACTAGCTATTAGATGGTTTCTAGTCTCGCTATTCCAAGTAAATGCCCATGCATACTTGGCACAGTATGCATGCAACTGTAAGTGAATTTTTAGAATTGACACTTGGAAGTTTTATTTCCGGGTCAAAACCAAAATGTAAACGACAGTTCTG
Source organism: Megascapheus bottae (assembly GCF_031878675.1). NCBI lineage: Eukaryota > Metazoa > Chordata > Mammalia > Rodentia > Geomyidae > Megascapheus > Megascapheus bottae. Next base: position 6,710,713 of record NC_143537.1, on the reverse strand, counting down.
TAGAATGTGCTATCAGTTTTTTGTTTTGTTTTTTTGGCAACTTGATAGGTGAGATACAATATCTTAGAATGCTTAATTCGCATTTCTTCTAGGAGCACAGACATTTTCTGTGTTAAGTCATTGCAGTAATGAGGAGTGGGGGAGGGGGAAGGGAAATGGGGACCAAGACATGTGAAAGGGTATCAATGTATGGGAATTAATGCACCATTTATCTGGCAAGTATCATGTAACCCTTCTATTAATTACAATAAAAAATATATTTAAAAAAGTCATTGCAGTAGATGTGGTGGCATGTGCCTGTAATTTCAACATTTGAGAGGCAGAAGAAGGATCGTGAGTTTGAGGCCAGCTTGGATTACATAGCAAGTTCTGGGCCATCCTGAATTACATAGTGAAATATTGTTTAAAAAGAAGAGTTGGGGTCCTGAGTCTCACACCTTGAAAGGTAACTAAGGAGGCTGATATCTAAGATCATGGTTTGAAGCCGTCCCAAGGCAAGATAGTCTATGAAACTCTTGTCTCCAATTAAGCAGCAAAAATCTGGAAGTGGAGCTGTGGCTTAAAGTAGTGGAGTTCTAGCCTTGATCACAAAAGGTCAGGAACAGTGCCTGAGCCCTCAGTTCAAAACCCAGGGCCAGTACAAAATAAAGCCCCCAACACCCCCCCAAAACTCCAAACAATAGTTATTTACCTTTTGTTGTTTTAAATGACCTGTGTTTGTATCTGTCTCCCACGTTTCTACAAGCCTGGTCTGTTTCTTGGCATATTTATATGTGACGCTAAGCTGGGGCAGTGGTAATCACCTGGATGTAAGGCCTTCCTTGGGCCCCTCCACTTTGCTCTGGGCTCGTCCTCAGCAGAGGCAAGATAGATTGTGCATTGACTCTACTTTCTCCAGTTTACCTGGAATTGTAACCACTGGCTCAGGGGTGGGAGAGTGTTGGAGAGCTTATATTTATTTTCTTCCCTGCTCAAAATCTTGATCATCTAGGTCTTCCAACCCTGGGGTTAGATGCTCAGACCTAGGCAAATACAGAATGGATGAGCAAAATTGCCCAGTTTCACATTGCTTTGTCTACCTGTTACTTGTCCCGAGGATTTTCACCTAAGGCTAACCATCCTGTCTAAAGCACCAGGTCTCATACCTGACATCTTTGTCATACCACCTTCTCAAAACCTGCCACTCTCGCTGCTTGCTTCTTGTCTGTATCTTCCCTCCCTCTCTCCTAAGGCACACATTTTATTTTCTTTAATGGTATTGAGAGTTTTGAACCCAGAGATTCCTACTTGCTAGGCTGGCAGAATATTACTGAGCCATACCTTCAGCCCTGTTTTCCATTGGCTGTTTTTAGGATAGGGCCTCCCGTGTAGCTGAGGTACATGCTTGAGCTGTGACCTGTCTACCGCAGGCCTCTGCCAGTTGCTGGGATGCTGTTCCCCCTGGCTTCCCTCTGCAGAGATAGCCTTGTGGGCCTTTTCCAGGTTGAACTGAAACCATGATCCTTCACACATAAGTTGGGATGACTTCTGTATGGATTGAGAAGGCATCTTGCATACTTTTCTTTCCAGGCTGGCCTCTACCTGTCATCCTCTAGTTCTTGGCCTCACAAGCAGCTGAAATTACAGGTGTGAGCTATCAGTGCCAGGCACTAATTCTTAATTTGCATTTAGAACACCGATGTGGAGAAAGTACTCAGAAAGTGAGCGTTCATAGAATGAACGGCATTTAAGGATCATTTCAGATGAGGCAGGAGCTGTGCGTGCTGGTGGCAGTGCCATTTCCTAGGACAGGGGTGATTGGAGAATGGTCTGGGTCTGGGACTCTTGTCCTTACTCATCTATACACTTGTTCTGCCATTCTGGAAAAGTCACTTCATCATTTTGGGCTTTAATTTTTTTTTTCCCTGAGCAATAGTAGAGTGTGGTTTGTTGATGACTGAGGCTTTCCAGTTTCAACATTGTAGGATTCTCAAGCATCTGAGTCAACAGTTGGATTGTCTGTACGTTTAATTACGTGATTCAAAGGCTCCGCGATGACAGCAGAACCTGTCTCTCTGGAATGGAAACCTTTCTTTGGCAAGAGAGCGAATGAGATAATTATGGGAGGAGAGGTGCTCTCGGATTCGGACCCTGACGTGGCCTGCTTGCTTTTAGTTGAACAGTTACTATTTTTTTTTTCTTTCCCATTTCTGGCTTACCAGCCACTCAGGTTAAGCCCCCACTTGAAAACCAGGGTGTTTTGTTTTTTTTTTTAATTTTATTTTGGGAATTGTTGAGGCTTGCCTTTTTTCCCCCCAGATTCCCCTCCATGGAGAATACAGGGAAAAAGGGAGTTGCTTGAAACTTTGGGTACCTCCAATCCAACCAATCTCCTCCCTGGAACACTCCTTCCCTTTCCACTCTAATAAGTGTGTATGCAGAGGTGCTTTAATGTTTAGCTTAGAGCAGGCATTAATAAACTGCCGTGTGGCTTAAATAGTTTGGTTGCCCTCGAGTTCCTTGGGAGATATATTTGGGAGCTACGCAGGCCAAATCCACACATGCTAAGGCCCTAGAAAGCTGCACTGGGAATGTGGCATGGTGTAGATGAATCATTTTGCTATTTATATTTCTCTCTCTAGCTGCTACAGCTGCTATGTGAATTTCATTCATGTTATTGACTTCAGTGGAATGAAGAGGTGGTTTTTTTTAAAAAAATTTCTTTTTAATGCCAGTATTAAGGCTCAAACTCAGGGGTTTGTGTTCTCCCTGACACCACCCCCACACCCTGCTTTCAAAAGAAAACACAACTCATGACTAATGCTCTACCACTTGAGCCATGTCTCCAGCCTGACTTTTTGCAAGTTAAATTGGAGACAAGATTCTTAAGGACTTTTCTGCCTCAGCTGGCTTTGAATTGTGATCCTTGGTTCTCAGCCTTGTGAGTAACCAGGAAGATGGGGTGAGGCTAATGAACTTCTCTAGCCAGGTCAGGGAGAGTTCCTCCTCCCTTTTTCCATCTGTTTTACTGGGCCTCATTGTACATTCACTCAGCAAACATTTGCCGTCTTCTAGACCGTGTCTAGCCCCTGGGATGAATGTCCATTCAAGGGGACCTACAATTGCTTCTCAATGCTTCCATGGCTATATCATCTCTGAGTCACTCCACAATGGAGGGCCAGTGGGTTTCATAATGGACAGCCAGTGAAATGATCACTGCAGCTATTCTTTAGTGGCCTCTGTAATTATCAGAAGAGGTTGTTGCTTGGCAGCAGGTATAATTTGGTTTCACTGTCATAAACTATTCAAGAGAGAAACTTTATAGACGACGAAGTACTGTTTGGAGAGTTACTCCTTTATTGTTTATGTGAGATTAATGTGAAAGAATGATAGGAAGCCAGGTGCTGGTGGCTTATATCTATAATTGTAGCTACTCAAGAGGCTGAGACCTGGACGGTGTCTGCTTGCAGCCTTCCTGGGCAGAAAAGTCGGTATGAGTCTTATTTCCAATTAGATACCAAAAGCTAGAAGTGGAGATGTGGCTCAAGTGGTAGAACAGAAAGAGCCAAGTGAAAATGGGAGGCCCTGAGTTCAAGTCCTAGAATCTCTACACACACGCACATGCACGCACACGCACACACACACACACACACACACACGTCTGTTCCCCAAGCAACAAAACCTAAAGTCTTACCCAGGCAGGGATTCTCCATTCCCGTTCCATTAGCTCTTCCACTTCTTGTCCAATCACCTTTCTAACACAGCTGTTCCTCTCCTTCCACTCAATCTGAGCATGCTCAGGTAACTTCCTGTAGGTCTTTTCAGTCTGCAGGCTGTGGTGGCATGTATAACTATGATTCAATTTATTTGTACTGGCTTTTGTTGCATGCAGGATGGAGCTGCAGCCTTTTATGAAGATCAGGAGTGAGAAAGGGGCCACTCACTTTGCTCTTAGACAAAACAAGCTCCTGATAAATTGTAATACATGATAATGCTGCTAATGGTAATTACTGGAAAGGATAAACAACCTCATTGTGTGCATCATATTATAATTTCATTGAAAAGTGGGTATTTGGTGAAGAGTTTCCATATTGAGTTGAATAAAGCTTGAATCACTTCAGTGAGCAACTTTTGCATTTCTGTGCCTTCCAATAAAGGTTTATTATTTTATTTTTGTCCCGAAAGTAGGAGGAAGGTGAAACAGCCTACCGTTTTGTCTTCTGGTAGACTATCTAATAATGATTTAGCTAATGCTTACTTTAGTGTTATAGAATCGGAGGCAATGAATGAACAGGTGTATTTTCCATTCATATCTGGGGAAAGACAGAGTGTCTTGAGTTAGAGGTTGTACGCTCTGTAGGTGGGTCACATCTGTCTTCCTTTTCTAGGTGAGGAGAGAGGTGACATAGAAGCACCCTCTTGGTGATGGAGAAGAGGTAGCATTGTAGGTGTCTGTGAAGCGTGCCTCAGCGGCTAGGATGCTGCTTATACAAAGCTCTTGAAACTTGGCAGGACCTTGGCCAGAGGGTAGTTGTGTGGGTCCTGTGCTTTTTTGTAGCTGGTGCTAGGGCTTGAACTCAGGCCTGGGCACTGTCGCCGAGCTTGAGCCATGGGAGCCACAGCTTCACTTCTGGCTTTTTTTTTTTTCTTTTTTGCTGGTTAATTGGAGGTAAGAGTCTCATGGCCTTTCCTGCCTAAGCTGGTTTCAGGATCTTCAGCTCTCAGTCTCCTGAGTGGTGAGGATTACAGGTGGGAGGCGCTGGTTCTGTGTGTGTGTGTGTGTGTGTGTGTGTACACATGCTGGTACTGCTGTTTGAACTCAGGTCCTTGGCATTGTGCCTTAGTTTTTTCCCTCAAGGTTGGTGCTTTTTCACCACTTGAGCCACACCTCCACTTCTGGCTTCCTGGTGGTTAACTGGAGATAAGAGGCTCAAGAACGTTCTTTAAGTTACGATTCCCAGATCGTGGCAGGCATGAGCTCTCAGTGCCTGGCTCGCGGTGTTCTTGGGAAGCATGTCTCGGGTGGCAGCCTAGGCATGTGGGAAGAGAGGGCTGAAGAGACACAGCTTTGGTGACACCATGGCGCTGTGCAGAGGAGGGTGGTGACGAGGCGACAGTGGGAGACTGCTGGGCCGACTCACCACTTCCGTCCAGCTCCTCACGTTCTGACAGCAGACAAAACCCAATTGACAGCCACGAGGCTTCTCTGTTACCCCTCTCTGTGGGGCTGGAAGGCAGATTTTACCCAGTGACATTGTTCAAACCTGGAAGATTGAGTTAATTTTTTTTCCCACTATCCGATGCTTGCTTTTGCTCCTTGGCTGGCACTCTACCACCGAAACCATACCTCCAGTCCACAATTTCCCTTACTAAAGTACTTCCATAAAGGCTTTAAGGTAGGGGTGACAATGGATGGTGTGTCAGGCTCTTTTTTTAAAACTGGCATGAACAACCTTGTCTACCACCACCCTAGCAACCACCCTGGATGGTGGGTATGGTTGTCTTTCTCTGTCCTTTCATCCTCCCCTCAGTCTTCACAGTGCCCCATTCACAGGTCAGACATCCCTGAGGGTCTTGGAGGAACCTCTGAAAAGTCTATGGAGCCCACAGACCCTGGTGGGTGTATTTCTGGATGGTGGTCCGGGTGTTTTAGCAGGCACTCCCCTCTTTTTCTATTAATGGCTATTCTAATTGTATACTGTTATTAGCTCTGCTTCTGCTGCCAGTCATTCAGAGGAAGAGAGAATATGTCACGCCACCTTCTCCACCACACTCACTCTCCTACCCACCACACCCTGTCTCCTTGTAAACCTCAAAAGTCTCCAAGGAAGGGGCAAGCTGCCACCCTGCTGTGCTGCACTTCACTAGCTTGACTGGTTTTTCTTGCTAAGGTAGCCTGGGCTCTCTGACCTACAGAGGCCTACAGCATTAGCCAACATAGGACAAAAAAACCAAAAAAAACCCCAAAACCTCAAGTTTGGCAGGAAAACAGTAAAATAGATCTTTAAAAATGAGTCTGAGAACCTGAAAAGTGACTTTGTTGTAAAACCTGTGATTTTTTTTTCCTTTCTCCTTTGCAGTGAGTTGGATTTTTGAACTATACTTAGTATTCAGAACTCAAAGTACTCTCTGTTCTCACTGCTTGGGATTGCATTACAAAGAGAACCCTTTCTCCCAGTAAGAGGTAGGTTTTTTGTTTTTTTTTTAGACTCCTGTTGCTTTTCTTCAGATGGTAATCATATTTGGCACACTTGAGCTGGCCATTAGAATTCCAGGTTCAAAATACATTTCTGAACAAGGACAAGGGAAACTATTCTCTTATTCTTAAAAACAAAACAACATAACTCCCCCCCCCCATCACACACAAAATTATTTAATTCTAGTCTTCCCCAGAGAGAAACTGATTGCTATAGCAAGTGAAGAGTGACATTAGTCTTCTGTGAGCACAATACATGCATCTGTCGAGTACTGCAGCAGGCCAGCTCAGGCAGGCTTAGCTCCGACAGACTGTCCTTGGTTTCTGGCAGGTTCTCATTAATTAATATGACAGCAGCTCCAGGACAAACCCACCAGAAGATGCATGAACTCTTGAGCTACCCAGTGTTATTTCCTTGCTATTCAGTTGTTTTAAGTAAAGATCAAACCATATTTAAGAATTCTGGTCCACCTGTATTCGTAGAGCTGGTAGAATTACCTAGGCCATGTTTTCAGATCAACTATCACACGAGAGCTGGGTAAGAGGGAATAATGCACTAATGGAAGCTAACTTATACCTAGTTCTAAAAGAACATAATTTAAGAGTGTGTGTGTGTGTGTGTGTGTGTGTGTGTGTGTGTGTGTGTGTGCGTGTGTGTGCTGGTTTTGGAGTTTGAACTCAGGTACTTGTGGTCTCAGCTTTTTCTGTCAAGGCCAGAGTTCTATCATTGAGCCATGCCTCCAATTCTTTTTTTGTTGTTGCTGTTTGTTTTTGTACTCCAGGCTTGCAGTCCTTTAACTTTGTCTCTGCCTCCCAAATACTGAGGTCACCGTGATGTTCCACCTCACCCAGTTAAGAGACATAATATTAAACAGCATGTAACACTCGCAAGTTATTTTGATCCACTTTATAGAAAAATGTGGTGTATGGTCAGAAGAGCAAATTTTTAGATTGAGTTTTCTGCTGATCCCATGGTGTACAGGATCAAGTAGGTAAGAGTTAATCTGGTTGGAGGGTGTGGTTGGACTTACCAGACAGAATATAGACGATATTTATTTTGCACAGAGGTGATTCACCATGACGGAGAATCACATCTGGAAAAGCCACTCACGAGATCACTTGAAATGGAGCTGAGGCCCACGGACGGCTGACGGAAGATGTGCATCAAGATTGAGATGCTGTGGGCAGAGCACAGACTGGTTTCATGTACGAGCCTCACATTGACGGTTGTAAGGGTAGATGCTTCTGATGAGAGCTGCTGCTTGGTTACTGGAGGTTTGGACCACACGCCCTTACTCCAGGGGTTGTACATGTCAAGTCTGGCAAATCACCCAGATGTGGTGGTTCAGAATGTTCAAGATTGGTCAGGTGGGGGTGGAGCCACTTTTCACTTGGCAAAATTCGTGTCGCAAAACTTCACCTGTTCTTTTCTTGGATTCCCTAAATGTCTCCAAAATAACTTCATTTAGGAGAGAGTGGTTCACAGCAAAGGACATAGCTGCAGCATGGAGATAGAGGGGCCAAGCGTTGATCTTGTTTTTATAATACTCTTTAGCTAATTTGTAGGCTCATGTGCTTAAAAGCTAGAAGTGCCTGTCACAAAGTACAGATATGACTCAAATGGTAGAACTCCAGCCATGAGCAGAAAACGTGAAGCTGGGGTGTGAAGTCTTGAGTTTAAGCCCTATTAGCAGCTCAAAAAACAAACAACAACAAAAAAACTGCCACAGATTTGCACCTGAAATGCTTCTTTGCATGACCTAGGAAGCAAGCTCCGTTAGTCCAGCAACTGCCGTGATTGTACTTAACTAGCAGTGACTATGCCATGTAGATAGACATACTAGTTATTATCATGTATTATCCGTTCCCTGTCTGAACAGGCTTTTGATAGTACACTGTTCATGCCATAAGCTGGGTTTTCTATCTCAGAAGTTTACATCTTAAAATGGCCTTATGCTCCTGTGTCCTGCTGGCTTCAGAAGGCAAGCAGCCAAGACCTAGTGGGATAAATTACTAAACTTAAGTATTGTACTTCGGAGTGGCTACAAGGTCAGAATGGGATGTAGGAGACTTGTCAGTTAGTGCTATAACTTAGGTGTCTTTTTTCCTCTGGAATCTAACCATTGTGCCCCATCTCTCTCACTACTATCTAGATTTTTACCAACTTTTTTTCTTTCTTTTTTTGGTCATGGGGCTTGAACTCAGGCCCTGGGCACTGTCCCTCAGCTCTTCAGTTCAAGTCTAGCACTCTACCACTTGAACCATAGACCACTTTTGGTTTTCTGGTGGAAAACTGGAGATGAGTCTCAAGGACTTTCATGCACAAGGCTGGCTTTGAACGGTGATCCTCAGATCTCAGCCGCCTGAGTTGCTAGGAGGACAGGTGTGAGCCACCACACTTCTTGAGAGTTCCTATCTGATACATCACTCTTCACGGAGAGCCATGGCCTCTCCAGTCTCCTGTGTTTTACTTATGAAACCTTTCACAATTTTGCACTATCTGTTCATGTTTCCTTCTTGCTGTTGTTTTCTCACTCTTTCTCCCTCACACATACACAGAGGAAGGAAGGGAGGAGGGAGGGACACACACTACAGAGGACTATGTTAAAAGAAGATTCCCTTCTTTCCTCTCTCCTCCCTTTTTACTCTCTTCCTTTCTTCCTCTTTCCCTCCCTTTCTTTGGGGTTTGAACGCAGGACAATCTACCACTTGAGCCATATTTCTAGCCCTTGTTGCTTTAGTTATTTTGGGGATAGGATCTCATATCTCTCTGCCAAGCCAACCTGGACTGTGATTCTCCTATTTTTCATGGCTGGGATGAAAGGTACATGATACTATACCCTTACCTTGTACTTAGTACTCATCCTAAATTGGAGCAATCTGTACACTCATCTGCCTTTTTTTTTTTTGTTTTTTGTTTTTTGTTTTTGTTTTTTTTGCCAGTCCTGGGCTTGAGCTCAGGGCCTGAGCACTGTCCTTGGACTTTCTCAAGGCTAGAGCTGTACCACTTGAGCCTCAGCACCACTTCCGGCTTTTTTGTATGTATGTGGTACCAAGGAATCGAACCCAGGTCTTTGTGCAAGCACTTTAACCACTAGGCCAAACTCCCGGCCCCTCATCTGCCTTTTTATTCTTCTTCAAGTTCCTGAAGATAATCGTGAATCCTGAAGTAACATTATCCCTCATAGCATCTCGAATACTGATAATTTTATTGTCCAGTATGGCAGGGACTCAGTAACACGACAGTCTAATTTTGTCAATACATGAATGCAGTTCTTTCTTCCCTAAGATTCTGTTTTCTCACATATAAGATGGGAGGAATGGAAAGGATGCAGAGAAGTTTTGGTTTGAATGCCAACTCCAAAATACTGGTCCTGAATGTCTGCAGACAGAGAAGGCTTGTGCTCCTATCACTGGAGTTCTCAAGAATGAATGTCATGATCAATTAGTCATGTCTGCCATGGTCAGGAAATAGGAAGTGACAGAAAACCTGCCAGAGATAATGCCAATCTAGGGAAAGACTGTTTCTCTGGCTCCATGGATTTAATCAGTTTTGCTCAACTCGGCTGTATCTATCTGCATTACATATTACGCCAATAAAGACAAAAGCCAAATGTGAAACTGACTAGATGCCAAAATGAATGTTGCTTGCTATGATAAGAGACCATGTCTCACCAGCTCATCTTCTTTCTGCCTGGGCAAGCTACTGAACGGTGTTTTCCCAAGCCCTTGGCATTGAGTGTGGACCACAGACCCGCTCCTGCCAATAGAATGTCCAATGAAGTTGGTGTGAGTTCTTCCCAGCTGGGCATAAGAGCCCTCTTTGTGCTTCTCCTTTCTGCATTATTGACTGGTTCCGTATAAGAATCTTGGCACCTGACTGACTGCATCTTCTCCACAGCTGACTTCAACCACAACAAGGAATGAATTTCTTTCTCTCAAGTCATAGGTTTTTGTGGGCAGAGTTGGTATCCTAAAATACCTTCTTGCCTTATTTTTATTTTTAAGTGTGGAAACATCGGGAGGTTTATGCCAAATGTTAATGGCATCCATGGAAGTCAATACAAATTGCATTTGATAGATCAAGTGGTTTATCTAGATGAAAGTAGTTTTTATACACTAAATAGCTTTAGAAGCCTGTGATGTTCTGCTCTGCGTTTATTATTGTTCTTTCTACACCTTTGTGTGTATGTGTGCATGCCCACACACCAGTCCTAAGCTTTGAACTCAGGTCTTTGTATTCTAGCTTGGCCTTTTTCACTCATGCTAGCATACTACTACTTGAGTTATAACTTCCAACATTTTGCTGGTTAATTGGAGATAGAGTCTTTCAACTTTGTTGGGGGCTGTCTTTGACTTCTGACTCTCAGATCTCAGCCATCTGAGCCACCAATGTCTAGCTTTATAAACCTTGGGTTCTTGGTAACATGCATGTAAGTTGACCCATGCTCTCTAGGTATGACAGAGAGAGAGACCACTATCATCCTTCTTTTTTTCCTTAGTAACTACCTCTCATGGCCACTGGAGGGGAAAAAAAAAACCTGTATGGTTCTTTAGGCTCAAGAAATGGATACTTTTCAAACTTCTTGCTTTCTACAGCTTGCAGAAGTTATGAAGATCACAGTAGATAAAGAATATGGATGTAAAACATTCACACCTCTCCCTTCTATATTCACACCAAGAATGTTCATAGCCAGCCAACCAGCTGCTGCTTTTCTGGTTCTGGGAGGTGGATCCTGGACTATGTCGGTGAAGAGTGGAAGAAGCCAACCTTCATGTAGCTCAGACAAGTTTTCATTCTTTGTGACTTTACCCAGCCATGAAGACTTTCTAGATTTTTAAGCATTTCAAAGGAATGGGCAGATTTAGCAAGCCTTTCCAGGTCTTCTAAAATCTTATAAGTTAACATCGATCTAGAAGTAGCTGTGCTGACAAAGAACTTAACAGCTTACAAGTTGCTTTCTGGTTACAACTTCTGAGCCTAGCTCTTTTTGTTATTTGCCTAAAACAATACATTTCCCTATTGTTTCATTTATTATGCCTCAGGTAGAGAGTCCTGTAAAGGTTTTAGGATGAAAAAGAGGACAGAGAGGAGAATGAGACATCTTAAGATTTGTTTTCATATTCCTTTATTACTGTTGAATTCAATTTGGTAGGTATCACTGAGTGGGCCTGTGGGCCTGAAAGCTTGAATTTGCTCTGACTTTGATAAGGCAAGGCCATACTAACACATTGTGCTGAAGTGTAACGTTTATTGAGTCTTCATCCTATCCCAATAGTTCATTTATTGCTCCCTACATCTCTCTACAGTATAAATCTTATTATCTCATAGGTGAGGGGACCGTGGTTAAAAAGCAACTTAATGGGAGGTTATAATGCCAGTAAAAGAGGCAGAGACTAGAGCCTCTAAAGGACCACACCTAGTTTTCCAACACTTGAGAGAGAATTAAGGGACGTTGTGTGGAAATGTTCACAAGGCCTTGGCTACCTGTTTCGAGCCTCACCTGCTTCAAGAAGTCTTAGCAGGAGGCCTAAAAGGTAGTGATGCACTGCTCATTTGGGGATTAGTTTTGCCAGCAAGGATTTCACCAGCATTGTTGGCCGGGGTAGATCTTGTCAATAGTGTCCTCTGGCCACTTTGAGAAGCGGGCTGTCAGCTAGAGTTACAATCAGTGCTAAAGAATGCACAACAGCAAAGTGAAAGCCCTTCAGAGTCTGGGCTTGTCATACTCTTGTCTCTCAGAGAGGGTCTCCCAGAGACATTGACATGCTCATGGTCTGTACTGAGCCACATGGCTTAGAATTCAGGTTGGCCCCAGCCCTTCCTGAGCTGCTGGCTTGTGGGGAGTGGCTTAACAAACAGATCTCTCGAAATCAATTCAGCTCTGGGCTCCAAAGTCCTGCCTGGAGTTGACAGCAACTTCCTTCCTGGTTTCTATAACCATCAGATAAAAGTGCTGAGCCATTTTAAGCCCTTTTGAGGCCAAGACTTGCCTTCAAGTAGAGTTTTAAGAGGCACCTGTAAAGAGATTTGACTTAATTCCAGTCTTTTTCTTCCCACTGGGGTGAATAATTAGCAGAACAACCCTAACCTTTGGTCCCTTGAGATTATGTATGGTGATCAGAAGTAGGATGCTTGTGCCTGGTGGTAAGAAATAATAATAATAAAAAGTCTGTCTACCTTCTCGGTTCTAAGAAATCGGGATAACAATAACGAACTCTGGTGGGTGGTGCAGGCCAATTATTCCAAGTGTGTAAAGCTCTGAGTCTTATCACAGCTTTATTGCTCCTGGAGAATGGGCAGTCCCTTTCTGTGACTTTGCATGTGAAGCTAATTGCCCTGGAAATGTCAGGAATTTGATCTTCCATCAAATCCTCCAGCCTTCAGATCCCTTGACAAGCTTTGGCTCTTTGCATCTCAAGGTTATTGCAGGTTGTCGCGCATTTGGGGATGCTAATCAGTTGTGAAAACTTTTGATCTTCTCTTGAAAACTAAAACCTTCTGCAATCACTCCATTCTGAGTTCCCTGAGAGCTGCGCAGTAGAAGGGCAGACAGGTAGATGCTTGTGTTTGAGAAGTGTGGGTTAATAGTTAGGGCCTTTAGTTCTCTCTTCCTTAGGGTTCTGTGGGATCCTGGAGAAAAAAAAAATCACTTAATATTTGAGTCTTCTCCTCCAAATGCAATCTGAATTTTATCATATATCCCAGGGGACTGTAGAAATTAACATGATAGAGGCAGCAGTTTGGGGCTGGGGCTGTAACTCTGTGGTACAGCATTTGTGTAGCAGGTGTGAGGCCCTGCATTTGATCTTGAACACTGCACACACCACAAAGTACCTCCGGACTCTCACTTCACAGTGGCTTACAGAGTTAAAAGAAAATTTGGCAAACATGTTTGCAGAGATGGTGAGGGGATAAGATACCTATGCATATACATGTAGACTGTTTACTGAGTTGCTTTTTTTTTTTTTTTTTTAGCAATCCTGGATGTTTTATGATTTTAAAAATTGGCATCTATCCTACAAAGAAGTTACTTCGTAATATTTACAGATGAATGCCACCACTCCTGGTCTAAATCAGATTTGAACTTGGGACCTTTGGCTTGCTAGGCAAACAGTCTACCAGCCCTTTTTTTTTTGCTTTAGATTTAGAATGGGATATTGTGTTTATGCCTGGGCATAGACTAAAATATAATCCCTCTATTTCTCATGTAGCTGGGATCACAGTTGTATATCACCATGTCCACGTTAGTTGTAAGACGGAGAATCTCACTAATATCAGTGACACTACTAACATTTTGGAATAAATTTCTTCAGGTGGTGGGGATGGCTGTGTATTGTACAATATTACAGCATAAGGAACAAGACTTTCAGACTCCCAGGCTCAAATTGTAGGAGTTTCATATATGAGGTCCAGACAGGCACTCCAATATACAAAATAAAATGACATAGTGAAAAATGGAGAAAGATTTTTAAATGGTGTGGACAGCCACTGGACTATACTATTTCAGCTTATCTTTGGCTGCCCTCTGGAGTACAGACATGAGCTATAGGCTTAAACAGACAAAGAATTAGGGTCAGGGGGCAAAATGTACATTATAAATAGCAACAGGGGCTTTGCTCTGGTGATCAGAAGTGGTAGTAGAGGTAGTGTGACAGTCCACTGCCTGAGGATTGGCCAGGGGTGGCCTTGTCACAGTAAGAATCATTGATGCCTAGAAGATGATCGTCTCCTCCGTTCTGCCTCCTCCTTGTGTGGATTCCAAGATGATCGTGCAATGACTGCAGCAGCAACTGGGCAAAAGACAGAGGTACAAGTGGAGAAAGGATGCCTAACTTCCATCCTGCTCTTAGTTAATTCATGGGTCCAACTAGGGAGTCAGTATTTTTTTTTTTAATCAGAAATGTTCTGCTCTTTGAGCCATCCCCAATCCTTTTGCTGGCATCAAGCTCATGGATATTTCTGCTTTTCTAAGTAGCTAGGATTACAGGTATCTGCTAGCATGCCTGGCTTTTTTTTTAAATAAAGCATTTATTTTTTAAAAAAATTAATGGTGACCTGCAAAGAGCTACGTTTATATTTCTTGCAGCAGGGAGTTCTTCCAGTGGGATCAGGGGGTTGAATTGATTTGCAAGGACTTTTCTTCTACTCTGTTAATCTCTGCTTTGGGTCAATCTCTTGCATTCTTTTCCATGGACTCTAGTAGGTCAATGATACTTTTATTTGAATTTGTACCTCAGCTTCTACAGACTTGAATTTGAATAAGAAAGGCAGTGTATATGGTTAAGATGCTTTCCCCATTGAATCAAGTCTATCCTTGTGTGGGGACAGAAGTTAGCTCAGCAGGAGAGGGGCTTTATATCAGAGAGCCATGGAGTGATGATACAATGCTGTATCATACAACTCAATTATCCAATATAATATCAATCACTCTCACAGGTGAGACCGAGATCCTTCTTCTCTCCATTGCAGGAATGATATATCCAGATGTCACAGGGATGCAGTCACACAGTTTAGTAGTGGTTAGGGGTTGAGACTTAAGCCTCTTGCTTTCTAATCACTCTGCCTTGTGTAATCTTCCACGACACTTCGAAATCAGTTTGTCCAATTAGTTTACATTAGACAATTTGGATTTATTCAATGAATTAAAGATGTTCTTTCTTGTATGGAGCCATCAAAAGCTTATTATTACTATTATTTTGAGGATTGCGCTGCTGTTTAGAGAGATGGAGCATGTAGGTACAGGTCTGATAGAAAGTAGAAGCTCATTTTTGAGGGGAGGGTAGATCTGGGCCTTGAACTCAGTACCTGGGCACAGGTTCCCATTTGATCCACAACTCCATTTCCAGATTTTTTTATTTTTTTGGTGGATAATTGGAGATAAGAGTCTCACAGGCTTTCCTGCTCAGGCTGGCCTTGAGCAGTGATTCTCAGATCTCAGCATCCTGAGGTACGTAGATCACACAGGCATGAGCCACCACATCTGGCTCGCAGCAGACGCTTGTATTGCTAAACTGTAAGCTTAGCTGGCAACTGTGGTTTTTCATTTGTTTTTACGAGTGTTAACGTCCAGAGTGGCTTGATGGCTGTGGAATGGAGACAGTGGTAATAAGATTGTCTTGGTGGGAAAGAAATAGAGGTTGGGGACATAGGAGAAAGAAACTTAGCCATCAGAATATGGGTGAAGGAGCCACATGCATCTCCGTGCTTGTGTAAGAGGGATTTAGGTGAAATCTTCAGGTGGAAATAGACACACAGAGTCTTTCAGGTGGCATTTGGAGAACATTCACAGTGAGGGTCCTGAGGGAAAAGGGGGGTGACCAGTGAAGGAGGCTGAGAAGCAGTGGCAGGGACAG
The DNA here is from genome assembly GCF_031878675.1 of Megascapheus bottae. Classification (NCBI taxonomy): domain Eukaryota; kingdom Metazoa; phylum Chordata; class Mammalia; order Rodentia; family Geomyidae; genus Megascapheus; species Megascapheus bottae. The sequence goes on along the minus strand of NC_143537.1, from coordinate 6,695,181 downwards.
ATGCAGCATCATGGCTTTGAGACCCTTTCCAGTTAGGCCCTTAGCCCTTCGGTAAAGACTAGGACATACTTGGTGTTCTCAAGCTTTTGTGGATTGCTGAAATGCATGCACAAGGCTGGAATTAATGAGAAAAGGATTTTAAATATGGTAATAAGGAAATCGTTAGTGACTTAGCCATGAACAGATTACTCTCCTACCCTACCTCCCCCCACCCTTCACCTCACTCTTAGACCATGGGAACTGGTAATTGAAGACCATAAAACTTAATTCCTTGAAATACTAGGAGGATTCAGAGAGAAAACCTATTGGCTCTATTAACACTTGGCTCAGCCTCAGGAGAAGTGAACTGGGCATTCACTGAGCTCATATGGATGAGTATTTATTTACTGGGAACCCAGGTATGGCTCTGATGCATGTGGATGAACAAAACGAGAGTTCGTGCTTTATATCCAGCATGGGTGGACACAGGGAAATGAAAACATCAGAGTAACCAATCACCAGCAACTCACGCCTGTAACCTGAGCTGTGCAGGAGGCTGATTTTTGAGGATTTTGTTTCAAAGCCAGTCCTGGCAGGAAAGCCCCATGAGGCTCTTATCTCTAATGAAGTACACACAAAAGGCTGGAAGTGGTGCGTGGCTCCAGAAGTAGAGATCTAGCCTTGAATAAAAATGTTCAGGGAGAGGCCGGGAGTTTGGCCTAGTGGTAGAGTGCTTGCCTGGCATGCATGAAGACCTGGGTTCGATTCCTCGGTGCCACATACATAGAAAAAAAAGGCAGAGGTGGTACTGAGGTTCAAGTGGTAGAGCTCTGGCCTTGAGAAAGTCCAAGGTCAGTGCTCAGGCCCTGAGCTCAAGCCCAGGAATAGCAAAAAAAAAAAAAAAAAAAAAATGTTCAGGGACAGTATCTAGGCTCTGAGATCAATCCCTAGGACTGCACCAAATGAACAAAACACAAAAGCCCTTAGAAAACAAGACCATGTTGGTAAGAAATGCTAGGCAGACACTTGGGGAGGGACGGGAGGGCTGCTTTGGTTAGGTTGGACAGGTAAGGCCCTGATTGAAAACGAGAACTAGTATGGACTAAGGTGATGGTTTTCTTTTTCTTTCTGAATTTAGACTCCCTTCTTTCCCCATGCTTCAGCTCTTCACCTACCTTGCATCCCATCCCATCATGTCACTTTGCATTCCTGCTCAAAACTCTCCCCTGCTTTCCCAAGTGACTTTGCAAATGATCCCTGCTTTAAAGGCTGCCTGGCAACTCCACATGGTGCCAGCAGAAAGGGCATCCTTGCCAGAGGCAAAGGCATTTACACCTTGCAGGGACAGTCGTGATTAGAGGAGGCAGCACGGTGGAGGGGGAGGGGGGGGCTAACTGGAACTTAATGTATTAGAAGAGCAAAGGCCTTTGAAAAGTGAATTAACAGTATTTATAGCTGCATCAGGTAGGTTAGCTGGCTAGAGTTTGCCGATAATGAGGCCTAGCTTGAATTCCCATAAGGACTAGAGAGCTTTATGCTGTTCACTAACTGGTTCTGAGACTCTGAGTCAACCCATGATCTCTCTGAACTGGGTTCCGCCGTCTGAAACAGGAGCAAGTATCCATCTGCCTGCCTCACAGAAGTTTTAAGAGAAACTAATGAGAATGGGTAATAAAGTGCCTTATAAAATCATTCCTGTAAAAGATTCATCATTGCTTATCTGGACTGTTATTATTTATCAGTACTAGTATTTGAACTCAGGGCTTCATTCTTCCCCAGGGACTGCAATTTTATTTATATTACCCACTATAGCTAGGATGACAGATGTATGCCACCACATCTAGATTTTTTTTTTCTCCCCTGAGATGTATTTTTGTGAACTTTTGGTCAGGCTGTCTTGTACTACCAGTGCTTTCCTCATGAGTGGCTGGGGATATAGGCATGACCCTCTAGACCTACATTATTATTATTTTGCCAGTCATGGAGCTTTAACTCAGGGCCTGAGCATGGTCCTGGGACTTTTCTCAAGACTAGTGCTCTACCACTTGAGCCACAGCAGCACTTCCAGTTTTTTTTTCTATGTATGTGGTACCGAGGAATTGAACCCGGGTCTTTGTGCATGCTAGGCAAGCACTTTACCACTAGACCAAACTCCCAGCCACCTACATTATTATTTTTATTTTATTTATTTTTTTCCAATTTTTTATTGTGATTAATAGAAGGGTTACATTATATTCACCAGATAGAAGGTGCATACCCTTTCTCATGACACATTATTATTTTTTAATGGTTTCTCCTTTTCAGCATCTCAGTTGGCTGGTTTTTGTTTTTTTTTGTGGTGGATATTAAACTATACCATGAAAGACACCTGATAGATCAGTCAGTAACCTTTCAGTAGACTGAAGATGTTTTCTTGAGTCATAAAGATTTTGTGTATAGGAGAAGCAGGGCATATATATATATATAAAATCTATTCTGCTTGGGTTTATTTGCTCACGTGCTCTGGCTAACTCTGTTTCTGGTTTTAAGTATGTCCCACTCAGTTGTAGTGCTCTTAGTGACTAATGAGTAATACAGCTTTTCTCTCCTCTCCATGAGTGAGTCCCAGGCTAAGCCATCTTTGCTTTTTGTCCAGTCTGTAGGAGAACTAGAAATGACACCATGTGGCGTCCATGGGGAGTGATGACAAGTTCATGGCTAGAGTAACTCTAGGCCACTTCTTGCTTACCTTGGCCACTGTGCCTATTACTGAAGCATGCCAGTGGTGTTCAGCCAGGGTAACCACTGGTCATGTTTGAGCAACTGGTCTATTGAGCAACTGAAATGGGACCAGTCTGGGATTAGAATGGGACCAGTGTTTTGCCTATACGCCAAAAGACCAAACAGCAGCTTGTGAAGAGCTAGCTTGTAAGAAAAGAATGCATGTAATCTCAGGCAATTTTTTTTGTATTAAGAGTTGGGATAATATTTCAATTATATTGGGTAAGATAAAATGTCATTAAATGGTTTTTTTTTAAAGCAGGGATTTATTTTTAGTAAAACAGGACTAAAGTAGGGAGATGTGGAGGAGAGAAACATTTCTTGCTCACCATGCAGGAAAGGGGACTTAAAGACTGTACCTGTTTCTATTTTTTTAATGTAATTGGATTGGGCCTGGAGTTTGGCCTAGTGGTAGAGTGCTTACCTAGCATGCACAAAGACCTGGGTTTGATTCCTCGGCACCATATACATAGAAAAAGCTGGAAATGGTGTTGTGGCTCAAGTGGTAGTGCTCTAGCCTTGAGAAAGGCCAAGGACAGTGTTCAGGGTGGTGTTATCAATATTTTGGTCTAGCTAGGTGATGTAGAGGACTTTACAGCACCATAAAGATGAACTATGGATTCACCTTTTCCTTGTACTTCTCCCAGGAGCAAGGGCTTAGCTTAACACCAGAAAAAAAAAACAGTTCTACCAAACTCAATCCAATGCATCGAAAGCACAGAAGAAATGTTAATGTCTTCAAATGCTTTCCAACACAAATTTACTTCATAGAATTGTTGCTGCGATGAAGACATTCTTTGAGAGCAAGATGTAAGAAAGCTTTGTTTTGAGAAAAGCCCTTTCTCCCCTTGTCTAAGGGCTCCTTGTTTCTTGGCTCTCTCCCCTCCCTCCCCACATACTCTGTTTATATGACAAAGTCAATGTTGTATTCCACTTACTGACATTGACTATGACAGGGAAGATGCTTGAGTTGTAAATTGTGGTTTTAAAGGCCACTTGGCACAATAGAAAGCACAGGCCTCCATCTGATGCCATGAATTCAGGCTCCAGTTTTGCCAATGTCATCTCAGGTCTCAGCATCACTGGGAGGCCAAATTTACCTCCGTCAGCCTTTGTTTTAATTGCACAGTTGTGCATGACCGAGCAAATGGCGGGCAGGTAGCTGTAATCAAACAGTCCACAGATTTTAAGCACTTTTCCTTCATTCCTGGAGCAGTCACTGAGCCTTGGCAATAGGTAATTTAAATTCCGAACAATGAGTTTTCAGACTGCTTCACTGGCTTTGTTTTGAGAACAGTGGGAAAAACTCTGACCCTTTGATAATTAGACTGAATCAGCTTTTTATCATTTTACCTTTTGCACAAAAATGCTAGCCAAACTTCATTATCTACAGCCTGGTGAAATGGCTTGATGGCCTAATACAGATTGTGTGAACAACTTAAGTTTGTTATCAAACTACAGGTAGTCTACATAACAATGCTTCTTAGACATACACAGAAAAAAGCATACAATTATCCTATCTTTATATGTTTGATCTAGAGAAGGGACAACTAGATGGCTGTTGAACGCAGCTACCACAAACCCCTTGTAGACTAGCCAGCCTGCATTTGTTGAAATCTTAAATTGATTTCTTTTGCAATGTGTTTTTGGAACATTGCCAGAAGCCAAATGGCACTTTGTAATTTAGGAGACCGTATCTTTAAGAAATTTCCAGAAAACACATGTGACTTATCTGACAGGGACTCAAAGCATTCTGGGCTTCTCTTTTTGTAACCCATGGAAAATGACTTCTTTGATGTTTCTCTAACCCACAGTAATCTATCAGCTCCTCAACAGCAGGGATCATTGTTATCTGAACCCCTGAACCCCCAGCACACAAAAGAGGCACTTCATAAATATCTATTGGCTGGTGAGATATATGACATAGACAGATGGATCAAATTCCTTAGTGATTCACTCATATCTATCTATCCATCCAGTTTTTTGTCAGCTCAATCTATCTCTTGTTTTGCGTTAGGACTCGAGAGTTTTAGTTGGGAAATTGCTTTGTAGCCTGCTTCAATTACTACAGCAAAGTGATAAAGCAACTCAAAACTTGTGATTTAAGATGCATCGCTGATTGGGCTCACAAATTCCCAATCCAAACTGGGCTCAGTAGAACAATCTAATGGCTGCTTTCCTTGGTATTTTCTGGAGCCACATGGAGGATGAGTGTGGAGTGTGGGACTGTATGAAAAATGCTCTCAGTCTAACCAAGGACCTGTGAGCCACCGGGGCCCATTAACCAGGTTGCCTCAGACATTTCTGTCGAGGTTTATGTTACAGATCTCTTGAGTGTGGTAACTTCAAGGTAATAGAACTTCTTATGTGACAGCTTAGGGATTGCAGAAGTACTGTTTTCTGTATTGACCTGTATTAAAATATCCTCCAAAGGCAGATAAAGTACCGATTAATAATATATAGTGTAACATGTTTTGTCCCGCTAGGCCAAAGGCTGGAAAACTTTTTCCTGAATGAACTGAATAGCAAAACGAGTTTGAGAGTCTCTGTTGGAAAGACTCACATGCCATTGTTGCTAAAACAAAACAACCACAAAAACAGCCATAGACGTCCATGGTCAATAAGCAAGACTGCATTCCAGTGAACTGCAGGTGCAAACACAGGCTGTGGGCAGGATGAAGCCCCTGAGTTTTCATTGGTTGACTGGTGTTCAGAAATTAGTTGGCATCCTATACATGTGATCCTGAGGGAGGGAAAATGCTGCATGATGGACATAGCGACTTTTGAGAACAGCAGGGTCTGAAATAAGTGAGGAGGGAGGAAAGAAAACCCATTCCACAGGCAATAGAATATAACGTATGCAGTAGGATGCAACGGACACATGAGAAAAAGACATCAGAGCAATGGGAAGAGCAATGAGGTAAAGGAGTGCAGGAAATTTCACCCTAAAACATGCCACATGCCTCCCTCCCTCTTCTACCTCCCACGTCCCACCTGCCCCCTCCTCCCCCACCCCTTATCCCTTCTTCTTCCTTCCTCTATCCTCCCTCTCTCCTCTCCTTCTTCCTCCTCCCCTCTTCCCCCCTTCCTCCTCCTCCCTTCTCGTCCTCCCCCTTCCTCCTCTTTTCTGTTTCTCTTTCCCAGAAATCATTTATCCTCTCTGTTTTAGTCAGCTTTCTTTTAAAGAGACCACGTCCCTGAGACAAACTACTTGAAAAGGAGGAAGGATGTATTTTGGCTCAGTGTATGGATGGTTTCCCTCTGAGGGTGGTTGGCCTTGTTGCTTTGGGCCTGTGGTGAGAAAACTGTGGAGAACCCTCTGAGAAGCAAAGCTATTCACTGCACAGCAGGGAGGAAGCAAAAGGGAGGAAGGTGGAAGTTCTCAGGCTCACTTCCTTCTCAGGGATAGCATACACCGCTCCCCCTCGCCCAATCACCTAACTTCATTCTCTCTCTCTCTCTCTCTCTCTCTCTCTCTCTCTCTCTCTCTCTCTCTCTCTCTCTCTCTCTCTCTCTGTCATGGAACTTGAAGGCTAACACCCTACCACTCTGAGCCACAGCACCACTTCCAGTTTTCTTAAGGTTAATTGGAAATAGAGTCTCACAGATTTTCCTGCACAGGTTGACTTTGAACCCCGATCCTCAGATCTCAGCCTCCTGAGTAGCTAGGATTACAGGCGTCAGCCAGCAGTGCCTGGCCAGCTCTATTTCCTAAAAGTACACTTCCTTTCTGATAACACCATAGGTTACCCATCTGGACTTTGGCCTCTGGGGGAACATTCAACATTGAAACCAGAATATTCCTCTAAATTACCTGTATTTTTCCTCCCTTCTTCTCTGATAGCTGATGTAAGTACCCAGATTTCACTGATTTTTAAAATTTTGATAGTTCTTTCATGTGTCTTTCTGTTCATCTTTCTAGTATCATTTAGTTGATTCAGTTAAACACGAAAATACCTGTTTAATTAATAGACATTAATATATAATAAAGTTGTAGCCGTACAGACAAAACCTGGTATAATGTGGGAGGGAGCTACGGAAGTCTATAGCTTGGGGATCATTGCAAATCATTTTATAAGTTGCTTATTTCATCCTGAGAAGCTTCTTTAGTGTTTATGGAATATGCAGATTTCTTGGTTGAGATTTTTTTTTTTTGGCCAGTCCTGGGGCTTGAACTCAGGGCCTAGGCACTATCCTTGGGCTTTCTCAAGGCTAGTGCTCTACCACTTGAGCCACTGCACCACTTCTGGCTTTTTTCTGTGTATGTGGTACCGAAGAATCAAACCTAGTGCTTCACGCATGCAGGGCAAGCACTCTGCCAGTAGGCCATGCTCCCCGCCATTGGTTGAGATTCTAATGTGAATCATACTGGATGAAACCTAGACCTTGCCAAGGCCTTGACCTTACTGACACACTGAACTCCAAATAGCTTTAATTATGGTGAGCACGCACCTGTCCTTCAGCCTGAGTACTGGATGCACAGTGAACCTGAGAGATTCAGCCATCTGGGTTGTTGGAAACACTTGGGTCACTGACAAGTACAGTGAAGTCTTTGCCTCTTGGGGTTGATTGTTGTGTTCTCCAGTGTGCAGGGAAATAGCCTATGCACAGGTAACTGATGGTTTTCATAACCACTGAGCATCTCGATAAGTCACCATGTGCCTGGTTTCTTCTGGCTCTTATCACAGGGTGAAGCTCTTCAAAATGTGCCTGGATTATCCCTGCTCTGTTGTCTTCCTGTCTTCCTATTTTTTTTGCTGTTTTTGTTCATGGGGCTTGAACTCTGGGCCTAGGCACTGTCCCGGAGCCCTCAGCTCAAGGCTACTGCCCTACCCTGGAGCCACAGCTCCCCTTCCTGTTTTCTAGTTGTTAATTGGAGATAAGAGTCTCATGGACTTTAGTGCCCTGGCTGGCTTTGAACTGCAATCCTCAGATCTCAGCCTCCTGAATAGCTAGGATTACAGGCATGAGCCACTGCGCCTGGCTTCCCTTCTTTCTCTCTTATCTAGTGAAATCCCTGTGTAGGAGTTGCCTCTGGACACCTGCTCAGTCAGACGATTCTTCCTTCTTTATCTACTTCCCAATGTTCTTGGCGTGGGGGGGTGGGGAAATCACATTTCTATACCACCTGAACCTAATAAGCAAATTGGGTCACTATGGAAACCTTACTTAAACTATACAAGATGGAAACTTGGCAAAATAACTTGATTGCTGGGATTAAGACTGAAGGAGAGACAATAGCGATTCATTCTGCATGGTAGGCTTCCACACTTGAGTTGCAAAAATAGAAGTAGAGCTGAATCCCTCCATCACCTTATCCTTTGGCTGTATAGTTAGAGAAAGGAAAGGTCAGCCTGGGTCAGCTATCCATGGCTCACGACTATAATCTTCGCTACTCAGAGGCTAAGATCTAAGGATCAAGGTTCAAAGTTAGCCTGGGCAGCAAAATCCCAGAGACTCTTTATCTCTACTTAACCTTCAATGAACCAGAAGTGGAGTCATGGCTCAAGGGATTGAGCTGCGGACTTGAGCAAAGAAAAAAAGCAAAGGGAAAAGTAAGCAGGCCTTGAGATCCAACCCTAGGACTCACACACACACACACACACACACACACACACACACACACAACACAACACAAAACAAAAATAAGTCTGCATCTATTACAGAGGAGAGCCAATGTAAAAGAATTGTTGAAGGATTATGGGAAAGAGATTTCTGGAAATCTCCATCACTCTCGGGAATAGCTTTTTACCCCCTTACATTGGTTTTTTTCCCTGAGACTTGGCTTCAGTTCTATGAGATTTTCATGTAGCATTGTGGTGACATAGTCCTCATCCTTTTGAATTTAAGTTGGCTGCCAGAGATTTGCTATTTGATTTCCAAAGCAATGTCTTTTGGCAGGCATTGTAGCTATTTTCTCTTACCCTGGTAAGTAGGTAGCAGATGGAAGACTTTCTGAAGGCCATTTGTAGAATCGATGGCCGGACACTGTGGTGGGTTTCTTACTTCACCTGGTCGGTAGCTGAGCTCGTACAGACTGGAGTATTTGAGCTGGGCTTTGAGAGAGGCTACAAGTATATGGAGAACAAGAGTTTAAGACCACTGTGGCTAGGCTATAGTATAAAAAATGAAGGAGAGCTATAATCAGAGCTAGGGTTGTAATTTGATCTAGAAGACTCAAGAATTTCACATTCCATGCTAAAAATAATGGCACATTTTCAAAAGAGAAATGAAGGTGAGCTAACAATTTGAGAACCATGGCTCTGGAATATCTCTTCATTGTAGATTCGTTTGCAATGTACCATAATAGAAGTGGTAAATGAGTTTGGAATCCAATTGATTTTCACATAGATTCCTGCACAAAACTTCCATAAGCCTTAGCTTATACTGTAGAGAAAGCTATTAAAAACCCCATCAATAACTAGGAGCTTAGTCTAGAGTGCTCACCTAGCATGCACAAAGCCCTGGGTTCAATTCCTTGGTACCACATATACAGAAAAAGCCAGTAGGTGCTGTGGCTCAGGTGGCAGAGTGCTAGCCTTGAGAAAAAAGTGTCCAAGGACAGTGCCCAGCTGCTGAGTTTAAGCCCCAGAACTGGCAAAAAAACAAACAAAAAACCATCAATAATCTTTCTTTCTGGTTGTGATATTTCTGTGGCATTGGAAGGGAATTAAGAAAGAACACTACCTGGGCCAGGAGCTTGGCCTTGAGGTAGAGTGCTTGCCTAGCATGCATGAAGGCCAGGGTTTGATTCCTCAGTACCACATACATAGAAAAAAAGCCAGAAGTGGTGCTGTGGCTCTAGCCTTGAGAAAGCTCAAGGACAGTGCTCAGGAACAAAAAGCAATTTGTATTTATATTTAATTTCATGGTGGTAGAGAGTCATTGCATGATGTTTGTTCTTTAGTTATACTCAGTGCAGTGAAGATATATATGTGCATATACCTGTCTATGTTTTTTATGTTTTTTCCTCGCATATTTTCTTTGTCTTTATAGTCATGGTTGAATGTATTTCTTGGGGATTTTGATTTTGTCCTTTGCATTTTGTCTTTTATTTGATTATGCTCTCTTATTAGTCCCTGCTATATTTGAAATTTAATTCTTTTCTTTTTGTGTTAGTTTTTGCATTATATAATTAGACTTTTCTCTCTCATTCTCTTTTTTTTTTTTTAATTTTTTTTTGCCAGCCCTGGGCTTGAGCTCAGGGCCTGAGCACTGTCCTTGGAGTTTCTCAAGGCTAGAGCTCTACCACTTGAGCCTCAGCACCACTTCCGGCTTTTTTTTTTGTATGTATGTGGTACCGAGGAATCGAACCCAGGTCTTTGTGCATGCTAGGCAAGCACTTTAACCACTAGGCCAAACTCCCAGCCCTCTCTCATTCTCTTTAGTGGGCTAACTCAAGCTCTACCTTATTCAAGAATTGGCAGCTTGATAATTGTTACTAAATTGTTGATATTTACTGTAGTCATAAGTTGACATGTTGATAATATTTCTGAGTAACAGCAAGCCTATTATCAATTTTTTTTTGCCAGTCCTGGGCTTGAGCTCAGGGCTTGAGCACTGTCCTTGGGCTTTCTCAAGGCTAGAGCTCTACCACTTGAGCCTCAGCACCACTTCCGGCTTTTTGCTATGTATGTGGGGTACCAAGGAATTGAACCTGGGTCTTTGTGCATGCTAGGCAAGCACTCTACCACTAGGCCAAACTCCCAGCCCCCTTCAATTTTTTTTTTTATTATTGCCTATTTTTTGATTCTCCTGTTGCTAAACTTGAAACCTTGACCTGTTCATCATATATCCCTAGGAAAAGTACTCAGGAATAAAGCAGGAAAGCCAAATGAAACTTGTTAAAAGTTGGTGAATTTTGTGGTTGGGGATTTAGCTCAGTGGAAGAGCCCTTGCCTGGCAAGTGCAAGGCCCTGAGTTTGGTCCCCAGCTCTGGAAAAAAAAGTTGGTGAGTTTTGGGAAAACTTAATACGTGGGGGAGGGATTTGAAACTCAAGGCTGGAAGCATGAACTTTGATTGCCAGTATCTGAATTGTTCACTACCAAAGGACAAAAATATCAAGAATTTAGTTGAAAGCTCTTCATTGGTTTTATTTTCAATTCTAGAATTAGTCAACAATTTATTCAATAGAGTAGACTTAGTAGTCCAATGAGTCAAACAGAAGATAGTCACTTTACAGACAGAAACAATCTAAAGGAAATACGCACAGAAAACAAAAGGCAGATTAGTTATTCTAAAGTGACTTTCCATGTGCAGGTGAGGACTGAGTCGAAAAGAGTAGAAAAATCCTGACTGCTTCACACCAGCTTATTTCATGCTACTTTTAGTTTTTTGGGTTTTTTTTTTGTAGTAATTTCACTATCACGCCAGTTTTAATTGGTTGGTTTGGGAAGTTGGCTGTTATTTCTGTAATTCTGATTATTCAGATTTAAAGCTTAGTTTCAGCTTTATAAAGTGAAGCTTTGTTGTAAGTGGTGTTCATTGTGAATTTTCAGCTTCTGCTGCTGGGGCCTGAAATCTGAGGCTGGCTGGAGAGTGATATCCTCTAGTTTTTATTTAAGATTACTTACTTAGAATATTAGCCTGTTGTAAGAAGGACTAATGGTATCAGAAAGACCAATGCAGTTTCTGAGCTCTGAAATTCACACTGCCCCCCTATGCTTAAATTAAAAAAAAATCTCTACATAGTTACACATTAAATTTTTGTATATAATCCATCTTGATCCATGCCATGCTTTCCATTTATCCAATCCTACTGACCCCCTTAAGTTTCTTAGTTTGACTTTGACTTTCACATGTATATAGTAAACTAATATGGCTGACTTACTCTGTGCTTCCTGCATCCCAGACATTTATCATACATTATACCTTGTTTTTGTAAAAGCTTATGAAAAGATAAATCATTATATATTTAATCATAAGAAAAGTTACACAGAGGGAAGGAGGGAGGGAGGGGGAGAGAGAAAGAGAGAGAGAGACTTTGCCCAAGGCTAGGTAGTTGGTTGCATGCAAGAGGCTAACTCTGAAGTATTTTCTTTGCTTTTGACACTGGGTATTGAACCCAAGACCTTGATGCATGCTTAGCATATACTTTACCACCAAGCTCCATCTGCAGCCCTGGTCTTAAGCATTATGTTATATTTTTTTCTCAACACTCAATCGTATGATTTCCTTAAGCCTGTTTCTTCTTGTCTAAAGGACACTTGTGGTTGTTCTGACATCCTCGATTTGAGAGGATGAGACTGTGAAAAGGAAAATGTTTTGCAGGCGAGAAAGTAGTTGAAAAATATAAGGAATAATTAAAACGGGTGTGCTGAAAGCAAGGGAGGGAGAGCGAAGGCTCCCTGGAGCGAAGCCGCACATTGACCTTTTGCTGTAAACAAGGCAAAAGGGCTGCTGTGCTTCCACTGACAGCCCAAGTCTGGAAGCTGGGTTCTTTCCCCCCAGCTGTCAGAATGCCAGGGGTAGGGGACACAGATGCCAGGCCTGAGCATTCAGGCGTGAGTGGCAGGCCTCTCTGCACCAGTCTTTGGACACAACTCCTCAGAGCCTGACCTTTCGAATGTAAAATACTTGTCACTATGCCAAGTGTTCACCAGCCAGGAGATGCATGAACCAGGAGGAGAAAAAGTGAAAGAAAAGCAAAAAGGAAATGGATGCCATGCTCCATCTCCTGAGTCTAGACTCGTCCATATAACCTACTCTGGTTAAAGAAAGATTGGTTTAAAAAATAATGAAAGCAGCCAGGTGCTGGTGGCTCACCCCCATCACCTTAGCTAGGCAGGAGGCTGAGATTCGCTGATCATAGTTCAAAGCCAGCCTGAGCAAGAAAGCCTGAGACTTATTGCCAATTAACAACTAAAAAAAGCCAGAAATGGAGCTGAATCTCAAGTGATAGAGCACCAAACTTTGAGCAGGAAAAAAAAAATTCTAAGGGACAGTGCCCAGGTATGAGTTCAAGCTCTAGTACAGGGCCCTGTATTTGTTTGGCAGGCATTCTACTACGTGAACCGAATCACATCAGACTAAGATACACAAAATCAAATACTAACAAAATTTTTAACAAGAAAAAGGAATTAAAAAAAAGGAATAAAGAAAAATATACGTGAGTAAAACAACAATGAAGTGAAACCTAACAACCAAAAAAAAAAAAAAGCAAAGTAAAAGTAAAAAGACACAGGAGAAGGGAAAAAAACAAGAAAAAAAGCATTAAAAAATGGGGAAAAAGAGGTTGCAGTTGTAGCTTAGTACTAGAGTACTTACATATCCAAGACAGGCAGAGCACTACCTGTCCAAGGCTTCAAGGGCCATCCCCAAAACTAACAAAAGAAGAAAGAAAATGCAAAAGGTAGAAAAATAACAAAAAGGATAAGGGGCAAAAATAACCTAAGTGAACTGACAGTGCCAAGGAGAAAACAAGTTAGCTGTGGGTGTCATCTAATAGGTTATTGAAAACTAGTTACCTGAACTCGAAGGGCTGAGAAACTAGGCCCCACCATGATCTTCTACAGTAGCTGGGAATTCCACAAAATCACCATATGAGATCATAGCCTGAAGGGGTCAGGGGGTAACCACAGTGGTTTCCTTAGTCTTTGTTCTTAAAAAAAAATGACTGAGAATTCTAAATAGCAACTGTTTTTTTTTTTTTTTTTACTTATATATAGGTCACAGTTATTGATGTTCCTCTTACTGGAAATTAAACAACCATGACACTTGGGTGGCTTTTTCATTTTTAGTCTGAAAAGCTGTCATACTTTTTCACTCATCAGGTTTTTATTTATTATATATATTTATATGTGTATATATATATATATATATATATATATATTATTTGTTTGGGTGCCAGAATTGGAGCTTGAACACATGGCCTGAGTGTTGTTGATGAGCATTTTTTCTCAAGGCTAGTATTATACCTCTTGAACCAGAGCTCTAGTTTCAATTTTGTGGTGACTAATTGGAGGTAAGAGTCTTACAGACTTTCCTGCTTGGCCTGGCTTTAAACTGTGATTCTCAGATCTCAGCCTTCTGAGTAGCTAGGAGTACAGGTGTGAACTATCAGTTCGTGGCTTTGTCACTTTTAAGATTTGGGGGCCCTGCTAGCTCTGTTCATTCACCTCAGTCTAAGCAGTACACAGAATGATTTAAGAGTCACCTTTCTCCTCCTTCCTGTCTCTGCTCTGAAGTCTAGACCTGCCACCTTTGGGAGGAATTGTGGGCATTCTAAAGCCTAGATTTAGTTTCTGGCTGCTGTAAACACTGACGTTTTCAGATGGCCAGAGCTGTTGGTTTGGTGTTGGAGAGTCTTCCTGCTTTGTGCTCTCCCCTGACCTCTGGTGGAATTGGCCTGCTAAGACATAGACCCAGTGAAAGCATCCTGAAGCCTTTTGTTCTTTCTCCCTGTGTTCAGTTATATACAGAATGAGTATTGTGTGCTAGGAAGACTGTGGAGGATGGAAAGCTTCATGGGAAACTTTCTGTATCTGTGTGGATGCAGAATCCTACACACTGCCTTGGTGTGATTGGATAGCTTCTAAATGCATCTCACTTTCTCGCTCTTGCCAGTTCTGGGGCTTGAACTCTGGGACTGGGCACCGTCCTTGGGCTTTCCTCAAGGCTAATGCTCTACCACTTGAGTCACAGCATCACTTCCAGCCTTTTCTGGTATGTGGTACCGAGGAATTGAACCTGGGGCTTCAAGCATACTAGCAAGCACTCTACCACTAAGTCCTCTTCAGGTCTCTACATTATGACCTGCTCTGAAACATTTAATCACACAGGCTTAATTTTTCTGAAGTGGATGGGGCCTCATCACACGCCATCAGGAAAAGCTTGTTCTAGCTCGGTGCTCTGGTGAATACTCCACTGGTGATTTGGATGACAGTCTTCGTATGAAGAATCGGCATGTAATGTGCCAAAGGCTGAGTGGAGCGTCAAGCCTGGCTGGCTGAGTGTGAGGATTGTTTATTGCAGTTCTCTAACTGTGTATGTTTTAGTTATTTCTCAGTCTCTCTCATGAGCGGTGCTGCTGGGAACATCACAGAACACACATTTTTTATGACTCCTCAAAATCTCATCACAGAACTCCCAGACTTTATAACTTCTTGAAATAGTACTGAGAACAATAATCCCCCAACCCCCCCTTTTTTCCCCTTCCCTGTCCTGCTCTAGGGCTAAACCAGGTCAGAACATGGTCCCTTGGCTGTTTCATTGAAGGCTACCACCTGAGCCACACCTCCACTTCCAGCTTTTTGCTGGATAATTGGCTTCAAATCATGATTTTCAAATCTCAACGCCTTGAGTAGCCAGATTATAGGCCAAAGCCATTAGTGCCAGAACCATACGATGTATTTGATTTTATAGGTGGGAGACAGATATTGAAAAACACTGCTCTGAGCAAGTCACATTTGATGGTTTCCAAGTTTGATTTTTTTTTTTTTTGCCAGTCATGGGCGTGAGCTCAGGGCCTGAGCACTGCCCTTGGACTTTCTCAAGGTTAGAGCTCTACCACTTGAGCCTCAGCATCATTTCTGGCTTTTTTCTATGTATGTAGTACCGAGGAATTGAACCCGGGTCTTCCTGCATGCTAGGCAAGCACTCTACCACTAGGCCAAACTCCCGGCCCCCCCAGTTTGAATTTTTATATACCTCAGCCACTTCTGAGGAACATAAGACTTCTTCGTCTTTTCTGCTGAATTCATAGATTAAAGATTCCTTCAAGTGCAACTATTTTTTCCTTTTGTTTTATTTTTCCTCTTTCACAAAACCATCGCTCATTGACCCTACAGCTTTTTCCACAACGTTATTTATTAAGTACTGTTTCTGAAGGTCTTCTCACTTCCCCAAGTCCACGGCTTCCTTTAGTCACATGGTTGTCACTCAGCGTAAATAGCTCACCAACAGGTAATGGTCCTACATCAGACAGGCAGTCTTAGAGGAGACACACAAGATAATCATCGCTGTTTGTGCAATTCTGCATCCTGTGTTCAGCTGAGGAGGCCCCTGTAACATGCTCGTGACCCCACATGGCCAGTCTTGGTGTTGTTTTCGTGTCAGTCTCTCCATAGCAGTTCTCTGGGGGAAATCCTTGGAGAAGTCACTTGGAAAGATCAGTTCCTTGAAACACAGCTTTTTCTTCATAATGAGACTATATTAAAATTATCAAGTTGTTGTTAGGAATGCCCAAATAGAGCTCTTAAAAAATAGATTAAAAAAATCATAAGCCAAATTTACAAAATAGTTTTGTAAAAAATATTTCTGTTATTATCTATTTATATACACTTGTCTCAAAAAGGGAGGCTGTTCAGAGATTTATTTTAAAAGTGTTCATATGAGTCTACTTCTTTAAAATAATTGACAAAGAGGTAAGTGTGTATTCGAGGTATACAACTTGATTTGATCTATGTGTATACTATACACCAGCATCAAATGAACACTTTGACACCATGTCTTCAGTCTGGCTTGTTGCTGATTATTTTCAAGATAGAGTCTCACAGACTTTTCTTCCTGGGCTGGCTTTGAACCACAATCTTGGTGGATCTCAACCTCTTGAGTAGCTAGTATTACAGGTGTGAACCACTAGTGCATGGCTCAGTTTGAATCTTTTTAGATTCCATCTGTGAGATCATATAGTCTTTGTTTTACTGTGTTTGGCATATTTCACTTAGTATAATATCTTATAGGCTCGTCCATGGTGTTCCAAATAACAGAATGTGACTGAATAATTGTACCTGTCTTCCTTCCTTCCTTCCTTCCTTCCTTCCTTCCTTCCTTCCTTCCTTCCTTCCACCTTCCTATTCATCATCTTTATCTATTGATAGATACTTAGGTTATTTCCATATCTTGGCTCTTTTGAAAAATAGTATGAGGATGCGAATAGCTTTGAGCCATGAGCCTTAGATCTCACCTTCCTGAGTAAATAGAATTACAGGCATGAGTCAACAGCTCCTGTCTGTTTGCCCATTTTTAAATTGTTTTGTTTCCTGGTGAGTTTTTGTGAGTTTCTCATATGTTATGAACATTAATTCCTATTGAATGAACCGTTTGTTTACCTTGTATTCTCTGTTGAGACACACACACTCCCTCCCTCCCTCACCACTCCCTTTCTCTCTCCCTCCCTCTCTCCCTTTGTTCCCTCCCTCTCCCTCCTCCTCCCTCCCCCTTCCTCCTCCTCCCTCCCTCTCTCTCTCTCTCTCTCTCCCCCCCACTCCCTCTCCCAGTCCTTGGGGCCTGGACATCGTCCTTGAGCTTTCTCAAGGCTGCATTCTTGAGTAGAGCCAGAGCACTACTTACAGCTTTTTCTTTGTGTGTGCTACCAAGGAATCGAACCAAGGGCTTCCAGCATGGTAGGTCAGCACTCTACCACCAGTAGCCCATATTCCAAGCCTTGTTGATTTTTTATATATATATATTTTTTCCAGCAGTGGGGCTTAAATTCAGCTCCCGGGTCCTGTCCCTGAGCTCTTTTGCTCAAGACTATCATTCTACCACTTTGAACCACAGCTCCACTTCTGTTTTTTTTGAGTAGTTAAATGGAGATAAGAGACTCGTGAAGACTTTGCTGCTTGGACTTAGAACTGTGACCCTCATACCTCAGCCTCCTGAGTAGCTAGGATTACAGGCATGAGCCATCAGCACTCAGCATTATCTTTTGAACATATGCATGCATGCATGTATCTATATATGTATGTTATTTTTGGCATGTCATTATAAAACTATATACCAATGGCTTAAAGTATTTCACCTATCATTTCTTTTAATAGTGTGATAATTTCAGGTCTTGTCTATATATTTGATTTTGGTTGAATTGTTCTTTTTATGTAATTAGAGATAAGGGTTTGCTTTCATTTTTCCACATGCTCACAGTCAATTTTCCAGTATAATTTATTGAAGAAAATGTCCCTTTTGCCATCTATGTTTTTGGCACCTTTGTTAGAGATAAATTGGCTGCATATGTGTGGATGTATGCCCTGGCTCTGTGTTTTGGACAATTCATCTATGTGCTGGCTTTTGTGCCAGTGTCACATGCTTTGATTACTATAGCTTTGTGGTAGGTTTGAAGGTCAGGTTTTGTGTTGTCTCCAGCTTGGCTCTATTTGTTTAGATTGTATTGGCTAATGTGTGTGTGTGTATGGGGGGGTGTCATTTGCAGTACCATGTGTCTTTGAGGACTTTGTATTTTGGTGAAAACAAATCAAATGGTATTTAGAGGGGAATGCATGGGATCTATAAGTTACTTTGAATAGTAGGAACCTTTGGATGACAATTCTTCCCAGTCAGAATAATGGGATGTCTTTATAATCTTTTTGTATCTTCTTCAATTTGATCCGTTTTACAATTTTCATTGTATATAGATCATTTACATCCTTGGTTACATGCATTACTAGTTACTTGTGATTTTTTAATTTACTTTTTTTTGGAGACATTTTTTCACCAACGGCTCTAAGACTCCCTCTGGGTGTATATCACTGTGAGCTTGAACATACATTTCACTTTTAACCTGAATGCAACAATGCATTCCTTAATGAAGGGGAAAGGTTTTGAAGAATGTATCATTAGGCGATTGTATCATGTTTACACTAGAGGGCACTTACATAAATTAAGACAGCTGTGACCTTACAAGGTGATGTAGTCTTAAGGGACCACTGTTGTATATACAGTCTGTCATCAGATGAAATATTATTATGTGGCATACCTAGCTTTCTAAATGGATGAGCAATGGATGTAGAAGATTAGATTTGAAAGCACTAGAACTAGGCAAGATAAGACAACAGATGAGTGGATTCTTGGAACTGGGGCAGAGTGTGGTAACATGTAGCAAAGGTGAGAACTTTTTGGTATGATGGAATTGTTTTATATCTTGTTTGTGGGGTGAGTACACTAAAGGATACTACTGTCAAAAGTTATTGAAAGCAATCCTCAAAATATATTTATTGTTCAGTACTTATTTTACCCTTAATAAGGTTGGTTTAAAAAAACTCAGTACATTACAGTTGGGTGCCACTATCTTACACCTGTAATCTTAGCTGCTCAGAGGGCTGAGGTCTGACGATTGTGATTCAAAGGTTGTATGAGCAGAAAAGTCCTTTAGACTCTTAATCTCCAATTAACTAGCAAAAAGCTACAGAAGAGATGTGACTCAGAAGTGGAGTGCCAGCCTGGAGTAAGAAAGCAAAGGGAAGAGCTTGAGGCCCTGAGTTCAAATCCCAGTACCAACATACACACATGCACACACATAAAATCAATACATCATAAAACATCATGTAAAAGGTTACTAATAAAACACAAATCTTTGTCATGTAAACTCGTGAGTACTTTCCTAATAATGCTGTTAAATACAAGCAAAAGATGATGCTGAAAAAGAAACATCACATGTCAGAATATGAGTACATGACTAAAATTCACAGGCAAGAAACCCCGAGCACATGTTTTTCTTTTCTTTTATTTCTTTGGCCAGTCCTGGGCTTAAGCTCAGGGCCTGAGTATTCTCCTTGGACTTTCTCAAGACTAGAGCTCTACCACTTGAGTTTCAGCACCACTTCCAGCTTTCTTCTATGTATGTGGTACTGAGGAATTGAACCTGGGTCTTCGTGCATGCTAGGCAAGCACTTTAACCACTAGGCCAAACTCCCGGTCCCTTTTTCTTATTTTTTTTTTTTTTATAAAGCTCGGTAGGTAGCCCAAGCTAGCTTGGATATGATCTTTCTACTCTGGCCTGTGATTACAGGAGGTACCACCATACCTGTTCCCTGTAGTATATGTAAGGAAATGAACAGCTTAATTTCTTCCATACGGTTATTATTCTAACCAAATTTTCTCAGAACTGGCCTTTTATCATTAGGATTCTGTTTTTCCAATAGTCATACTTGTCACGGGCCTTGAGCAGTCCTTCCTTCCTTCCTTCCTTCCTTCCTTCCTTCCTTCCTTCCTTTCCTCCTCCTCCTCCTCCTCCTCCTCCTCCTCCTCCTCCTCCTCCTCCTCCTCCTCCTCCTCTTCCTTCCAGTAATGGGTCTTGAACTCAGGGCCTCATACTGTTCCTGAGCTCTTTTGTTCAAGGATAGTGCTCCACCACTTGGAGCCACCACTCTATTTCTAGTTTTCTGGTGGTTAATTGGAGATAAAAGTTTCATGGGTTTTCCTGCCCAGGCTGGATCCCCAGTCCTCAGATCTCAGTCTTCTGATTAGCTAGAATTAAAGACATGAGTCCCCAGTGCCTGCCCAGCTTGAACAGTCCTTCTTAAGACTGATGTCCAGCTTTGTCACCTGCCTGTGTGGTATGATTTGATTCTGATTCCATAGGTCTGTTTGAGGCCCAAGAGTCTATGACACTATAGTTGCTATCTGTGGGACAAGACTCTGTTTACTGTGTCTTAAGGTTCCTCAGTTTTCTGGAAGTCACAGAGCAAGCACTTTATATTATACATATCCATTACATTAAACTTGGGTATAATTCTTATTCTTCTTTTCACTTTGTATATGCCATATTTTTCATTTCTTCCTTCTCTGTTGGCCTTCTGACTGCCCTGAACTGAGATTGTGCCTCTACTAAAAGGTGGCACATGTAATCCACTGTGATCATGGAATCTTTCATTATAATACAATTACCAGTGGACACGTCTGTTTTTACTCAGGGATGGCACTTGGAAGGGCGATTTAAATCAGTGAAAAAAGTAGCCACAGTGAAGAGCATATTAATACACGGCTGCTGTTGAATCAGTTTCCATTGTGGGTGGTATCCGTGCCATGTTAGACAATGACAACTACAAGCCATTGCTCCCAGAATTGATGTTCTGGCTGTCACCCATGCTGATTTTTACCTGCTTAGTGAGGTCGGTATGGGAGGAGCAATGAGAACCATTATATTCCTCAGAGATCCATTTTTCTCTCGGGCTAAGAAAGGTCCTGCAGGTCTTGCGGGGATGGTAGCTAAACATAGCAGCCAGGGACTCTGAGTTCATCGTTGAAGCTGCCATTAGCGCAAGAGGTGGTACTTCTCTTAATAGAAATTACTGTAAATGGATGTAGGAGTCAGAGGGGTAATTGTTTGCGGAAAGGAGAAACCACAAAACTGTATGCCTTTGCCCATTAGTCCCTAAACACCCGCGGGTGGCAGTCCATCTCGAATCAAGAGTAGAGCTCTTTATGGAAATGACAATGCTACCAGATTGGGTGAATCTTGTAGGCTACCTCTTTATGAGTGGATTATTTTTTTTTCGAGAAGTTCTAATTTATGTATCTTGAACCTTCTGCGGTTGAACTGTCTGGATGACAGACCGTGGCGGGAAGGTATCTTCTGGAGACGCTTTGAAAATCCTCTGGCAAGTTTGGCACTGGAATGCCATGAGATTTTTAAAGTGCCATATGACGGCATGCAGGAGCAAATATAAAGTCTTTTGAGAAAACCATTTTCATGAGGCTTTCTACTTCCGCTTGGCTCTGAGGCCTGTGGCTCCTGTCGCTTCACAGCAAGCCAAGTTCTCTGATTCTTGTCATCATTGGTGGAAGTGAGCTCAGTGGAGTTCTCTAGCTTTGTCCAGCCCGAGTCCTGTCTCTCCTGAAAATGGGAACTTAATCTGTGTCCCCCAACACCCCAGCTTTGAAGCTCCGGCATCTTTATTTTCACAAAGCGGGGACATGACATTTAAATACAAAACATGGATTTATTGTTGTCCCATGAAAACATTGTGTTTGAAAACATCAAAACCTTTTCACTACCACTGAAAAATCCCATCCTGAAACAACAGCCCTGCATTAATCAACAGGGCGTATGAATGAGGCCCTTGGACTCTTTAAAATCTTTATAATTGGAACCAAGATGTGGCAAGCCTCCTGCGGATAGCTAAGGCCCACATTATTCCCCATGACCCTTGGGGAATTTCTAGCTCAAGAACACATAAATGAAAATGGACGTTTTACTGAAGATTTCATGAGAAAATAGGGAAGATAATTTGCATCATAGACCACACAGTAGACAGCCAATAAAACTTTCATCCTTGTTCTGTCTTTTGCCATCTATGCCTTTCTCGCTCCAAACTGCCTTGAAGATTCCTTTGTTGTTCAGGGTTTGTGACTGGTGTCTGTAATTTTTGAACTGGACTAAACCAAACCCAGAGAGATTATCAGCTCATCTTGGAGGTCTCCTCTCCCAGAGCTTCTGATTTATCTGGGTGTTGATGGTATGAACCAATCATGTCAAGACCTTAGAGGATCTGAGGCAGCGGGGACTGTGAGTTCTAGGCCAGGTTAGGGTACACAGTGAGACCCTGTCTCAAAGAGAAAACATCAACTTCTATGTTGTTCACCCAATTACAACCTTGTAGCTGGGCTGGGGTGTCTCACACCTGTAATCCTAGCTACTCGGTAGGCTGAGATCTGAGAATAGAGGTTCAAAGCCAGCCTGGGTAGGAAAGTCTGTGAGATTGTTATCTCCAATTCCCCAAAAAAAGCCAGAAGTGGTATTGTGGCTCAAGTGGTGGAGCGCTAGCCTTGAACAAAACATCTTAGAGCACCCACAAGCTCTAGAACTGGAAAAAACAAACAACCTTATTTGGTGTGGCTGGATCATTTTTGTTATATGCCCTGTGCCCTTCTAAAATGGACTTGAACACCCTTATTTTGTGCTGGTACAGGCACTTTAAACTCAGGGCCTGATGCTGTCCCTTATCTTTGTCACTCAAGGTTGGTGGCCTAACATTTGAACCACAGCTCCAGTTGTGGCTTTGTGGTGGCTAATTGAGCTTGGGCTGGCTTTAAATTGGGCTCCTCAGATCTCAGCCTCCTTGAGTAGCTGGATTACCAAGGTGAGCCACCAGTGTCCAGCTACTTGAACTTTTTTTCTTTTTTGCCAGTCCTGGGGCTTGAACTCAGAACCAAAGCACTGTCCGTGGACTTTCTCGAGGCTAGAGCTCTACCACTTGAGTCACAGAGCCACTTCTGGCTCTTTCTATGTATCAAACCCAGGGCTTTGTGCATGCTGGGCAAGCACTCTATCAACTAGGCCATGTTCCCTGCCCTTGAACCCTTTTTAAAGGCATGAAAGCAAACATGAGTCGTTAATTACACGAGCAGTTACGTGATGTCTTAATACCAGACATCATCAAGTTCATTACTGATCATCCTGCTGCCTCCTAGTTTTTCCTTCAAGAGCCTTTTTCAGTGGACCTCGAAATAGAGGAAAATGATTTTTGAGTTCACCTCAACTTTATGTAACTTTGGAAGCCTTATGCTCCAGCCAAGACCAAACAATTCTACCTAGAAGCTATCTTTTAGACTCCCTTTGTCTCTGTCTAGGAATGTCTTGGCTGTTTTGGTTGCACTTGAAAGGTGTTAATGAAAGACCATGATGTAATGTGTCATGGCTGCAGGGCTATTTGCATGGAAATGGCAGTTACTGCATTTGCACAGTTCCTTGAGGGATGACTCCTGAGGAGTCGTGTTGGGTTAGGCCTGTGTGGCTTGGCAGTATATAAGAAACATTGCATTTTTAGAGGCTCCTATCCCTGCATGCATTGTGTGAAATGGACAGACGATGAGAACTTACAATAGCAAAAAAATATCTACAAAAACAAAACATACTGAGCATTTCCAATGTTATTCTACCACAGCTCCCTTGTATGAATTATTCTACAACCACAGAGTAGTTATGTTTATGGCTTCCTTGCTCACACTGTACCCTCACAGCTTTAAATAGGGCCTGACACCTTGTAAAGTGCTCACTTATTGTGAAGTAAATGAACAAATGGATAGATGGATGATTTTGTTTCCCTAATATTTGCTGTTGGACACATTCAGGGACAACAAGCCTCTTTCTCTCAAGTCTTCTGTGACTTGAACATGACTGGTTTAAGACTCGAAGCTTCTGGGCTACTTAGGAATTCCATTTGTTCTTGATAACCAAGTGTCACAAATATTACCAATCCCTGAGCACCACTAGCTTGACCTGATCATGAGTTGTACAGAAAAGTCTTCGGCAGAGACCAAAGTGACCACTGAGAGAGGCTCTGTTAGCACTGTCTTTAAAAAATTGCATTTTTTGCATGCTTAGCCATCTGGCCTCAGCTCTTGCTGGGAAAGAATTGGGGAAGGTAGTATGTGTGTGTGTGTGTGTGTGTACACACACACACACACACACACACATATATTTTTCTAACTGGTTTTTTGTTTTTGTTGGTTTTTTTTTTTGCCAGTCCTGGGCTTGAGCTCAGAGTCTGAGCACTGTCCTTGGACTTTCTCAAGGCTAGAGCTCTACCACTTGAGCTTCAGCACCATTTCAGGCTTTTTTTCTATATATGTGGTACCAAGGAATCGAACCCGGGTCTTCATGCATGCTAGGCAAGCACTCTACCACTAGGCCAAACTCCCGGCCCCTTTAACTGGTTTTTGCCATCTGAACTCTTTCTTGTTTTTGTTCTTGCTGGTGGTTGTGGGTCTTGGCACTGACCCTGAGCTCTTTCACTCAAGGCTAGTGCTCTACCACTTTGAGACACAGCTCCACTGCATGCTTTTGAGTGGTTAACTAGGGAGTCTTACAGCGACTTTTCTGCCTGGACTGGCTTTGAACCATCACCCTCAGGTCTCAGCCTCTGCAGTAGCTAAGATTAGAGACATGAGCCCCAGCACCCCGGCTGATTTGTCTTTTTAAATTATATTTAGTTGTACAGAGGGGTTAGCATTTGACATGTGAGCTTATAAGAACAAAGCATCTCAGTGTCAACCTTTTGATCATTTACCCTCGTCTTCCCTCCCAGTTTTCTGAGTTTGATAGCATATGCATTTAATAATATGAATAGCCACACATGATTTGTTCTTGAAATTTTTTGAATGCAAATGAGCAGGCTGGGCCAGGGCCCTCTTTGTGGGAATTATGGATTTGAGAAACAAAGAATCCCATGGCCAATAATTAGTCGAAGTTGAATTAAAAAATATATATATATATAAATCCCATATTTAAGCAGAAATCATTTAATGCAAGTTTGCTGATAGAGGAATACTGGGGAAAAGGAGGGAAGGAAGGAGGGAGGGAGGGAAGGATTGCTAAGAGGCCAGAGAAGCTTGTTTCTTGTCTTTCCTATGCCTTGGTTTCTGCTTTCCCATCAGGCATTTCTTTCCACAGCCTCTCTACCCTTTCCTTGAGCCAGTGTAAGTCAGTGTTATGATGTTTGGCTTGAGAATTGCATATGGTCCCCCAAGCATGACACTTGTCTCTTCTCTACTGCTGCCATGTCTCTGCCTCCACAGGGACTCAAAGCAGCCAATCTGCCAGTCTCCTCCTTGTAGCTGTAGCCTGCTGCTAGGAAAGACTCCAGGAAAATAAAATCTAGATCAAATGTGCATCATTAAGTGGACTCTGCTTGTCTTTCCCAGAAGGGGCCATGATAACATCATCCCACTCACTTTATAAGGAAGCTGAATTTTCACCCTCTCAAGAAAAGAGGAAACCTGATTAAATCCTTTATAGTCCTAAGTTCTGTGCTTTATAAATCGGTCTTGACAGTAAGGAGGTTAGAGGGAGGAAGTCTTAGCCAATTTCCTATAATAAAACTGGATGTGTTCCTACTGACTTAAGGAACATGGCGTCACCTACCACCATGGAAGTTCATCGAATCAAGTGAAAACAGGCAAACAAAAAGCTGGGAGGTAGAACTCAATTCATTCCTACTGTCACGGACCCACCATCAAGCTACATTACATACATGTCTTCATGGCACTCCTCCAGATATTTATTGAAAACCTCCCATGTTCAGACTCTGTGCTAGATCCTGGCAACATAGAAGTGAATGAGACAGACGTGTTTCTGCACTTGGAGGATGCAGAGCTCATGGGAGGTGCAAACACTGAGCTGTCTTTGTCAGCATTAAGAGTGTTGTCATGGGGGAGTGTGTATAAACATATTGGGTTGGCCCTCCCCAAGAAACAGTTGAAGCCAGAAATCGATAGCATTTGACAGAGTCTGGCTGTGAGCCAGCCTTCAAACGCTTGCCTAACACCAACTATCTGCTCATCACCACTTCCCTTAAGTGTTAGAGTACAACAGTGACTTCTAATCATGTCATTTTGCACTGGAAATGAAGCAAAGGGGGAATATACCCTTGGATTTCTTTTCATATAACGGAATTGTCCTCAAGTGACGCGAAAACTTAGAACTCCAAGTTTAGGAAGTGAGGGGGGCTCGGGAAGAGGGATGATAATTAGGAAGCGAAGACATGGGACTAAGTTAATCTTCTCCAGGAGGCTATGTAAAAAGTGGGTGGGGTGGGGGTGATGAACCAGGGATGGAGTTATGTGTGGTCCTCTGTGTCCTCGTCAATGATATAAAGAAGTTTTAATGAAGTTGTCTTCCAGCCTCAACATTCTATGTATTCCGAATATATTTCATCAATCCCATGACACGTGACCCTCTCCCCCCACCCTCCACAATTCCTACCACCCCTTTAAGATCTTCCAGGGACTGCAGGAAGGAAGAAGGGTGAAATGAGCCCTTATTCATTCAAAAATATCCATTCACAAGCCTGCTGTGTGGTGCCATGCCAGAGACTGTGCTAGACACTGTGGCAGTGCAGGAAAAAAGAGATGGTGGCAGCTATTGATTTCGATTCAGCCAAAGAAGAGCTTGAGTGAACGAGAGTTGGGAGGCCACAGCGAAGCAAGACATGAGGAAACATTCTCACTTCATCATCCAGTTGGCATTTACTTTCATGATTTTGGTTAGCCATGCACCCTCTAGCAGAAAACAGGGCACTTTGGGGAATGAGCATTCGAGGTGGGGATATATCAATGGCACAAACTTAGGACTGTGCATCCTGTCCTGGAGAAGGACACAGATGGGTCATGAGAGCAAGGGTTTGGAGGGGATCTTTTCAGAGATGAAGAAGGGCTCTGAGAGTTGGGGGCCAATGTTTGCCTCTAAAGTTAATCAACAGGTGGCAGTGCTGTTGGTGTAAGTGGAGGGTTGGCATGAGGGAGGGAAGGTGAAAATAAATGTGTTGTCCTAGGGCATAGGCCCAGTGCTACTGAAAGAATCCTTTTCACAGTGCTTCCTAGGTCATCAGAGAAGCAACTGGAATGGCTTTTAAACATGGACCTTGTCAAGTGATGCAAAGATCCCATGAGTTACAACAACATGCAACCCCCCCCTCCTCAAGTTTATCTTGCTCTAGAAAAAAAAAAAAAAACGACCTTGGAACCAAAGCTTCATATTTAGAAGCCAATGAAAACATCTTAAAATAACGCCCCCTCCTCCATCCTGCTTGGTAATGAGAGATAGAGTGGGGCGGGGGCGGGGCTGTGGATTGTGGAGGACTGCAATCACCAGTGATTGAGCTTCAAGGTCCAAGGACTTTGTTGTGGGTATTGGAACCTTAATGATTTATAATTAACTCCAACAAGAAAAACCAAATGCCATGCACTTTCCTAACACAGCTACAAAAATAACCACATTCACAGTGTTTGCAAAATTGGAAACAAATGTCCCAAGAACATAAGAGCTGTATGCTGTCTTACCCAGGCTTTGGAGGAAGAAAAATACTGGCACTCCATCACAACCACAGATGATGAGCCAATATCGTTTGTCATGGGAAATTCATCTAGGCAAAACCGGATTGCACCATTAGCCTTCAGTGACTCCGAGAAATACCATACGAAAATGCCTCAAAATCAAAAGCAGCCAAGGGCTAACGTTAGCGTTCCCTCTTTCTAGCTGCTAATTTTTCTTTTTCTTTTTTTGTTTACCTAGTTTTTAGACATGGAGAGGCTGGAAGAGGGAAAAATAAATGTCTAATTGAACTCTTGTATCTCTGTCACAGCCTGCACCCATGTGGTTCTTTTTAAAAAGTGGGTACAGAAAAGGGTAACAAGCATGAACACCACATGGTTGACTCAACAGAAGGGCATGGTTACATTAGCTGAAGGGACATAGTGGGCAGTTAGTGATTTGGCCTCTGGATTAATAATCACAGTTCGGTTAAAAATGTAAGAATTCGGGTATGGGACATGAAAAGTTTGACTGTGAACTTATGGAAAATTATCTATAGCTCCTTTTGATGCCATGTAAGCAGCACAGAATAGAGTTAATATTCAGAAACAATAATGAACCAAGTCCAGGCATTACAGTCACCACTTCACAGGGCTTGGCTTTAATTTTGCACAACCCTCTGAAACAGGCTTTGATCCCCTAATTTTAATGAACAAAGAAGCAGAGCTGGGGCAAAGATGCACTATTCGTTCTTGAGCCCATGTTCTAAACCAACTGTTGGGATGGAGGTTTTGTGTGTGTTCTCCCATCTAAGGGAATATGTTCCGGAGTGAGGTTCATCACCTCTGAAGGGCTGTAGAAAAAATTCAGGTGATTTTATTATTATCCCTTCCCCGGCTCAGATCTTAGGATCCTACCCGTGACTCCATGAATTACGCATTGGCCACCCCTCAGGGGATTCCAGACAATAATATTCGCTGAGTGAGAGGGAATATAGATGAAGGAATTTTCAAACCAACTAACCTACAGGTAGCAGCAATAAAATGTGAACTTGAAAAGTGTATGGGAACTGACTGTGTGAACCTTGTCAGTCTATGAAAACTTGGCACACTAAATATGTAAATTTCCTACATATTTTTCTGCTCCTCCACTTCTAACAGACCTGGATCTGGTCTCTTGGGGACATGCTGCCTAAAGTCTTTCTGTGAAAATCACCTCTGGGACCAAGAATTTCTATGCTTTCTACCCCAAACACCAGATTAATTGAAGAAATTCTTTTTTTTTAACTTGAGAAAAATTAATTCTTCCTGTGGGAGACATTTTTAATGTCCTACAACTATCTGAACTTCAGGAACTTGAGTCTTGCCTTGTAGCTGCCTTCTGCCCCTAAGGAATATAAGCTATCTGAGCCATTAAGTTGTGAATACCAATAATAAGACATTTTTATGGGACTCAGGATATGAAGCCAAAGCCCATTAGACTACTGTGTATATGTGTATTCGCTCACATTTAAAAACTAGTTAAACATTTCAAACCTCTTTAGATTTATACAGGGTTATTTATTACAAAGCTCCTGAACTTTCGAGAGGCAGTGAACTTCCAGTGATCATTATCAAGTTATTATTTCCTTATCCTTCTACAAGGCTACTTGCTTGAGGCCTACCTCTCCTCCCCTCCCCTCCCTTCCTCCTTGTCTTCCTTCCTTCCTTCTTTCCTTCCGGCTTGAACTTGAAATAAAATGTGAAGTAGATCTGAAAAAAGCTTAATTCCAGCAGCTCTTGGTAGTTGTGTGTTCAGCTTTCCCATGGTCACAATAGATACCATAACAACACATGTACATATACATGTACACACGGCATTCCTGGGGCTTGAACTCAGGGCCTTGGTACTGTCCCTGATCAAGGATAGTTCCCTGTTGGGTTCTAAGGTCCTAATTTCTGGAGGTAGAAGAAAATCAGGGACATTATCTTCGGTAATTCCCTAGTCTAAACCCAGGGCAAAGAGGGCTAGGATTGTAACTCATCCTTGCAACAGACTGACCAATAGTATCGATCAAAGCTTTCATTTAGAGGCAAGATTGTTTCTCTTTCTGCTCCCGCTTGCTTTTCTGGTGGACAATTCATGTTCAGAGAAAGAAGCCCTCACAATTCTTCAGAACTTGTGTGGTCCAATTACCATCCTTGATTGAAAGTTCTGCACCCTGCTGGCAATGGGTAGGAAGTTCCAGCTATCCCTCATAAGGCTCCAGGCCTTTCAGAACATACACTTTTCTGTGGGCCGTGCCTTTTTCCACTTTCCCCGTTGCCTTTGCAAAACGAGGAGATGGGGGTTCACACCAGAAAATGGATAGGGCAGCCTTTGAGCATTAGAATGGTTCTTGGAAGTTGTGTCCTCTAGCCTAACAACAAACACTCCTCTTTCTTCTGTTGTCTCAGTCAGATATTTCCATCTCTAAAGGTTCACCGCCCGGCTGATTCTAAAGAGCATTTTAGTTTTCTTCAAATATGAAGAAATCACAGTTTAATTGAATTACCATGTTCTGGTGAATTAGAGCATCTCTTTGATTCTGACACGCATTCCCCTCACATTTTAACACTTAAGAAATGCTCAGTTGGAGGACAGTGTATGTGCTTGATGTGATGTCGCATTATTTTCTGGAAAGTTGTTTTTTGAAATTGATGATTCATTTCAAGACGATGACATCTTAGAATCAGGAAAGTAGCAAACTTCATGAATGGACATAGCCACAACATCAGAGTGGTAATGTTGAGAGTAGAAAGAAGGGACTGACTGTTGAAACCGGAAGGGGACCGTGCTAGAGACAATTTGGCTTATTTTTATTTGTATTTATGCTTTTGACCTCTATTCAGCTGTCTTAAGTTAGGTATTTACCCTCCTACCCAGAGCCTGGGAATGTGAATCTGCTTTATCATTATTATCAAAATACATTTTGTATTTATTGCCCATTGTAAAGACTAATGAACAGTCATAGCTTTAGGAGTTGAGAGGTTTTTGTGACCTTAAGTATAGTAGAGCTGTGAGACTTCCATTCAGCATTGTTCTTTGGTGATCACGTTATTGTGATAGAGTTCACATGCTGCATATAAAACCCTTCCCCCAAAGGTGAATGCGCTGGAGCTTGGTATCCTGTGCAAGCAGTTGAGAGTCAGTGCTTTGGGGAAGTGTTTGAACGCTGCGGGCTCTGACTTCATAAATGGATCAGCTCACTGATGGATTCATGATTTGATGGCACTCTGGGGAGGCGATGGAAACTTCCAGTGGTAGAGCCTGACTGGGGAAAGGGCTCTGTCCTTATGTAGTCCAGAGACAATAGAGCTAGCCGTCTAAGTCCAGAGTCTTTTAAACTAATTGTCCCTTTCAAGGAAGTCACAGTGACAGAAAGCTAACGCATCCTATAATTTCACTGATACAAAGTATACAGTTCAGTGGATTTACAGTCAACTTTAGACCATTTTCATCACCACTTCCCCCCTGCCCAAAGCAACTTAATCGTTCTTCAGTCATCACTGCTTATTCCACCACTGTTTTAGTTGAGTATGAAGACAAGCGATACAGCATGGTGGTAGTGTAGGACTATCAAGACTCAGGTTTAGAATTCTTTTGAGCCAGATTTTCTTCAGCTATAAAATTCATATCAGGATACATCACAGTTCAGGCAGTATTTGCCAGGTAACATATATGAAGCATCAATATCACAGCAGACTTAAAATGTTGTTTTCTTCATTTCTTTGTCTCTCTTTAAAGTGAAGCCCTAAGTTGAGTTGTTTGAAAGATAAAGTATATAAAGACTGTTCTTAGATGGTGTTAACCTTTCTAGAAAACCCCTTTTAGAGATGATTAAAATGCAGAACTATTGCTAATAACGTGTCCACTCTAAACTTTATCTGATAATACAAATTAGAGAGGCTGATCTAATTTCTGCCAGCCCTGGGGCTTGAACTCAGACACCTAAGCATTTTTGCTCATGGCTAGTGCTCTACCCCTTGAGCCACAGCTCCATTTCAGCTTTTTGGTGGTGAATTGGATAAAAGTTGTCATAGGTTTTTCTGTCCATGCTGGCTTTGAATTGCAATCTTCAGATCGCAGCCACATGAGTAACTAGAATTATAGGTGTGAACCAATGGTGTCTAGCTGATCTAAACTTTTATAAATAAGAAAATATGGGCTGGGGATGTGTGGCCTTGTGGTAGAGAGCTTGCCTAGCATGCATGAAGCCCTGGGTTCAATTCCTTGGTACCACATATACAAAAGAATCCAGAAGTGTACTGTGGCTCAAGGGCAGAATGCTAGCCTTGAGAAAGCTCAAGCATAGATTAGAGAGTGCTAGGGAGGAACTAGTCTTTATATAGGGTCTTTGTGGAGTGGGTGGAGTTAAGCAAAAACCTATAGTCAGAGAGATACCTGGTGCGAAAAGGAAGCCAGTTAGAAGCATGGCATGTGTAGAAGACCCAGCGTGTTATGTGTGCATGTGTACATGCATCAGGGTATATGTGTATATATATATGTGTCTGTGTGCATGTGAAGTAAATCACAGTGGCTGGTGTGTAAATTCAGATGTAAGGAAGAAAACCAAGTTGAATCTGAAGGGCAACAGGAGAGACACTGTGTAGAGCCCTACAGGCCATTGTGAAGCCTTAAGTTATTTTCTCTTTTTCCAGATTGAAATGGAAGGCCACCAGGGGGTAAGCAGAGAGATGACAGAATACGACATTTTATGTGTGTCACGCTGACTGCACCCCTCAGGAATGATCTGACAGAAGCAAAGACGATTAATGAGAGGTGAGTTGGACCAAGGGAATGTGTGGATTATTGGAATATATTGAACATAGAGTCTACAGTATCTGCTTGGATTCAGGATATGGTGTGTGTGATAACATCAGCAGTCAGGATTGAATCCAAGTTTTGGGCTTGAGAAACTGGGTGGATGAACTTGTGTTAATGGAGATGAGGGAATTTTGTATGGAGTTGGAGTGTGGGAGGCAAGAGCAGGAGCTCAGTTTTGGATATGGCGAATCTGATGTACTCATTAGTCATCCAGCATGTTTCTCCCTGAGAATGTATTGTTTCTTATATTAGACCAAAACAATGAAGAGACAGCTAGAAAGGCATCCCGCTGAGGTACTGGAATAGTCCGATGAATCTTCTATTGTTGGCCTGAATTATGGCCCAATTGTTTTTTGGTCAAACCATCTGGAGCTGGTATACGTGAGAGCAATAGTGGGGAATTCCAAAGCACACTTGTGGCTAGAAATACCCTGCCTAGAAGAGTCAGAAGAAAGATAAAACATTGCACCGATATCTTGGCTTTAAGGAACCCCTGGCTCTTCTATGATCCTGATTTCAGATGCATACCTGAGGTTTCAAGAATCCAAAGGACCTAGATTCTTAGTTCTTTTTCTTTTTGTTGGTTGTGGGACTTGAACTCTGGGCCTGGGTGCTGTCCCTGAGCTCTTCAGCTCAAGGCTACTCCCCTACGCCTTGAGCCACATCGCCACTTCTGGTTTTCTAATGGTTCATTGGAATAAGAGTCTCATGGACTTTAGTGCCCATGCTGGCTTTGAACCGTGATCCTCAGATCTCAGCTTCTTGAGTAGCTAGGATTACAGGTGTGTGCCACCATGCCTGGCTCCTAGATTCTTAGTCCTTATTGTCTTCTGATGGTCCTTGTCTTATCACAGTAATTCTGTCCCCACCATTCTGTCACAGGTCGATGTACATGATGTCTCTTGATGATCTATCTTGTGCAAAGCCCTGTACTTGGAATTTTTTGGGAACAGAAAAGAAATGGTGATATGACATTGCCTCTCTTGAGAGGCTTCAGCATTGTAGGGGGTGTAGGCATAGAAAACAACAGAATGACACTTGAGAGGATTTAATCTTTAGAAGGAAGACCCACACTATTATTTTTGTAGTAATGGCCTAGTTGGTCTCAGCAGGTGTAGACTTTATAGATTTTTCACAGATGTTCTGTTGCTGTTTCTCAATTTCTAATCTGTATTTAGCATTTTTCTTGATTATAAAGCAACAGATAAGAGTCACAGTAAAGAGTGGAAAATCAGAAAAAACTATAAAACTTTGTATAATCTTATCATACAGAGATAAAATATTACAGTTAATGTTTGCAGTCTCCTCCATATTTGCACGTTTTATTGTTGGCATTTTCCCACATCATTAACATTCTTTTGGAAAAGAATGTTTCCTAATCACTGAATGAAAATGATGATTCGCTGTTGATTTAGTGGTTCGCATTGGTGGAATTTTTTAGGCTTCCATAACTAAGTTGATTTCTTTCTATATGTGCCTGGGGTTGAGGTTTGTCTAGGATATATGTGAGACAGTAGAATGGAGACATGCTCACCTGGACTGCACTGGGTTGAGAGTGCTGTAGCGTCCGGGGCTAGGAGGAAGAACACTAAACAATTCATGCCTGCCCTCCAAATTTGCATAGGGATGAGCACGTAGAGGCTTTAGCTGAAATTTCAGAGGGGTCTCATGTTGCATACTGGTAAAGCTGCTTGACTTTGAGAGACTCTGAATTCCCGTGGAACTCTGAAATCATGAGACTTGTTAGTACATCTTTTTTTTGTTGTTGTTCGTTTAAATGACAAGCATCCTTGATTATCAAGGGGTTCTTAAATAGAAACACCATAGGAACCTTATTTTAAAAACTAGAAAGTGATAAAAGGAAGGTAGGAAAAAGTGATAAACCAGCTTTCCAAGTAAGGAAGACAAGATTCTTTGGTGAGACTACTAACAGATAACTTAAGAAAAAGAAAAAAGAAAGAGGAGTTTAGAAATCGATATGGAGGTCCCTCAAAAAACTAAAAATCGAACTACCATATAATTATATGATCCTACTCCTGGACATGTTTCCAAAGGAATATAACAAATAACAAAGCAATATAACAACACAAATAACAAAGATGTCTGCATACCTGTATTTATGGCAGAACAGCTCACATTTTGTTGATAAGTCTTTGCTTTAACAGGTAACAGGAAAGTAGTTTCGGGTATAATTTTTGTTTTTCATCTTAATTTTGCAAGTGAAGGTTTTAGATACTGTGTACCACCTCCCACTCTTTTTTGGACTGGCTAGAAGGCAGCCTTTATTTTCTAGATTTTGGGATTTGTTCTGGCTTTATTTAGAAGTTGATGTCTCCTCTTCCTTGCACTTCTACATTATGGTTATAAATAGATGTACAAAACAGATGAGTGTAGACAGAATAAGGTCAAAAATTGTATTCACGAACCAGTTGGTAGATCATTCCTATAGCACTGAACCTGATTAGAAAAAGTAGTTTTAATGTATAGAGGTATTTATGAGGCAGTTAGTTATAGACATTCTTTTTTCATATATTTTTAGTTATAGACATTCTTAAAAGCTTAGCAAATCTATATAATAGGCATACACCCAAACAAAGGCTTAGCCTCTGACTTTTCATTACCCAGGATGCTTTGCTCAGTTTTGATGTCCAAGAACATAGCCTTGGTTCTCAGATGAAGAGGTAATCGGTATTTCTACAGAGGAGAAGGGACAGGGAGTTATTCCTTATTTTTATCCTCTGTTCCTATGGAGATAAATGGCTATGAATATTTTTTTTTTTCTGGCTGTTGCTGACCATCAACCTTTTAATGCTGTCAACTGCATCATACATTCTTATCTATTGATTTCCACCAATTTGAGTAAATCATAGGAGGCCTGTGTGGTAAAGGCACTAACAATAAGTCTTCTAGGAAACAGTCATATCATGGCAAAGTATGGCTCCTCTTATCCATTTCTGTTTCTACTCCGAGACGAAGATTAGAAATGCACAGATCTTTAGGTAACTGAGTTGTGAAAATAGTTCTGTTTTTTCCCTGAAATTGTAATGCAAATCTGGAGGTTTTCATTGAAATTACTGTCTAAGAATGCCTTCATTGTATTTTTGTTATGATTTACTTATGTATACTATATATAAATCCCAATACTGGGATTTTAAAATTAAGTACTAGGTTTTAAATGATGCTATCCCTAAAAAGGCAAGGAAAATGTCTTAGGCATACTTCCTGGTTAAGTAGTTCTGGTTAAAATACAGGTCATGTAATGTACATTGAAACATAGCGAATAAAAATCTCAATATTACAGGGAAAGCTGAAATATGGTAGGTTTTACCTTACAGTATTAGTATTGTAATGGAGTGGATATTAATTTCAGCCCTTCCAAGTCTTAGCAATCACTTATGTGGTCTTATTCCTCTTGTGGTGGATTCAGAAGTGAAAGATAGACACGGTCTTCACATTCTAAGAGTGGCTTAGAATATTAAGCCACTGGTTCATGCCTGTATTTTAGCTACTCAGGAGGCTGAGATCTGAGGATCAAGGTTGGAAGTTAGCTCCAACAGAAAAATCTGTGGAAGGGGCCGGGAGTTTGGCCTAGTGGTTAAAGTGCTTGCCTAGCATGCATGAAGACCCGGGTTCGATTCCTCGGTACCACATACATAGAAAAAAGCTGGAAGTGGTGCTGAGGCTCAAGTGGTAGAGCTCTAGCCTTGAGAAAGTCCAAGGATAGTGCTCAGGCCCTGAGCTCAAGCCCAGGACTGGCAAAAAAAAAAAAAAAAGAAAAATCTGTGGAAAAACAAATGTTTATTTTTGTTTGTTTGTTTGTTTGTTTGTTTTTTGGCAAGATCTGGGATTTGAACTCAGGCCTGGGCACTGTCCCTGAGTTTCTTCTGCTGAGGCTAGCACTCTACTACTTGAACCACAGCACCACTTCTGGCTTCTTCTGTGTATGTGGTAATGAGGAATTGAACCCAGGGCTTCATGCATGCTAGACAAGCACTCTGTTACTGAGCCGTATTCCCAGCCCCCGTGCAACTCTTACCTGCAATTAACTAGCTAAAAGCATAAGTGGATATGACCCATCAGTTCCTGACTAGGTATTAATTATATGAAATGATAAGAAGTTTGGAGATGGAGTAGTTGGAGAGTTGGTTCATTTGAACATTCATCCAGGTGAGGTCCCTAGATGATTATTTCTGGCTTTCATTTAGTTTGTAGACCAACATCTTTTTTGGCAACTGCTCTGTAGTTGCAGCTTTTCCAGGTATTGCCTCCTTCCCAGCCACAAAGGCACAAACACGAACTTGATTCCCTTGCACCTTTGGTTTTAAGAACTTTTTATCTAGAAATTCCTCTCCAGGTAGCCCTTTAATCTGATTGGCTCAGGTGGGGACACATGCTCGCCCCTCAGCCAATGACTGGAAGAGAATTTGGATAACCATCATTGGCCTAGATGCATTAAGATTTACCTGGGGAATGGGGAAGGGCTCCGCCTCCTTTGAAGCTTAGAATAAGGAGCTGTGTTGTCAAGAGAGAAGAAAATGGCTCTCACCAGAAGTAAAGGGGATGTTATTCCAGGGTTCCTAGAGATGCGTGAGGAGTGGGGAAGCACTGATTATTCAGTGGGCAGCTCCCCATATCTTATTACAACACTGCAACTTCTCTCCCTTAGTTAGGTTTGATTTCCTGTGTAAACCTGTTTGGGGGAATGAGTTGTCTTAAGGATAGACATTAATTCCCACCGCAATGCCTTAGTATTCTCTAGTGGGAATATATATATATATATATATATATATATATATATATAGGTTTAAATAGAAACAGAAAAACGAGCAGAATTTCTAGAGTAGGAAATGGTCTTGCTTTTTCCTTGTTCATATTCCATTCTCTAGAGACTCCATTGATAGGATTTTACTGTTTTTCTGTAAAGTGTAGAAGAATAAAGGTTAAAGCACACACACACGGCTGAGATGTAGCTGAGTGGCAAAGCACAAATCTTGCAAGTACAATGGTCCTGGGTTTAATCCCCAGTATTAAAAAAGAAAAGACAAGGGACGAGGAGTTTGGCCTAGTGGTAGAGTGCTTACCTAGCATGCACAAAGACCTGGTTCGATTCCTTTGTACCACATACATAGAAAAAAGGCAGAAGTGGTGCTATGGCTCAAGTGGTAGAGCTCTAGCCTTGAGAAAAATCCAAGGACAGTGATCAGGCCCTGAGCTGAAGCCCAAAACTGGCAAAAAAAAAAATAAAAGAGAAAAGACAAAAATTACAGTTAAAATATATACACATTATATATACGTATATCTATATACATACATATAGTCAAGACATGCTTAATGGAAGAGGTGATTTCACTAAGAACCCTTCTGAGTACACTTGCCTGGATTCTCTAAGTCCATCCCGTACAGGCCATCCAGTCTAAGCCAAGGTGGGTGATTAATATCAGGCCAGAGGCATCTCTCTTGGATATGCTGGAGTAGCTATTCAACTTCAAGGCACTAGATAGAAAGGAAATTCCCACGATATTGTACCATTTTTATTTTAAATAAAGCACATTAGTGCTGTTATAAATCAATGAACATGGTTCATAATAGCAACGGTGTCCTTGAAATCTGTTAAGCCTGCCATTAAAGAATAGCAGGCTAGGGCTTTTTTTTTTTTGCCCTTGGCTTCACCTTGCACTATTAACTAACAAATCATTTATTAGTTGTTGGTAATGATCAATATAGCCCACCTTGAAAAGAGAATTATTACTTGAGCAGGAACTGAACTTTTATTTTCAGCTCAGTAGAGAGGTAATGATATCTTCCTATCTCACTTTACTATGTCCCCAGGAACTCCTACCCAATCCCCTCATCTCATTTGCCTTCTCTCCTGCCTGGTGAAGGTGTGTGTGTGTGTGTGTGTGTGTTGTGTATGTGTGTGTTGTGTATGTGTTGTGTGTGTGTGTGTGTGCGTGCATGTGGGCCCTTTTGGCCTCAGTGACTTGAGTCCAGGAAAAGTTCCATATTTAATATTTATTCACCCAGCAGCCGTGGATGAAGACAGATGGTAATGAAATCAGTCTTGCTGAGAGTGACCACAATGATAATAGATTCTTTATGATGTCCAGGAATTCTGGACTCTTCGTCTCTGCCTAAATGCATGTTGGCGCCGACGCTGTCGTCTTATGCTTTAGTATTCTTGTCATCTTCCTGACCTCTTCTTAGACCAGAGCAGGCAGGCTGGGCTCAAGGCATCAATCTGTCTTTCTCTTCATATAAATGCTTTAAACACCTAGAGCCACAAATGACTCACCAGCAGATTTCTTTCTTTTCTTTTCTTCTTTTTAACCAGAAAAGGAAAAACAAGATGAAGGCATGCTCTCCAAGATAGAGGAATAATCCGAGGACAGTTTCTGGATTGTATCTCTCATAGCCTTGTCTGAGCAGCTCGGGTTATCCTGCCGTGCTTGTTGGGGACTTCAGAATTCCTCTTTCCCAACATCACTTTATTGGCCTGGAATGAAACTGAGAGACAATCAGCTCTCTCTCCCATGATGACCAAGAGGGAAAGAGAAGGGAGATGTAAAACAAAGCTGCCTTGGCGAAGACTCATGCTCTGTTGCATGAGTAAATGCAACTCTGATTGTACTGTTGATAGCCAGATCCTGGGTCAGGCAGAGCTTTTTTCTTTCTTTCTTTTTTTTAAAAGTAATCTGGCAGCTCTTTATAGTAAGAAGAGGTAAATCATTCTGACGTTCCTTGCTATTCAAAACATTAATCATGTTGAATTCCTTTGTTATTCTGGGGTCTGGATCAAGTGTAATTCTGTTGGAATTCCATTGTAATCTAGTATTAATTAATCTCTGTTTTATACAGCATGGTGCCAGAAACCTTTCTCTGCATGGGTTTGTGTGGACATCAGTGATTAGCTTTGTTCGTACCTCATTTCTCCTGGAGGACTGTGACTTCTCCACTCTGTCATATCTCAGTCCTGGAAATGACCAGTGTCATTGGGGTAGAAGCATGTTGAGGAGGGCTGCGTCACTATAAGCCATAAGGAAGGGAGCAAGAAGGATGAATGGCTACTTTTAAAGTCTTCTCCAAGATCCAGAAAAAAAGGGGGTTCAAACTCCAGACTTCTTACTTTCTGAGCATGTCACTTTGGACTAGGTTTTCCCCAGTTTTTGTGTCTGTGAAATGGATATTATAAAATAGCTTCTGCAACCCAAGTTTGTTGTAAGGACTAAGTGACAGCCAGTGACAGCCAGTGGCAAAGGCCACCGAGGAGGGGATGAAGTTGATGTTGCGTAGCGGCTGCCGTCATCAAGACTGTGATGTTGCACAAGTCTTTCAGGATGAATGCAGCAGGTCCAGTCGATCAGTGCTAGTGAGGATTCTGAGTGTTCACGGTAACAACTGAAGGTGACTGGCTCCAGGAACACCGCCTGCCTCTTTACTGTTCCCAGAATATGCCTGAGCCCCAGCAGAAGGTCAGAGGTTGAGATCCTCCGCATATCAGTGGTAAATAATGCATGTTGCACCAGCTGCTAGTATACTCTGAAACCTTCTCTGTTGAGCTGTTAGAAGGACACACACACCTAAAATACTCAATATACATTTATCTGCTCCATCATCTTTAAATAGCTCCCTTCAGATTTCTGAAAAGGTAATGCTATCGGCCGCAAAACAGGCCTGCTAGCCCTAGATTTTGACCTAGTATAAAAAGCAGTATATTTTTATGACCTGGTGACAGTCACATTTCTACACCATAAAATATTAAAGATGGCATGACAGTGTCTTTAAGATCTTTGAGGTAGGTGCTATCAAAATATGGCTCTTTATTATTTATTTATTTGACTCTGTATAGTGAGGCTTAAATGCTTTTTAGGCCAAATAATTAAATTCCATTAGGGAAAGTGGGGATTATTGGCAAAATGTACTCATGTTTGCTATTAGGCACTGAATCCCTAAGGGAATTCCATGGAAGGAATAAGAACTCTAGAAAAAAATAGATTCATAGGAGCTAGACAGGCATAAGACATAAAAGAGCCCCACAGGAGTGATACAACATAGGAAACAAAATGGCACATGTATGGAGGCTGTGCCTGCAGACAGTGGTCCGTGGACCAACATCAACTCAATCTCTGTTTTTGTATATCTGATGAGCAGAGTGGAGTTTATATATTTTAGTTGGGTTAAATCCAAAGCAAAAGAATGCTGTCTGTTAGAGTCACAACTAGAATCTTAGCTACTCAGGACAACGAGAACTGGAGAATCAAGGTTTTAAGTGAGTCCAAGCAGGGAAGTCTGTGAGATTCCCTCTGCAACATAACCAGCAAAAGTCTGGGTTGGAAGTGTGGCTCGAGTGGTAGAGTTAAACAGAGAAAATAATGAGGTACAGAGGCCAAAATACAGAGACCAGGGGCTATTGTGCTATTTAAAAAAATAAGGAATTTGGAATTAAGATTTTATCATGCATGAAATGAGAAAAGTACAAGCCGCCATGCCTGCTTATTGACATGTGGTTGACGGCTACATTTACAATATTATAAGTGTGACCTTGTGGCTGTGAAGTGTGCATTTCCGATTTGGCCTTGTGCATGGACAAGTTCAATGGGTCTGAAAGAGTTCAAGTTCTCCTGCTGATGCCATTGGATGTTGATCTTGGAGGGGGAAGAGCTCGACTATTTCCTGGAATGGACAGGTAGCCACGTTTAAAGGAAGACAGAAATACCCTTGAGTAGTATTTGGGTCCCAGGTCTTGTTTCCTCAAATGAAGCATCTTGAATCATACATTGGCGGTAACATTTCCTGGCCTCTCCTCCACTGTGTCTGAGGTGATTCTTCATCATCTGTGGTGCTAGCACCCAGCTCTGAGTTATGACTCTCTCCTTTGGAAAGGCTTCTAACTAGTCTGTTTCTGTACTTGTCCAATATTTTGATTATCTTCCATAGACTACCTCCATTGATGCTTTAACACAACAAAACAAGCCAGATTTTGTGTGTGAGCATGCATGCATGTGTGTACATGCCAGTATTGGGGCTTGAACTCAGGGCTTTACACTCAGGGCTTGAGTGGAAAACTCAAATGCACCTATTTTTTTTTTCTGCCAGGCTAGCTTCAAACCAAGATTGTCTGAGTTCAGTCCCTGAGTCGCTAGGTACGTCAACGGCACCTATCACAAAGCAGAATTTTACATGGATAAAGTGGCATCTTTAGGAACAGCATGGGGGATTGTTGTTGCTTTTTTTCCTACTCTTTGTAGAGTACTCCCATCTCACGCATGGCTGCTTATTTTGTTACTCTGTATGGCTGTCCCAATATTGTCGTTCATTATCTCCTCTGGTTCTCTGGATTGCCCTTGGTGTCTCCCACCTGAAGAGAAGAGCATGATGAGTAGGCTGGTTGGCTGCCTTATGCAGTGGGGTATCTCTAGCATCTCAGCTGACTTCTCAGGCAGTGAATGCATAGATGATCAGTCCTCGTGGCAGAAGTCCTGACAGTATGGCATCACATTCAGCCCGACTGCTTCTCCGGGGTTGCAGTGACTTCATAATTCCTCTGTCCTTGTTTTCAAGGAGACCTGTGGCTAGTAGGAGACAGAAACATCGAATACTTTTTGGCATTCATTTTTTTTGGTGCCATCTGCACCCCTTCTCCTACACCCTTGTTGTCTTGTGAGGCTAGCTTGGTTATCTTGTATTAACCCATCAAAGGCACAGACACTGCTTTCAGGATCCCCTCAGATCCTGTTGGATCAACTTCTTTTCTTGCTTGCTTTTGCTTCTATGACCTACCCTTGCTGCTAACTTTGGAGGAAGGATACTCTCTGGCTACTGCCCAGGGTGGCTTTGCCCACGCTGCCAAATAGACACACCTGGAGTTTATTTACCAGGCTGCTATGAGTGAATGATGAACTGACTTGTGTGAAAGCAAAGCTTGCTTGCTTCTGAGGGAGACAACTTGAGAGCTACACAGCTCATGTTCCATGTTTCCCTTATAGAAGATTCCTGAGGGCATTTCCTCAACAAACCATGACTCTTTCTCCTTGGGTCTGCTTGTGAGGAATCCATCTCTTACACCACATTTCCTACTCCTACAGAGGTCCATATACATCTAATATGGAGAAAGAAGACCAAGGCATTGCCAGTGCTTTAATACTTTGATGTAAAGAGCAGATCCGAGGCCTCGGAATAGCCCTGCAAATGGAATGATGTGGGCGATTCACTATTTTGATAGCATGTTAAGGTTGTTCTGGGACAGGGATCATGTAAAAAGAGGATGCTGGGGTGCTCTTACGTGGATAGGAAATGTGAGAAAATGTAAGCAGACATTTGCTTTGGGAGACTGAGTAGGCGTTACAGAAGGGAAAACGGTGATTTTTGTACCAACGCTATTATCTTGCATGTGCTGGCAGCTTAGTCGAGGCCATCCTGCCTCAAATAACAGGGTTTTTTTTGTTCTCCACCAGATGGTTCAATTAGTCAAAGATTCTGAAAAAAGCCAACTGGAACATTCTCTAGGCACCATCAAATCAAGTCAGCCAAGTCAATCAGATCTGGGTGGGAACTGAGAGGGCAACAGATTTACCCAGCCCCAAGGTGCCCTGATTATTACTTTTTGATGGGTTCCTGGAGGGCTGGAGACAATGCCGGTGTGGTTGATAACAGTGGACAAGTCTAACACCAGGAGCAAGTGGGGAGACGAGCTTGCTTTCTGTTAGACTGTGTGGAGTCAGTCGAAGTTGTAAGAATACTTTCCACCGGCTATGTCACACAGTTTTTCTTGCTGTCAGTTCTCAAGCACCGGGGTGTTCTCTGGGCACCTTTATTCCACGGATAGGGACGGGGTATGGCTTCCTCACTCTACCCTTGCAATGAGCATCTTAATGGGACAGATCTGTTGATTTCAGCTTTTTGAGAGATCCGATGAGTATCCTCTGCCAGCACTCCTAACTCCAGGGAACTTCAGCATATTCACACCAAGCCTCAGACTTTGTAGTATAAAAGGCGCCATCTTGTATTTAACCAGGAGGAAAACTGGGACTTAAATGGATGCCATGGTCTGTTTCCAGGGTAGCTAATGGGCCCCTGATTTAGAGACCGAATGAAACACTTTGTGTATTTTAAGGAGGCAAGGTGGTGGTAGTGAGAAAAGTGAAAATTGTCTATGTTAAGATACTTATCAATAGGCCAGAGTTCAAATCTTTTATTTCACTTTCCATTAGCACATATGAGTTGTACAAGGGAAATTTCACTGTGACAATTCCATACATGTATGCTAGGTACCCCAATCAAACTCACCCCTTCCATCACTCTTATCCTTCCTAAAATAATTTCAACAGGCTCTATTGTTATACATGTATGCAACTCCATGTATATATATATATATATATGATATAAATATATACATGTATATAAATGAATTTGACCACAGCCACTTTGGGTTCAAAGCTTGAGTCCCTTTATATATATATAGTTTGAGTCTAAGCTCCATTAACTTTAGTTTTTTTTGTTTTTTTTTTGTTTTTAGTTCTTAAAACCTAGAAGAGAAATGACTTCTTGGCAGGGGAATTAAATTTGAAAACAATCTGGACGGGGAAGGTTTCATGTAGCAGTTGCCTGTAGGGAGGGCTGTACAAAGATTTC
Source organism: Megascapheus bottae (assembly GCF_031878675.1). Taxonomy (NCBI): domain Eukaryota; kingdom Metazoa; phylum Chordata; class Mammalia; order Rodentia; family Geomyidae; genus Megascapheus; species Megascapheus bottae. The sequence goes on along the minus strand of NC_143537.1, from coordinate 6,651,499 downwards.
TGCTCCTTTCATCATCACCAAAGACACATCTCTAAGTAATAACCAATCTCTTCCCCAGACCCTTCCTGACTTCTGGTTTGGTACTCATTCTAACCCACTCTCACTGACTCCTTAATTCCTGCGTGTTCTGAGCAGTTTCCTTCCTGTGATTGCGTTGGTGAGGAACGTTATGTGGTTGTAAGCCTTTGGAAATTTGGACTCTAAGATAGATACTGAAATCAGCCCTCATCAAGATTCATAGAATGTAATCAGAATCCCTCCCTTCCATCCTCTCTCCCTTCCTTCCTGCCAGGGCCTTGCTATATTATATAGCTCAGGCTGGCTTTGAATTTGTGATTCTCCTATAAACCACAAACTCTGGAATTATAGGCATACACCACTCTGCCTAATTATGGTCTATTGTTAGGACTTCTTTTTCTTTTGCGGTGCTGAGGTAAAACCTAGAGTTCATACATGCTTGTCAAGTACTCTCATTACAGAGCTACATCTGCAGCACTAATTGTTGTCGGACTTTTGGAGGAAGCAGACATTGTTTGTATCAGCTATGGAGTATTAAGAATAGTGGATCATGGTAGATGTTGATGATTTAATAAAGGCCACATAAATTTATTAAGCACCTGCACCAGAAGTGAATCAGGTGGGTGAAACTCATTCTGTCCAGATTATTCAGGGTGTGTGCAGGAAGAAGAGTCAGGGAAGGGATGCTCTTTAAATCCCTACTTGCAAGCTTGAGGAAGATGTAGGTAACCCATCAGTTGCATAAAAGGAAGCCTGGTACCACAGCTTGTAATCAGAACATGTAGCTTTTCAATAAGCAGAGAAGGAAGACAAAGAGACCCCTGAGAGCAGATGCATAATCAGTTATGAGTATTTGAGGGACAATCCTAATGTTTGAGGGATAATGCTAATGTGTGTTGGAGAATGCACCTGTGTCCACACTTAATTTTTTATTTTTATTATTTTTTTTGAGGACTGCGGTGGCGGAAGTGCAAGCTTCCCTTAGTGTTGATTGCGTACACATTCTGCGCACTTAGATGCAGTACCTGAATGTTTACGAAATGGGATGGTGGGTTTTAATATCTTTCAGTTTTACAAATAAAGGAGCTGGGATGCTACCAGAAGTTGATAAAGGGACCCAGGTGCAGCCTCAGGATCCATATGAATGGACTCTGATTTCCAGAGTCTCAGTTTTGAACCAGTTCAAATCCTGCTTTAAGAGGGGAGACACAGAGTTTTCCTCTGTGGTTCCTAACTTTGCCCACTTGGTAAATTTCTGAATAGCTCTGTGATTCCCCACTTGCAGAATATTAAAAAAAAATATCCCAAGGTTGTGCTAAAGATCAAAGGAGATAATCGTAATGCGAGTGTGTGGCTGATCTGACAGGCAGGTAGGGTGACCAAACTCTCCTCTTCCAGTTTTAGCATTCCACATCTTGAAGTCCGGGGTCCCCAACTTCCAGGCAAGTTAGACGAGTTGGTTACCTCCATGCAAATCCCATTCAACCAGAAGTTTGAACCAAATGACAATACATCTTGGAGAACCGGAAGCGGCTCCAGGAGGCAAATAAACTTCAGCTGGTGTTGGGAACAGCTGTCAACTCCCGTGGGCTGCAAGGCTTCAGGGCAAGTCTCACTGATAAGGCCTGTGAGAAAAGTGGGGGAGTGGATGCAGAGTTTGGGAAACAGGATGCTTGCCAAACTCTGCTGCTAATGCTTTGTGTCTGTGAGCCTTATGGCATAGTCACAACAGGGGCCCGCCCAGCCAGGGTTAACTCTGAGTTCAAGAGCAGGAAGAGACAGAGTCCAGGTGGTAAACTCAGCCAGCTTTGGCATCTTGAGATAGAGCTTTCCCTGTTTTGGGTTGTATAGAAGAGATTTTTGGTGGATTTATTTCTGTCTTTGCCATGGAAATCTATATGATATTGACAATCTATTTCACTTTTAAAATCCTACTCACAGCATTCACAGGAAGGAAATAATGATCATCTTAATGATCATGTGATGTGGTTAGGACTGAATAAGAAATTATGATTGAAGTGAAGGAAACATTCACTAATTGTTCCTGGAATTACTATAATTATTATCCTATTAGTCTACCATTAGGATTCCTACTACTATTAGTTTTTCTCTTGCTATTCCTAGGATTCTATTAGGGTAGAGATTTTGCACATAAAAATCAAGGTGCACAAATAAATGGGAATTTCAGATACAGATAAATATAGCTCTGGGAATACTTCTACTGAAATTATTATTTGTTTATCTGAAACTCATTGCATTTTATTTGGCAAACCTGTATTAGGGCAACCAATCATTCTGATTATCCCAGATTTGAGGATTCTCCAAGGACCCAGGACTTTCAGCCTAAAACTGAACTAGTCACACATAAACGGGCACAACTGAATAGCCCATTAAGACAGCAACCTTGCAGGATTTAGACAGTCGCATTTCAAGCTCAAATGATGGTTCTCAGTACTTCCCCTTAGACAAGCATGCACCTGCACAAATGCAAAGTTTCACACCAATTTTCAGGAATTTCTTGGATCCATAAGTCCTACTTATGACTTACAGGTTAGTAATATAAAGTACTGGCTGGGTGCCGGTGGCGCACAGCTGTAAGCCTAGCTACTCAGGAGGCTGAGATCTGAGGATCATAATTCAAAGCCGACCCAGGTAGAAAGGTCCATGAAATTCATCTCCGTTAAACCACTGGAAAAGGGGAAGTGACACTGTGGCTCACAAGTGATAGAGCACTGGCCTTGAATAAGAGAGCTCAGGGAGAGTGCTCAGCCTGGAGATTAAACCCCATAACTACCTCCAACCACAAAAAGAGAAAAAGAATACAAAGCACTGATAAATTGTCCGTATCTGTCAGGTTTGAATTTGTAGATTAGTAGAAGCTTTCTAAACTGATATGACAGATGTTGTGTAGCATTGATTAAAGCATTAAATCAGGACATTATTAAGATACAACACACATATGTACTTTATTTTAACTGAAGACGTGTTTGTTTACTCATCATGGCACATCTGGTCAAGGTGTTATTGTTGACTGGTGTACCTTGTCTTTCTTTTCTTGCCAGTACTGGGGTTTGAACTCAGGGCCTGGTACTTTTGCTTGGCTTTTTTTCCCCTCAAGGCTGTCAGTGTACCATGTCAGCTGTATCTCTGCTTCGAGCTTTATGCTGGCTAATTGATGGTAAGAGTTCTATAGACTTTTCTACCAGGGCTAGCATTGAACTTCGATTCTCAGGTCTCAGCTTCCTGAATAGCTAAGATTATGGACCTGAGCTTTCCCTGCCCAGCATCTGAGCTTTCTTGTGCAGGCACTCCATATCTGTGAACTCTAATTTTTTAAAAAATTAATGGTAGCACCAGTTTATAAGAAGTTTGGGAAGTAATCTTGGTATAGAATCCTTCCACACATTTGGCACTATCTCCTTGTCTTACAAAGATTGAACCTTAAAATAATGTTCTGTAAGAATACCTTGATCAGATCTGTAGAAAACATACAACTTAGTCATGTTGATGGATGACCCTGCAGTTTTTAATCCCAATCCTGATTCCATATGGCTGTCCACTTTGCCTTTTGTTTTAATCATGGTCAAGGGCCCAATTCTCTTAAGTGTATTAAAAAATATGATAAAACTGCAGGCTCAATGGAAGTGTTAGTGGAGGCTTCCAACCCATAATAGTTTAGAAGAAATTAGCTTTCTGGACCAGTGAAAAGGAAGCAGAGGCTCCAGTAAAGGGAACACTTGGGTGGTTTAGATGGGAGGGCAGGAGGCATTCCTTGAAAGTTCAGATGGTTCTAGTTTACTCAAGAGAAAAATGTAGCTGACTTAGAGACCCTGAGAAGTGTGAGCCTTGAGTGTTGAGTCAGGAGGGTATGTTCTAATGTATCCGTAAAGAAGCTCACAAAAAACTAGGTGAAACTGTGGTCTGCTCCATTGTGTCTAACTGTTATGGCCCAACCAATCCCATCCACTAGCGGACTTGACTTGAGTAGTCTTTTGTTTTCACTTAGCTCTTTCCTGTTCTTTGGAAAAGCTATCAACTAGCCTTGAGAAATTCCTTCCTTACATATCTGATGTGTATTACCCGAAGTGTCCTCAATTTCCTTGGGCGCTAGGAGGCTTTGCTTTCCCTTACAGTCAATGAAGGAATGGCCATGTGCTCGTCACCAGGTCCAGTTCCACTGGGCAGATGTGGCTTTAACTGGTTTTTATTCTTTAGGTTCTGAATTCCCAGGGTGACTGGGCTACTTTCCATGAATAATAAGAATAATTATTTTAATAAGTAAATCCTGGTCGGGTAGTTTTCATGACCAGATATTGATGTAGATACTTTCTGTCCATTATTTCATTGAGTCTTCTCACCATAACGATGTGGTGGATACCACTAGTTCGAAGAAACTGGAGATTCCTAAGATGAAACAGCTGAAAAGGGACAGAGCCAAGATTTGACCTTGGTTTGTCCATCACTAAAGCTGGTGCCCGTGGTGATTGGATGAAAGCCCTGCCTCCTTAGCCACCAGAGAAGGATATGCTTGTACTCTCTGTTCTAGAAAGATCACAGGGGAATGTCTTTCTACCACATGCTGCAGATTTGCTTGAGTTGAATTCATATTGTCAGCTAAGAAGCTATCAGCTGGGCTTTGTCCAGTATGTATGGAATGTGGGACTGCTCCTTCATCTCAGGATCACAGTGTCCAGGTCAGAGTGACAAAGTTCCAAACATCCCCAAGACTACAGATACTGCTGAATCCACGCCTTCCTAGGTCAAGGATATGGCAGTTCCAGGAACCAGGCAAAAAGGAGTGGCCATTTGAGAAAGTTACTTGTTTGTAGCTTACTGGGACATTTTGAAGCTTCTATGAAGCAGCTTGAAAACTGAGGTATTACAGGGACAGTATGCCCTTGTCTCCTTTAAGACAACTCCATTTCCTTGTTGTTTAGAGATTGAACTTAGTCTGTGCGGCCAGTTCTTCCCCTAGAAGACTAAGAAGGGTCTATGGTAGAGTCAAGGGTTTAGCAAGGGCCCCAGCGCAGAGGCCATCTGTCTTGCTAATAACCCAGTCACTGCCCTACACCTTCTTGCTTTGCTGACACAGCTGGAACAAGGAAGTCATTGAGAGGCAGAGAACTGTACAGCCTTTGCTGCCTCCAGTCTCACCGCATCTCTAGAACTATACCAGCCCCAATGTCTGTTCTTCTGGACTCTAGTGCTTACTTGACCTCTCAGACTTTGGAAATCTCCTTAATCTTAAGACAAATATGTTTCTTTCCTTCTTTTTATTAGAGAACCTTTATTTGGTTCCTTTCTCTTCTTCTCTCCCTATCTCTTCAGGACTCCTGGCATACTCTCTGATAGGTCAAGACCAAGGTTTGAAAACTCAAAGGCCTACAGAGGCTAGGTACGTGAAGAAGTGGGTCATGCAGCTGGGCAGAAGCTCATCACACTGAAGAGAGAGCACCTGCTCTGTCCAGAGGCGGTTGCTACTCAGCTCTCTTTGTGTCATTCAAGGCATCCTGTGTTGGTGGGTTTTCTGACTTTTCAAGAAACATCAGGAAGTTCTGGGTAAGCCAAAGTAAAATATCCACAGGTCAGCAAGTTACTGTAATGTGTCTGTTTTTCAAGACAGACCAGAGAATAAAACATTTTTGTGTTACATTCTTCCCTTGGACTAGAAAGCTAGAACTTGGTACCTGAAGAGACAAAGGGACAATTCAGGAAGAAAGGGCCTGGAAGGAAATTCCCATCAGTGAGTGTCTCAAACAGGTTTCTGGCTAAAAATACATGGTGTTGACTTACGATGTCTGCTTTCTGGAAAAAGAAGTACTTTTATAGTTTTGATTCATCCTTTATCAAATCACTTTGTTTGGTCCTACTTTGGATTCGCCACAAATTGGACACACAGGTTTTGATCTCGAAGGAAGGCATATTGTCAGCACAGGTACGTTAGTGCAGGAATTAACCTTGGTTTGTATATCTTGATGAGAGAAGAATTCAGGCAAGACTCAAGTGACAACGACAGCAAGGCTTATTAGGGAGAAATATGCCAGGAGGCAAAAGGAGATTATTGTGGGGTACCTCAGTTCATTTTAAAAAGCTATCTTTAGGATGGGAGCGTGAGTGTTCATATTACTGGGCAAGGCCTCGCCCCATAGGATCAGGTCTCCTGTTCTTCTAAAGAAGCAGGACACAGGACAGGTGACAGTGCAGAATGGAAAAGGTGTGCCAGCAGGCAGGTCTAGGTAGCTGAACCAGATGTTATCTATGGACGGCACCCGTCCTTGTCTCCACTGAGGTGATCTAGAAAGGCGGGGTCTAGAGCGATCTTTTGTTAGGAACTCTGGTGAGCAGATGGATGGACAAGTGAAGCCTATGTGGCAGATGGATACGGGGGTGTGTGGGTCTAGGTTCTCTATGATGGCCATGTGCATGCTCCTCATAGACTGGGCCTGGGCGAGGTCAAAAGGTCACGGTAAGGTCGTCATCCTTGTCTTTTGCTTTGTCCGGGAAGCTTCCTGCTTATGGGGCCTCAGCGCCCGTGTGTCTGGTCCTAGGGATTTGATGAGGACCTTTATCAACACGTTTGTGGCGGTCTGTTCGATGCGATTTGGTATTTCTTTGACAGTCACAGGCACGTCTCTGGGGGTGAGTCGAGTCTCCCCAGTGTCTCTGGTAACCATGGAGAGTGTGGGTCCTCCTGTTGCCCTGACAACCAGGGGCTCCATGCTGTTTGCCACCTACCTGATGAACAGAGGACGTGGTTGGGGCTGAAGCCAACGGTGCATTTTCTATTGCTGGCGTCAAGGTTTAGTGGAACTTATTTGGTGTGTGTGTGTGTGTGTGTGTGTGTGTGTGTGTGTGTGTGTGTGTGTGTGGTATGCATGCATGCATGCATAGTTTTGCTCAATCTGTTCCTTGGAGAACAGGCTTAACTCTGGTGAGATGTCAGACACGGATGTGCCAACAGTCAAGTCGTGGGAATATAGAAGTGTATCCACAGCCAGTTTCTTGAGCAGCTACAGTCAGTCCACCCACACGCGTGGCATCTCACCTGCCTTTGACCAATCACAATCAAACCAGCATTTAAACTTTGCAAAGGAAAATGCTTCCGTGCCCACGCGTGTCTCACAGCGCTCGGATCAGGCAGCGCTGTTATCAGCTGCACTTACATCACTGTTTGCTCTTGCTAAGTGTTTCCCTGTCCTGGATTTTGTGAAAATCTGCTTCCTCGAAGCACACGGTGTTCAAAGTGTGTGGCAGGAGTGACTATGTTTAATTTACGTGATAAAGTGAGCAACTTTTTTTTTGAGTGAGGCCTCCTTTTCTGCAATATCTCCCCTCAAAAACCCTCTTGAGTGTGACTGACCATGGTACATTTCACCCCAAGTTTAGATAAGAAGCTTTAGGAAATAAAAGTTCTCTAGGAAGGTAAAGTGTAGAATTTGGCATAGTTTATTTTTTGCTTATTAAAGAACAAAGAAAGAGAGAGCTACCCTGAAGAAAGTCGCTGAACTCCTACGTGCAGTTGAGGAGATAGCCACCCCAGTGGTTGCTCTGGCCCATATTAAACATTTTTTTTTAAATGGTAACTTTTTTAGTCCATTCTGAAGGATATTGATTTGTTTCCTGTGAGTCATTGTCTATTTCTTCTGTGTGAAAAAAAAACCCATATTAAATATCAATGTAGTGATATAAATACACATGTGTGTGGGTGGATGGAAAGGAATTTTCTTTCAAACTGAGAAGGGAAATCATTTTCTTGTAGGTTCCCACATCATCCATCAACTCATCGCATCCTCAGTCTACTGCATTTTTCTCCCTTGAAACAAATCTGAAAGCTTGAGGTGGGGGGGGGGGGAGCTGTAGAAAGTTCTGAAGATGACCCATGGTCTGGGGCCAGACATTTTTTTGTAGAAGGAACTCCAAGGGCATCCAGCTGCGCTTCTCATGTTGGCCAGTAGAGGACAGACGTCTCCACTCTTGCATCTGCTACCCCAGCAAGGTTATGTTTATGCAAACAGCCTTTGACATAATAGCTCCCAAACAGCTGAAAACTGAATTGTGCCTGGAGGCCAAACATCTAGACCACCACCTTTGTTACATTCATCTGCCACAGTAAATTGGGTTCACCATTGGCTCTGGCAACGGCTTCCAACTCCCTCCCCAGATTTTTGTCCCTAATAACTTCAAAGAGGGAAAAAAAAGACAAATACTACTTTCAATGGTTGGCAGGGTTTCATTTCCAAGTCTTTATCTGTGCAGCTCGGAGATTGCTGGATGGCTTTCTCCAGCCAACTGGAGAAAGGAAATAACAGGAAAACTGGAGACCTCATCCAGACCCATCTTATTTTGGAATCTCTCTGTGGGTTTCCATAGATTTTTTAGCTTTTCGACTTAATCTAATTAGGACTTTGCCTCCCGAAATAAATACCTAATAAAGAATGAACCTATTAAAAGACTAAATTTACTACACACCCGTTTGTGTGAACTCTTCTCTGCATGTTTTTTTTTTTTCTTTTTCCTTAAGCAGTAATGCTGATGAAATTGAACGTCGTTTGACTCAGTAACGGTCTCCTGCTGTAAGACGGATTATAGAAAATAAACATCAAGGGAGGGGGAAGCTAAGTCGCTTTATTGAATTCCATCGTTGATAATGCCCTCACCTGAAAGGGCTGCCTGCAAAGAATGTAAATGGAGAGAAACAGCAGCAGCCAGAGCCAATTTGCAACCTGGGAACAGTTCATTTTCTTGGAAGTAATTTTCTTCTGTTTTGGGTTCACTGCCTGGTTTGGGGATGTTAACACAGGGTAGGGTTTTTCCTTAATTTATTTATATTTATTTATCTATTTTTTCAGAAGTCTGTTAAGAGCATTTAGGTATTGGCTTCCATGATGCATTTATTTATCACAAAGTCCTGAAGGCCTACTGTGCCACACGAGGCACTCTTGAGGAGGTCAGGGTACAGTGATAAGTAGAGCTGGTTTGTCTTTACTTTCCTGAGGTTTAGAATCTGGCAGAGAAAGTAGAATTCGTTGGCAATTGTTTGTCAGGCACCCACTTTGGATCAGGAGGAGAGCCTGATTGTTCCATAACAAAATCCATAAAATGATAATTTGTGTGAATCAGAGTTGTTTTAATATGCCAGATGCCAGTGGCTCTCAATTGTAAGCCTGGCTGCTCCACAAGTTGAGACCTGAGGGTCATGGTTCGAAGCCAGCCCAGCCAGACAAATTTGCAAGAGTCTTATCTACTGTTAACCAGCAAAAATCTGGAAGTAGAAGTGTGGCTAAAGTAATAGAGCACCAGCGCTGAGCCAAAAAGGCAAGTGAGAGTCTAAGGTCCTGAGTTCAAGCCTCAGTAAATATATGTGTGTACATACGCACCCTCTCACACAAAGAGTACTTTTAAGGAAAATCTAGATGTGTTAGTTTTTTCCTATACCTAGGAAAGCATACCTAGGATGAGATTTAGAAAGTAGAATAGGAGCTTTGTGACAGTAGGTAATAAAATTGGGTAATTATAGCAATATACTGTAATGCAGTTATGGGAATACCTATGTTCACAAAAAAATACATTGTTGTATTTGTCAGCTTGTCACTGGGCTTTTGTTTTTCACTTCAGAGAAGCACTTGACTTCTCATTGGTATACCCAAAGTTTTGACATCATAATTCTGGTGCACTGGAGCCATTATAAAATAAGCAAGAGGGAGAAAGAAAAAAAGAGGAAATATATTTCTTTATGGTGTCCTTTGAAAAAGCCTGAGGTTCTGGGGGCTCCTGTGTTGATGACATGCTGGGCATGAGGACCCTTCTAGTTAGAGTTCTTTCAGCTTTCATTCCACCTCCAACCCAGAGATTTGCCAGATGCTAGGTTTCTTTTCCTTCTAGTCAAATAGAGATGACTTCACTGGGCCACATAGGTGAACTTCCTACTTCCATTGGCCCTTTTATTTGCTGGCTCCTGGCATTTGGGATTATTTGGAGCTTTGTCATGGGTGCCAGCCAAATGTCACCTCTTTCTTTTATCATCCACAAGCACATCCCTTGCTTTCCTTTTGGGTCTGCTGCCATGGTCTCTTCCCAGACTCAGTGCTTTATAAAAGACAGAAAGCATCATTTACTGACAGCTGTGGCTTCTTTTCTCCTTGGTAAAAAAAGTACCTTGTGGAAAGATTGTACTTGCCTCTGGTTCTGAATTGGAAAGATTCAGTAAGACATCGGTGAAAAATCTCTCCCACTCTATTCCCAATCATTCAGGTCTTCCTTCCAGAGGCTGAGTCTTCCTGCCAGCAGTAGTCTGTATGGAAGCAATCACATGTGAATGTTCCATTCCACTGTGTACATTTTGGGGTTTAATATACCTATGAATTTAATCTACAATATATCTATACATTTAATCTACATGATTCTTTACTATCCTACTATGTACGTTCTACTGAACACGTCAGTTATAGTTGAGCTTACTTTCCCTTCATTGATGGATATTCAGTTTGTTTGTCTCTTGCTATTACAATGACATCGTCTAAATACCTATACGAGCATTGGTACATTTTTTTGCATGGGCTGCTAGAAGTTTAATTACTGGGTTAAAGGACTTAAGTTCTAATTTTGGTAAATACTGCCAAATTGCCTTTCTCATCAATCCACATTCTCATTAAGAAGGTATAAAAGTGTCTGGTTTTCCAGTTTGAATACAAGATGCTATATGCTTAAATTTTTTTTTGGCCATCTGGTTAGTATAAGAATGTCTATGTGTAGTTTTTAGTATTTATCTCTTAGTATAAGGAAATTGGGTACATTTAATTTCTAAGTGATTTTCGCTATTTGTGAAGTGTTCGTGTCCTTCGGTAGATGTTTTTTTTTTCTTACTGATTTTTTTTTTAAAAATGAACTTTTTGTGTATTGATAAAACTAGCATATGGTTTAAATAAGCATGGTGTCATAGGTTCCGGTTTGATTCTTTTTCTCTCTTTTTCTTGCATGCAGAATTTTGTGGTGTGGAATTCATCAGTGCTTCATATTAGCATCTGAGTTTGGTGTCACACCAATGTTTTCCTCTGCTATAAAATTATGACAATTCTCTCCAACTTTTCTTCTAGAGCGCAAGGCTTCATATTTTGTACTTTAATGTTTGGTCTATTTAGAATGCCTTTTGATATAGGGAATGACTTATGAATCAAGCATTACTTATTTTCCTAGATGATCATTCAGTTTTCCCAAATTCGACTTTACATATCTTCTAGAAACTGATAGGGGAGAGTTGACAGGTACCTTGGCATGCTAGAAACACAAAGAATGAGTGAATGAGTCCCATTGATAAATCAGGAAATGAGCCCCAGGGGTGAGGGGGAGGAGTCTTCATTTCTTAACCTCCTTAGACATTTTATAGCCTTGAGAAGAATGGGTTGGTTTCAGACTTAACACTCTTGGGGCCAAACCATGGCAACCAATGAAAACCTAGTTAGAATGGATAGCAAATACGGTATAATGAACCCATGTTAAATATATATGTCGCTCTCATGTGGGAAGGCCGCTTGGCTTATAATGGCTTTATTTTCCTACTATAAATCATTGCCTAATATTTCTGAGGAAAATTTTTTTCCACCAAAATATCTCAAGAGAGGTGATTTTTATCTCTAGGGCACTCATTCCAAGCCTTTTCCTTTTGGTTCCTCTATGGAATGATTTACTGTGTATGCTGCCTGCATTTTTTCCATAGTCTGTTATGCCAGAATTCTTTGTTTTATGTCACAGTCACAAATCATTTATCTTGGTTATTTGTCAGAGGATGGGGGTGGGGGGGGCGCAGGATATCTCCAGTAAGATGTAGTCATCCTTTCTCAAATGTCTTTCAGCCTCCATCTGTCTCTCTCTCTCCAGACCTCTGTCTATGTGAGGAACTTAGATCATCCATCAGTTTTTAACTGGCCAGTTCATAGACAGAAATCTTCGTCTGTGTTCTTGGTTGGGTTGATAAAGTGCTTGGAATTGTGTGGACACAATTCAAGCATCTCTTAATAGATAATCAGATTTTCAGGAAGGATATTTTGCATTTAAGTCTTCAAGTGGAAAATAGGTGTGACAAGGGAGGCCTGTGAAATATATATTTATTAGGAATTGTCACCTGGGGAAGGGACATATTCCCTAGGTCAATAGTTCTGAAAACAAAACGTTGATGGAATTAAAATGCACCTGGGAACCCATGAACCATGCAGAGACCTCTTTTCTACCTGCAAGTTTATGATGACTCAGGGTTAGCATGGCTCCTGGGGACTTTTATGTTAACACGCACCTCAGGTGATTGCCTTGTATGGGGTCCACAGATAACATACTGGGATCAGAACACCTGTGTCTTGGCAGTGCTTATGTCCAATGATTGGCTAGAGGCCAGTGTTGACTCTGGATGCCCCACCTCTCATTCTTTCTGCATGCTGCTTCTCGTCTGTCACCTTCCTAGGGACTCTTACGTCCTCCGTGTGACCGCTTAGCAACTTGTCCTTGGCTTTGGCCTCTTTGTCTTGGTTCTTCTGATGAAAGTACACTGTGCTAGTTATAATCCACCCAAAAGTTCTGATAAGAAGCCAAATGGGTAATTTTTACGGGGAAAAAAAAGGTGAATTCCACTGAATTCATTATTTCAGATTCAACCAGTAAGCTTGGATGTCCAAACTTGTACAAATTTAACTCAGCTGTAATAAGTACTGGTTTGCTAAGTGCTGAGATAGGAAGATGACAATACCAGGGAACTCATGGTCTAGAAAAGGGAAACTTGCAAAACTTTTCTGTGTTTTGGCACACTGAGGGCTTGAACTCAGGGCTTTCTACTTGCTAAGAAGGTGTTCTACTTCTTCAGCTACACACCATGCTTATACAATTTTCAGATAAAGGCTCAGGCAATAAATGCTTTTGGTTTGGGGGGCATTATGGTCTCTCCAATGTGAGCTAAATCCTGCCACAAGTACAAAAGCAACCAGAGACAGGATGAGAATAAATGAATGTGGCTTTCTTCCAATTTTATTAACCAAACCAGCTGATGGATCTCTGGACCCAAGATTATGAGCAAGTGTTCCATTGTACTCACAGTGGTAAGCTGGGATAAAGGTGCATTAGCCAGGAGCCACTTCTGATTATGTACTAGTAACTATCTAGAGAACTGGCTACAACCACTCCTTTACAGATCATTTTGTATTTAGTGCTGCTGCCTTCCAGATGTCGTGGAATGAATATTCTCATTTGTTAGTTTTATGGTAAGGATTTACTGTGTTAGGACTACAGATGTGTTACTCTTGGGCTGTAAGGGATTTTACATGCATAAGATGACAGAGCTGCAGCTTACTGACCTAGGTAAGTTGGCAATTGTAAGCTGCTACGTATAGATGGTCATGAGCAAGAACTCAGCTAGGGAGTTACAAACAATTCTAGTCCATTTCTCCTGCTCTTAAGTCCAAAGCCTTTCCAATCAGGCAGTCTTGAGTGATGATTTGTAGCATGGAAGTCATGGCTTGACCTGAGCCATACACCAGAGGTCGGCAACCTTTAAAATTTGGCTTGCCAAAAGTCCAGTTCCTTTTCCATCCTTCCTTCCTTCTTCTCTCCCTTCTCTCCCTCTCTTTTCCTTCCCTCCCTCCCTCCTTCTCTCCCTCCCTCCTTTCCTCCTCCTTTCTTTGCTTCCTTTTTCCTCCCCCCCCTCTCTTTTAATGACATACCTAGGCAAAATCAGAATTAGAACAGATCATGACAACTTTGTCTCCAAGGGGTATGTTGAACTTGGTGTGTGTGTGTATGGATATGTGTATGTATGCGAGACTTTATTGAAGCCAGGGCCCACAGAGCCAAGCCTCCAAGCTTTTATCACAATAAAAACTTAATTAAAAAGCTGGAAATACCAATTCACAACAATTAAAGACTTTTGGGCCTGATACTCTATCACTTGAACAAGAACTTGTGGCTTTTTGCTGGTAAACAGGAGGTAAGAGTCTCATGGACTTTTCTACCCCCGCTGGCTTTGAATTGTGATCCTCATACCTCAGCCTCACACCTAGCTAGGAGTGAATTATCCATGTCAGGCTCCATATTTTCGTCTTAATTTTTTAAATAGTTGCATAAAGAGATTTCAGTCCAACCATAACTTTATGGTCAACATTACCCCTTCCACCAGTCTCCCCCATCTCTTCCAACACCACTCATCCTGTCAATTCATATTTCCTTTTCTTTTTTCCTGTTTGGCTTGAATTTAGGGCCTGGGTGCTGCCTCTCAGCTCTGCCACTTCAAGCCATAGCTCCACTCCCAGTTTTTTTAAATTAATTTATTTTTTCATATTTTTATCATAATTAATAGAAGGGTTACATTATATTCGCCAGATAGACAGTGCATTACTTCACATACATTGATACCCTTTCTTGTGTCTTGGTTCCCATTTCCCTGCCCCCCCATCTTGTTTTGCTCCCTTCCCTATCCCACTTCAAATAACCAAATACGCATATATACAATATATCAGATAACCAGGAGAAATACTGCAACAATATGAGATAATCAAGTAACAGCAAAAGAGATGAGAGATAACATAGTACATTAAGGACAACAATCACTCATTATGTGGCTTTTGTTTCTATGTCCTGGCCTTATGTATCTAGGTTTTGCTCTACATTGGAAATCTCTGCTAGGAGAGCCCAAGGTTTCTACTGATTATGACAAATGAGGGAAACCAATGAACCTATCTTTGAGTCTGGCTTACTTCACTTAATATGATTTTTTCTAAGTCTTTCCATTTCCTAACAAATGGGGCAATGTCATTCTTTCTGACAGCAGCATAGAATTCCATTGTGTATAAATACCATATCTTGTTGATCCATTCATCAACTGAGGGACATCTAGGTTGGTTCCATATCTTTGCTATGGTAAATAGTGCTGCAATGAACATCGTTGTGCTAGTGGATATAGTATGTCCTTGTTTCTGGACAACTGGGTAAATGCCAAGTAGTGGAATTGCTGGGTCATAGGGGAGTTTAGTCTTTTGAGGAACTGCCATACTGCTTTCCATAGTGGCTGAACGAGTTTGCACTCCCACCAACAGTGTAGTAGTGATCCCTCCTGGCCACATCCCCTCCAGCATCTGCTGTTATTAGATTTCTTGATCCTGGCCATTCTAAATGGAGTGAGGTGGAATCTTAAATTTGTTTTGATTTGCATTTCTTTTATGGCCAGAGATGTAGAGTATTTCTTCATGTGTCTATAGGCCATTCTTATTTCTTCTTCAGAGAAGACTCTCTTTAAGTCTTTGGCCCATCTTTTAGTGGGATGGTTGTTTCTTTGGAGATTAGTTTTGGAGTGATTCAATTTTTTGAGCTGTTGATATATTTTAGACATGAGGCCTTTGTGTGGTTAGTGAAGATCTTCTCCCACTCTGTATGCTTTCTAGTTAATTTGATAGCTATGACCTTTGCCATACAAAATCTCTGCAGTTTAATGGAGTCCCACTTATCCAGACTTTCTCTGATCTGTTGTGTTTCTTGGTCTTTATTGAGAAAGTTTTTACCTGTGCCAAGGGGGCCTAGTGTGTCTCCTATTCCTTCTTGTGAAGTTTTCAGTGTATAGTGTGTCTCCTATTCCTTCTTGTAAAGTTTTCAGAGTATCGGCTTTTACCTTGAGGTCTTTGATCCATTTGGAATTAATCCTGGTGCAGGGTGACTAAGAAGGATCCAACTTTAGATTTCTGCAGGTGCTTAACCAGTTCTGCCAGCACCACTTGTTGAAGAGGCTGTCTTTCCTCCATTCTATTTTTTTTGGCTCCCTTATCAAAGATTAGGTGGCCATAGGTCTGTGGGTTAATATCTATCTGGGTCCTCAGTTCTATTCCATTGGTCTTCAGACCTGTTATTGTGCCTGTACCAAGCTGTTTTAGTCACTATAGTTCTGTGGTAGTCCAAAGTTTGGTATTGAAATTCCTCCTGAGCTGTTCTTTCTGGTAAGAATTGTTTTTGCTATATGGGGTCTTTCATTATTCCATATGAAATTTTGGATTGCCTTTTCTATTTCTTCAAAGAAGGACATTGGGATATTAATGGGTATTGCGTTGAATTTGTAGATAGCCCTTGGCAAGATTGTCATTTTCACGATGTTGATTCTTCCAATCCAGGAGTATGGGAGGTTTTTTCCATTTCCTCAGTTGTGCTTTAATTTCCTTTTTCAGGGTTTTAAAGTTTTCATCAAAAAGGTCCTTTACATTCTTAGTTAAGGTAATTCCTGGGTACTTTATTTTCTTTGAGGCTATTGCAAAAGGAGTTGCTTTCCTGATTGTTGCCTCGTTACTCTCATTGTTGGCATATAGGAAGGCAGTTGATTTTTGAGGGTTAATTTTATACCCTGCTACCTTGCCAAAGTTATGATTCAGTTCAAGCAGCTTGGGAGTTGAGTCTATAGGGTTCTTTAAATACAGAATCATGTCATCTGCAAGGAGGGAAATTTTTCACTTCTTCTTTCCCTATTTGGATCTCCTTTATGCTTGCTTCTTGCCTTATTGCTCTGGCTAGGAATTCTAGTACTATGTTAAAGAGTAGTGGAGAGAGTGGGCATCCTTGTCCCATTCCTGATTTTAGAGGGAATGACTTTAGCTTTTGCCATTAAGTATAATGTTAGCTATGGGTTTGTCATACACAGCCTTCATTATACTGAGGAATGTTCCATGGATTCCTAGTTTCTCCAGAGCTTTTAGCATAAAGGGGTGTTGGATCTTGTCCAATGCCTTTTCTGCATCTATTGAGACAATCATGTGATTCTTGTCCTTGCTCCTGTTGATGTGTTGAATTATATTATTTGATTTGCGTATGTTGAACAAGCTTTGCCTCCCTGTGATGAATCCTGTTTGATCATAGTGTATGATTTTTTTGATGAGTTGTTGGAGATGTTTGACCAGTATTTTGTTGAGAAGTTTTGCATCGATGTTCATCAAAGATATAGGTCTATAGTTCTCTTTCTTTGATGAATCTCTGTCTGGTTTGGGGATGAGGGTTATACTGGCTTCATAGAATGAGTTTGGTAAAGAGCCTTCATTTTCAATTTCATTGAAGAGCTTGAGGAGTATTGGTGTGAGCTCTGCTTTGAAGACCTTATAGAATTCAGCTGTGAATCCATCTGGCCCTGGGCTTTTCTTGGATGGAAGGTCTCTTATTGCCATTTCTATTTCAGTGGTTGAAATAGGTCTGTTTAGTTGGATTAGATCTTCTTGGTTCAGTGTGGGTATGTTAATATTGTCTAGAAATTCATCCATTTCTTCTAGATTCTAAAATTTGTTGGCATAAAGGTTTGAAAAGTATTCCCTCATGATGCTCTGAATCTTGGTAATTTCTGTCATGATATTACCATTCTCATCTGTGATTTTGATTATTTCGGTATGCTCCCTTCTTTTTTTGGTAGGAATTGCTAAGGGTCTGTCAATTTTGTTAATTTTTTCAAAGAACCAAGTACTTGTTGATTCTTTTTATAGTTTTTTTGGACTCCATTTAATTCTGGTTTGATTTTAATAATTTGCTTTCTTGTACTGGGATTAGGGTTGGTTTTTTGCTCTTTTTCCAAGAGCTTAAGGTATGACATTAAATTGTTTGTCATTTTTCCAATTTGTTAATGTAAGTACCCAGGGTTATAAATTTTCTCGAGTACTGCCTTTGCTGTGTCCCAAAGGAGCTGGTGTTTTGTGTGCTCCTTTTTTTGTTGTTCCTCTTTATTTATTTATTTTTTGCCAGTCCTGGGCTTGAGCTCAGGGCCTGAGCACTGTCCTTGGACTTTCTCAAGTCTAGAGCTCTACCACTTGAGCCTCAGCACCACTTCTGGCTTTTTTCTATGTATGTGCTAGCGAGGAATTGAACCCGGGTCTTCATGCATGCTAGGCAAGCACTCAACCACTAGGCCAAACTCCCGGCCCCCTCTTTATTTTTTTTTTATTGTAATTAGTAAAAGGGTTACATGATATTTGCCAGATAGTGTGCTCCTTTTTGTTCAGTTTCATAAACTGCTGGATTTCTGATCTCCTCATTGACCCATTGGTGATTCAACAATGTGTTGTTCAATCTCTATGAGTTACAGGGTTTTTGTTGGTGGAGATTGATGTTCAGTTACAGTTTGATGCCCTTGTGGTCTGAGAGAATGCAGGAATTAATTTCAGTGTTTTTGAATCTGCCCAGGTTTGTTTTATGCCCTAAAATGTCTATTTTGGAAAATGTTCCATGTGCTTCTGAAAAAAATGTATATTGTGATGTTGCTGGGTGAAATAATCTGCAGATGTCTGCTAGATTTAGTTGGCCTATACAATCACTCAATTCTGAGGTTTCTCTGTTGAGTTTTTGCCTGGTTGATCTGTTCATAGGTGAGAGTGGTGTGTTAAAGTCACCAACAATCACTATATTTTGATGGATGTGTGGTTTTAGTGAAAGTTTGCTTGATGAAGTTTGGTGCTCCGGGATTAGGTGTGTAGATATTTAGGATGGTTATGTCCTCCTGGAGGAAAGATCCCTTTATTAGTATGTAATAACCTTCTTTGTCTTTTCTCACTAATTTTAGTTTGAAGTCTGTTTTATCTGATATGAGGATGGCAACTCCAGCCTGTTCATGGGGGCTGTTAGCTTAATAAACTTTATTCCAACCTCTCACTTTCAAAAAATGTATGTTCTTTTGGGCAAGATGTGTCTCTTGAAGACAGCAGAACGATGGATCTTGCTTTTTGATCCAGCTAGAGAGTCTATGCCATTTAATTGGAGAGTTAAGTCCATTGGGAGTTAGGATTGAAAAATATTTACTAATTCCTGCCATTTTTAAAAGCTTTCATTAGGGCCTTTGCTTTGACAGTTCTTGCAGTACTTAGCTGGTATGATTTTTAGTGCCATTTCTTTGTCAGTATCACGTTTGTGTTGGTTTTCAATGTGTAGAACATCTTTGAGAATTTTCTATATTGCTGGTCTGGTTGCTACATAATGTTGAAACTTTTCCTTGGAATGGAAGGTTTTTATTGTTCCCTTAGTTATGAATGAGAGTTTAGCTGGGTACAGTATTCTTGGTTGGTAGTTATTTGACTTCAGGGCATGACATATATCCTTCCAACCTCTTCTTGCTTGCATGGTCTCTGCTGAGAAATCTGGGGTTATTCTGATTGGTTTGCCTTTGTAGGTGATTGTTTTCTTCTCCCTGGCTGCTTTTAGGATCCTTTCTTTGGTCTCTATTGATCCTGTACGGATTATAATATGACAGTGGGATGTCCTTTTCTGGTCAGGTCTGTTTGGGGTTCTAAAAGCTTCTTGTATCTGGATGGGCCTGCCCTTCTGGATATTTGGGAAGTTTTCTGAGATGATTCTCTGACCTCTTTCTCCAGGCCCTCCTCAATACCAATTAGCCTTAAATTAGGCTTCCTAATTGTATCTTGGACCTCCTAAAGCGTTCTCTCATATTTCCTAGATTTGTTTTGTCTCATTTTCTGTTCTTTCTCTATAATAACTAGATTATCTTTAACCCCAGAAATTCTCTTCTGCATTGTCTAACCTGCTGTCAAAACTTTCTACTTTATTGTTCATCTCCATCCTTATAATTGCTCATTTTTGATGCCTTTCATCTCTTGTTTTAGATCATGTATGACTTCTTTAATTCCTTGATTTCCATTTGATTGGTTAGTTCAGCAGTTTTATTCTCATTGGACATTTGTTGGAGTTCGGTCAGCTTTTTGTTTGTGGATTCTATGAATTCATCCATTTTTCTTTGTAAATCCTTTATTATGGCTTCCTTTATGGCTTCCTCTTGTTCCTGGTTTATGGTTTCATCTCGTTTAGACATGGCTTCCTCACGTATCTCTTTTTGTATGTTTTCAAACTTTTCATCAATCATGTTTATCAATTGCATTTGTATAGCATTTAGAGGACTTTCCTCTAGTTTTGCCATTGAATGCTCCATTGCCTGTTTATATTGGGTGGGAGATGCTATTCCTTGATTTGCCATTTTTCATGAGTTTCTTGTTCTGCCCATTTGAAAACAGGAGAAAGATTGATACTAAACAAGATTACAATTTTTAAGATATAACCCACCCAGAGCTCTTTAGCTGGCCAGACAATAGATGTTTACAATTTTAGATTGGTATTATCACTCTCTCTCTCTGTTTTTGTGCGCTTAAAGATAAATCTAATACCACTACCGATCACTGTTTTATGACCAAAAAAAAATAAACCCCTCAATCCCTCCGTGCCTCTGGACCTACAGTATTATTGAACACCTATATATACAGTATTGCTCAACAACCATCAACTGTAGATTCATGCATTATAAAAGTTGAAGGATGAACAGAGGACCAGAAATAGAAAAATAGCATGCAAGACAAGAGGGGAGGTAAGAAAAGAGTAATGTAGGAGTGTAAGATTAATATAGTAATGAAGAAAAGGGATAGCGTAAGGATACCTGGCCTAAGGTGATAGAAAGGTAAAATAGTTGATTACAAAATTTAGAAAAAATAAGATAAAACTTATGAAAATAAGAAGAGTAATAAGAATATATATAGAAAAGAGGAAGATATAGATAGGAGAGTTCAATGATGAAAATTTTAAAAAGTAAAACAACAACAAAAAAGAAAAACAAAGGTGGGGGAAGATCCCACACAATTGTGATTTCTTAGACAAAGAAATACTAGGGTTAAGAACCAACAGATTAAAAAGCCGGTGACTGTATCAATATAAATATCATTTGTATCCAGTCTGTCCCCAGTGCTGTCATTATGTTTCTAGGAATGACCACAGTGACAGAAAGTGGAGGGGGAGGGGAGGAGAAAAAATCATAACATTAAAAAAAAAGTGGAGGTAAAATGGCAAAAAAAAAAAAAGAACACATAAAAATGCAAATAAAAAAGGGTAGGAAAAAAGGAAAAAAAGAAGTATTCTTCAGTTTTTTTGCGGGGGGTGGGGGTTGGGGACAGGATAGGAAACTTGTGTATCCACTAAATTCGGGATCCAAACCCTTCAAAAAGTCTTTCTCTTGCGATTTGGCTTTGCGGTTTTTCTGATCAGTTTGCTTGATTGGCCAGAAAAAAAAGAAACCAGTAGACTCAGGAGTGGCTTTGTTTGCCAGGAGCTGGCCCCGCCCAGGGGGAGGAACTTCCGCTAGCGCCAGGGCCGGATGTCCGGCCAAGCTGCCTCTGGAAAATCCTTTTTGCCCTTTTGAATGATGGCGCTGCCAGCACCACTTCTCAGGCTCCAGTTGGTTTCGCCGGGTCTTTGCCAGCAGTCAAGATGGCGCTGCTCTTGTCTGGTGGGGGAGGGGATTCCTTCTCAATGCCGTCCAGCGAGCAGAAGTGGAAACTTCTCCACGGAGGTACTCACAAATGGCTGGGGTTTCTGGTTCGGTGAAGCTGGCAGGTCCGAGCCATGGCCGGGTGACGGCTCTGGGCTCGCGCATGCTCTGTCCGGCTCTGTCTGGAGTCGGCAGGTCGGCGCTGACGAGAAGTGCTGTCTGCTCAGGTGCCAGAGGGAGGCTTTGTCTCTGAGCAGTTTTCTGCCTTTTTCCTCTCTGACTGAGACCTCTGTGGTGCTAAAGCTTTCTTAGGATGGATCTCTGGGTATGAGCTTTCCCCTATGATGCTAGAAGTGGTATCTTGGTGGGAGCTCAGAAAGACTCACACTGAACCGCCGTCATCTTCCGCCGAGTCCTCCCTCCGCTCTTAGTTTTTGAGTGGTAATTGAATATAAGAGTCTCATGGAGATTTTTCTGCCCGGGCTGGCTTTGAAGCGTGATCCTCAGATCTCAGCTTCCTTAACACTAGGATTACAGGTGTGAGCCGCCCCCACCTGGCTCATAGTTTCTTAAGTGGTAGATTTTTAGGTATTTTCATGTCATGACTCTTGTGAATAAACCTAATAAACATGGAGTGCAGATAGGTCTCCGGGATACTTATTTACTTTTCTTCATTTGTATACCCAGTACGTAGGACTGTTCGATTATAGGATGCATTTCTTTTTAACTCTTTTGAGGGACCACCATCCTGTTTTTCATAATGGTTATACCAATTTATATTCCAGCCAACATTGTAATATTGTAATAGTGTTCACCTTTCTCTACATCATTGAAATACATTCAAAAAAATAATAGTTATCAAGACAGTTAGAAATGATACGTGTGGTGAATTACTTCCATGGTGATTAGCAACCATCTTTTCATGTATCTATCAGCCGCTTTGTTGTAAGAAAAACTTCAGGCCCTTTGCCTACTTTAAAAGATGATTCCTATTTCTGCTATTTTACTGCTGGTGCAGGATTCCATGTATTGTGAATAATACCAGACACATGGTTTGCAAACATTTTCTCCCATGGTGTAGGGCTGTGTTTCTGTCCTGTGAATTCTCTTCTCACCTGTGCAGAAGCTTGGTACAGAAGTTTAGTGCAGTCCTACCTGTTTATGTTTGTTTTTTTGTTAATTGTGCTTTTCATATCCCATCCAAAACCTCATTGCCAAGATCAAGATCTGTGTGTTCTTCAAAGACTTTCACTGCTTTGAGTCTCATATTTAAGTCTTCAATCCATTCGGAGCCATTCCTTTGTCTGTGGTGGTGCAAGATTAGAGTCCAAATTCATTTTTTTTTGGCATGACTTTTTTTTTTTTAAACATCAAGTCTTCCTAGCAGCATCTTTCCTGAAGGCACTGTGACTTAAACATGAAGAAGCATATATGAAAGAAAGGTTTTGGAAAATTGGTCACCAATTCCTCATGCACTGTAGTGTCTCCTTGTCTTAGTTTTTACAATCCCAGATAGAATCCACCTGCAGTTCAAGTCATTTTTTTGGGTTTATGGATAGGCCAGGAGACTACGAACATTAGCCACAGTATCAGTTCACATTAAATGTACCCTGGCATGGTGTGCTTCATGTGATTCGTTTTAAGCTTCACTCCGATTCTGTAATGATTATCCTAACAGCCTATCAGGAAGTTGAGATGAAAAGAAATGTATGAAGCTGCCCCCTGGTAAATGGCAGATTTGACTTTCCCTGCTACGCCTAGCCTGCCCTGACCCCAGCTGCACCAGTACAAGATAGTGCTGCTGGCAGAGAAGGCTGCATTTGCGCTTTCCTGGGCTTTTGCCTGCTGTGAATAGAGTTCTGATAACCTCTGCCTTTGTCCCTGCTCCTCCCACCCTCCCCACTCCAGCTTCTCTCCCTGAAGGAAGGAAGGAACTGGACTGCACACAGACTATAGTCACCCAGCTTCCCCAAAGTGGTGGTTACCAAACCTCAGAAGGGGCAACAAAAATGGAACTGTGTATCTCTGGAGTTCTCTTACCAAATTACTTCATAAAATAACTATGCAAAGGTCTTCCATGGCACAGAAATGTTCTGAGCAAGAGTGGGAGCTGCAAGTAGTTCTGAGAGAAGAAAATTAATGATGTGGTTGGTGGAAGGTGTGACTTCTCCAGTGTAGCAGTGATTGTTGGAGTCTTATCTGATGGATTTCAGCCAAGTCCTCATGACAATGTGAACACAAAGGAAGAAGTCCTCTTTCCAACAACGCTATTGGTGCCTGCCCTGTGGTAACTGTCTGTTGACCACATCTATGTTACCAAGTTAGTGGAAGCAATTTTCTAGCTGAGAAGGCTGGTAAACTGGGCAATTCCTGGCTGAGAATCCTGCACGTAAGAAGTAGATTTTTTGTTTTGTTTTGTTTTGGAGCTGGTCCTGGGGCTTGAACTTGGGTCCTAGTCACTGTCTCTGAATGTCTTTTCCTCAAAGCGTGGCCTCTACCATTTGAGCCACAGCTCCCATTTCCAACTTTCTTTTATATTAGTTTATTAAAGATAAGAGTCTCACAGACTTTACAGTCTTCAGATCTCAGCCCCCTGAGTAGCTAGGATTACAGGCATGAGCTACTGGTGCCCAATTAGAAATAGCCTTTTAATGAACATGAAAGGGAGACTATCTGGGGAGGGGGAAGAGGAGAAGGGGGGAAGGGGAGAGGATATGCCAGGGTGGAACAATATTATATATACACATGCGTACATTTTTATATATAGATGCACTCATGCATGCATGCACATGTATGCACATGTGTATACATGTCTTCATTTGTGCATAGTGAGTATGCTTAGCTTGTTGAACACCATGGTTTGACAGGCCAGCACATGATAGGGTGAGTTATTCCATCTCATGAGCCTGTGGCTGACAGGATGCTGTGCATACATTCACTCTTCAAGAGCACTGCACTGCAGGTTGCTACCCTGAGAAAAGACAGAACTTCACAACTTTGGAAGTCTAGTTTCTGTGGACCGTCTATAGTCCTGCTCTATTGTAAAGCTTGAAAAAAAATTCTAAGTGGGTGACTATTCAATTTCTTTTAGAAGGACATTTGGTCGTTATGCTATACGTAGAAGTGATTGGCCATACATAAAATTAAACATGAAATAAATACCATGAGACTAAAATGCTGCTATTGAATTTCGATCAGAAATTGTCTGAAGGAGAATCTGAATGCAAGGACTGCTTGATTATTATTCAAGGGCACATTGGTAGGGAAAAGAGGTCATTGAGGACAGACTGAAATCACAGTGAGTCTCTTACATAGCCTGGTCAGAAGGATTGAGAGGAAATAGCACACAAAATCAGCTTTATTTCCCGGAGTCTCTGTGTTACTGAGGTCTTAACTACTATGTTCAATTTTCTTTTCTCGTGCTAAGCCATGCTTGCATATTATATGTTGTTAGTCATCACGTTTATCTGTTATTTCTGGGGAGAAATGCCCATGGTAGGGGACTTTGAGGGGTACACAGGACATCCTTCAAGGAACTTTGGGGAACATGCCTGTGTATTCTATGACCAGCCTGGAGGTTGTCATATGCAAGTGGGCAATGGCTGGTATACCTGGCTCAGGTTTCTCATTATCATCCAGACTGTGGCCCTAGAACTCTGGGGGATTCAGACCCCTTGTCCACCTGAGAGTGGGTCACGATAAAAAGACATGCTTGCAGCACCATTGTGTAGCTGTGGATAGCTATTTTGACTTCTCTGGAAGTATTTCTTTCAGGAAGTCTCTGTAAACATCACGAAGTTCACAGTCCTTTCCGTTGAGATGGTAGCAGACACATGTATAGTGTTATATCAGGATTCTTGGGCTCTAATTCTGGCACTGCTATTTCTAAGTTGCACTATGGTAGACTTCATCTCTTCTGCCTCAGTTTCTTTATCTGCAAAATGTACTGCCAGTAGATGCATTGATTAAGTATGTAGGGTTTGGGGTGGAGGAATCTGGATGGGAAATTTGAGAGGTGATCTCATCAAGGTCCTTCCTGTCTAGAAGGGTCTGTGTCTAGGAGAAAGAACTGCCATCGATGGACTAAATTAGTTAGTTTGGGATTGGCTAATTGGAGGATTTTTTTCTGTAAATGTTAGCTGAATGAATAAACAAATGAATATGTTTTAAAAAATAGTAGTGTATCTTTATCCCAGGAAACTGTGATGTTGAATTAGATATCGAGGTAGGAGAGCAATTTGAATTTATATAGTCCTTTTTTTTCATATAGTAAATCAATGTACCAACAGTCACTTCCTGGTTTCTGTGTGTGTGTGTGTGTGTGTGTGTGTGTGTGTGTGTTAGCTAAGTTGGATTTTTAATGTCCTGCTGTCTTTGCAATGCATGCCAATTTGAGCTACCTGTCTTTGTTCTTAGTGGAGGTCAGAGTGGAGGCACTATAAAGCAGCACAAACTCATTTCAGTAGCAGCTTAATAATAACATAAAATTTGGGGTTTTGGAAATGTATACCGAGTTTTCCACTACAGAAGGAGAAGGAACTTTGTGTTGTTTATATACCACTTTCCTTCCCACGGTGTGAATAATTATCATAGGCAAAGGAAGAGAATGTGGGAATTCGAATGGGAAACATCTAGGTTTAAGCTCAAGCTTCCTCACTTTATAGCTATATGTCTTCAACTGAATGCTTTAAATGCCCCGTACTTCAGTCTTCTGTAAACGTAAGTATAATGAACTAATGAGTATAATCAAGAGTGATGATAATGCCAGCACCACCAGAGAAGCATGTGCAGTATATAGCAGCTCATTCCCATAATCCAAGCTACGCAGAAGGTGCAAGTGATAGGAGCACAGTTCCAGATCAGTATAAGAAAGAAATTAGCAAGACCTCCTCTCAAACAATAAGCTAGATATAATTTCATGTATCTGGGATCCTAGCTATACAAGAGGTGTAAGTAGGTATAACTGTGGTAGTTCAAGGCCAACCTGACCAAAAAGGTGAGACACAATCCAGAAAATAACTAAAGAAAAAAAATAGTGCTATGGATGTAGCTCAAGTGGTTGGGTGGATGGCAAGCAAATGTGAAATCCTGAGTTCAAACTCTAGTATGGTTAAAAAGAATAGACCTCCCTGTATCAGACATGGCTGAGTTATCATGGTTCTGCCATTCACTAGCTCTAATTCGATTTTCATTGTCTTCAAATTTCAGTTTTCTGATCTGTAAAATAAGTGTGATGTCATGACACATCATTGAATGAAGGCACTATTTGTGGGTAAAGGTTTAGCCTTCTGCTAGCGTATGCCACCGAGCCAAATATATAATTCATCTGTTATTAATATCTTAACACATGGGTCCATAGCAATGTCAGAACCATATCTTTTGCTACATTTCTAGCAGACAAAGCATTACAATTACAGTTGGTTTGTCTCTGTGACCCAGGGATCAAAAGAGCTGGTTGTAAATGAATCAGAATTACATGTCTTGATCAGGAGTTCAGGAAGAAAAAATTCAAAAGAGAGTTTAGATTCTCAAAAGCTTTCTCACATGAAAGGTTAAAGGTTCAGAATGCCTGATACTGTTTTGTTGTCATACCTGAGTTTATTGTTAGAGATTTAAAAACTGAGCAGCCTTGATAGTTTTTTTTGCTACCATTTTATTAAGAATTTTACATTTTTTTCCTATTAGGAATGAGATAGTTCTTCAATATATCATTTTCTAAATGATTTTTACTAGCATATAGGAAGACTGTTTAATTTTGTTATGTATGTTAATCCACATAGAACTCCATTATTAGTTCAAATAGCTTTTTAGTTGATTTTCATTGGCAATAATTATGACCTTTAGTAATGTCTGTCTGTCTGTCTGTTGTCTGTCTGTCTATGGGATTTCTTGATGTGCCCCAAGAAGTCTTTCTGGACTTAAGCTCGTGATCTTTTTGCTTAAGCTTCTGGAATAGTTGAGGCTATAAGCAGATACCATTAGTCCCACCTCTGCAGTATTTATTCAACATTTATTTTTCTTGTCATACTGCATTGGCTAGATACTCATGAGCAAACTCCAGTGGTGACACTGACAATGGTATCTCTGTTTGTCTTCATTTTAACAGAGCATCATTTTGTTTCACCATTATGTTTATTTCTTGTTGGTGTTTTGTGCACATTTAAAAAGACATATCGAGAAAGTTTCTTTTGGTTTCTAGCAATATGAATGAGAGATCACAGCTCAATTTATTTATCCTTTTTTTTAGTAGAAATTTCTGTTCTCATATATTTAGACTAGGGCCAACTTTTCTATTTTCTTTGGTTCCATTAAATCAAGATTTCCAGGGATGTGGGAAGTTTAACCTTGAGCGTCCATAGTGCCTCACTGTGTAGATGGTTCTGGGTTAGGCCAAGTACAGGAATTATAACTGAACAGATGAAATGAACCACTAAAAAATGAATACTAGTATTTTGAAACCTCAAGCTGTACCATAATGTTACTTTTTAATTGATCAATCCAAAAATAATAAAAAAAAAACCTCTTTTTAAAAACTCCCTAGGAAATTAGTTCAAAGCAGCACCAGTGCTATATATCTTTTAAATGCTGTTGAAATAGAACTTCAAATGGCTCTAAATTCAATCTACTAGAGACAAATGCATCATTCAGGCAAAGTCTGGCTGTAACAAGGCAGCACCACAATGCTTGGGGTTGGGGGAAGCCAAACCTTACAACTGGCAGAACTCCAGCTGCTGTTTCTGGTATTTCAGTGTCCTGCCAGCCTTCACCCCAGCATTGCCCAGAACTTAGGCAGAGTACACAACTGGTTGACGTGTGACTACCATTCCAGCTCAAACCATCACTTCCCAGGATATGTTATTAGAGGAAAGAATCTGTCTATAATCTGTCTGTAAACCCCTAGTCGGCATGTGAAAGCTCATGACTTGCACTTCTTTTCATTTCCTTTGTGGATGCATGCCTATGGATAATTCTGAGGTGGGGACAGTTTGTCTTCAGACCTACAGTGTTTCACCTCTCTCTCCTCTGTTTTGAAGAGAGAGAAGGTTATACCTAACTCTGTTACCCTCCCCCCAGCCTCTCCGCCAACAAATACTGTTTATAAAGTGGTCTTCGAAGTTAACATATTACTTTTTCATTACTATTGTTCTACCTCCCTCAATGAAGATGCATTTATGTACTACTCTGAGTTCGTATTTTCATTATATTCACAGCACAACACAAGTAAAACCTAACGCATCTTTGTACCCCACTGGCTATGTAGGTGGTGGTTGAATTTCATCATGGCGATTGGATGTTGAGGGGTGAAGGTATTCAAATATATTGTAAGATGTATGCATGTCCATGCTTGCATGGATATGGTATTCAGTTTAACTGCTCTGTTGGTAATGGTTACACTGCTAACAGGGGATTCTGTGGGTGTTTGCATGGTATGGACAATTGCGTGAAGTTGTGTACATGGTGGTGGTGATTGCATGGCATGGGTAGATGCATGGAGCTTGTGACGTGGTCCTGACAGTGCATGTATTGCTGGCTCTGTATGTTGATCATTACATGCTGCTGCAGTGTATGCTGTCAGTATTGCATGGTGTTGGTGGTAGCCTGGTTGTATGGTTGGCCTGTACTCGAAGTACAGCCTTCTCTCCTTTGGCATCTGAAAGACAGAGCAGGCCCAACCTCAACCCTCGTGGTGTGAAGTCCCTCCACTTTGAACAGACAGCAGTATCAACCATAATTAAAGCTAATTATTCCATGGTGCTCTGCATGTGTGTTGGCCTCTAAAGTACCCTGCAATGAGCAGGGAGGCAGCCGGGCTGTTTTTCTTCATAAAAACTTATGAGGAGCGCTGAGCAGATTAACAGCTTTAATGACAAAAATTACCGCTTACCACACTGACTTCAAATCAAAGAACAATATCCGCAGACAGATATTTTCATGGTTTTCATAACAATTCATTATAGGTGGCACCAAGGGATTACATTTTTATTTCCCTTGTGTCGTCTTTCTCAGACTCAGGTTCATTTCTCTTAATGAGGCGGCGGAAGATAAAGGGCAGAGACAGTGTCTCCATGGTGGCTGCAAGCGAGGCATTTAGGGTCACAGAGCCGTCAGAGCAGGGTGGGGGCGGGAGGGAAGCTGAGGAGGGACAGTGATGGGAGCGAGAAAGGCTTCCTGCCATAATGAACCAAAATTAAGACATAAATTCCCCCACCTTTGTTCCGACAGTTCCAACTCGGGGATTCAGCTTTTTAATGAGGAATGGATCAGAAGCAAAAATTATTAGCTAATTAATTGTACAGAGAACAAAAAAAACTTGTAGGAAGAATTGGAACTGGGAAGTCGTCCCATCACAGCCTTTAAATGGAGGACAGAAAGGACGGTCCCCAAGCCTACATGCTGGTGTTAGTGATGGGAGAGTGGAGAGGGGAGGAGGTAGGGGTTGAGGAATGGTGGGAAGTCAGGGAGGGAAGATGAGGATAGGAGAGAAGAGGGGAGGTATGTGTTATCTGGTTCCCGTTTGTCAGTCCTGGCTGGATACCGTGGACTGCAGTACAAAGCCAAGAGGATAGGAGCATGCCAGGCTACCCGATTGCTCTCTTCTTCTAATCTTCTATTAGATTCTCACAAGTGGTCTGTTGTTCAAGCCAAACAACACCGGAACTATTTGAGTAGTCTAGTCTAGTGTTTTCTCACAGTATGGCTCTGGTCCCAGACCATTGTGCCAGTGGCAGTCAAGATGGGTGTTTTTCATAAAAATTACCTGGGGAACCTGAAAAAGATCAGCTTTCCAGACTTATCCCAGGGTAAGGGTTTGATTTACCAGCTCTGAGATGGGCCCAGACACATGCATCTAAAACAAATGTGTCAAGTGATTTTGCTGTCCATGAAGGACTAAGAGCCCCTGGCCTAGAACTGGGAATTCTGTCCATTTCCTATCTCCTTCTGACTCTGGATTCTGAACCCCTGTCTTGACTCTCACTGTCTTGTGAGTCTGGGTCTTTCTTTCCTTATCTTGAACCAAAGATGATAACCACAGTTGAGAAATTACTTTGAGATGAATGCTTCACTTGCTTCTATTGCTTGTAAAACCAAAATCAGATCTCAGAAACCCTAGCATGTCCTTTCCAATCAATTCAGATATCTTAACAGGTTTAGAAATAAAAGTAATTAAAACAGAAAAACATATTGTTTGTCACCAACTTTTCATTTTTGTGTTTGGTCTTCAGTTTCGTTAGTACCTTTCTTCTTAGATTTGGCAAGGTGTAGGTTTAAAGAAAAATGTCTCACAGAATTGTAGGAATAGAGATTACAAAATAATTGTGGCTGGAGCAAGAGGAAAGGCAGATGGGTCCACAGTGCAGTTCAAATGTACAGAGGGCATGTGAGAATTTGATTTGTCAGATTACACATCTGTCAAGTCCAACAGGTCAGGGGACATTAAAATTCTGTGAGTGGCTAAAACAAGCAAGCCTGATTACTCTTATAGAATATTTGGCAATGAAGAACTCTGACTGCATTCCTGTGTGCCAGATGTTGTCTGGATGCTGATACCAGGAAGGTCAGGAAGAAGGTCGTGGTCTGTACTCTAGCAGAAAGCAGTCATGCAGTCACTTGGGATGCCGTGAAGATCTATGTGATGGACACTTGGTGATGGAAGGGGAGAGAGAGGAGCCTTGCGGAGGAAGGAGGAGAGTGGCGCAGCCCTGGAAGGCACGAAGGGAGGGTCTTAAGGGCAGGGTGGATTCTTGGAATACAGATGGGTGAAGATGATGGTACAGCTCCCATTTTTGGTTTCCAAGTTTTCCTTTGGACTTCAAGTGACCGCTGAATTTCCTAGCACTCTGGGGATGCCTTTGCAGCTCATCAGCAATAGATCATGGATGTCTGTGCACTCTTATCCACAGAGAATGACCCCCAGTCACCACCGACATATCTCTTGGACTGTGCTTTCCTCTCATCTTCCTGGCAGGAGGCCTGCATCGCCTCTTCATTTTTCCACTCATAGGGATGAAATGGTTTCTAAGACCCACTGCTTCTGTCCTGAGATGTCTTGATACTGTCTCCCCCTCCCTCTCTCCCTCCCCACCTCCCCCCTCTTTCTCCCTCCCTCTCCCCCCTCCCCCTTTCCCCCCCTCTCCCCTTTCCTTTTTGTGTATTGGTACTGGGAATTGAATACAGGGCATCCCACTTGTTCAGTTGTTGTTTTTTTCCCACTTCTGTGCTGGTGCTCTACCACTTTGAGCCATGCCTTCACTCTAGCTTTTTTTTTTTTTTTTTGCTCGTTAATTGGAGATAGTCTAGTGGATTTTTCTTCCCTAGCTGGCTTGGAACAGTGATCCTGAGATCACTGCCTCCTGTGTAGCTGGGCGTGCAAGTGTGAGCTTCCCCTTTGTTTTCTTGACTTGTCTGTCTTCCTACATCAGAGTCTCATCTTCTCTCACCTGGATTCTTCTAATAATCTTATCTCTCTGTCAGTGCAGTCTGCATTTGGCTTCTATAATGATCTTTAAACTAGAAATATGGAACTTCTTCCTTTTTTTTTTGGTAAGCATAACCACTTCTGTGTGGCCTTTGAAGGTCACATCATTCTTCCTAGGGCCATCTTTTGCTTGGTTCTGGCCTCATCCATGTGAAAGGTTTCAGTATGATCTTCAGTGACCCACCAGTGACCCATTAGTTAATACTCATACATGTTGTTGATGCTACAATAAACTAGAGAACAATACTAGTTTTTTTAATATACTTTTTATTGTAATTAATAGAAGGGTTACATGATATTTGCCAGATGGATGGTGCATTAATTCCCATACATTGATACCCTTTCACATGTCTTGGTCCCCATTTCCCTCCCCCCACCCCTCATCAATACTAGTTTTTTTTTTTTTTAAAGATTTTAGTCAATTCTCTGTGTGTTTGTGTGTGTGTGTATATACGTATGTGTGTATACTGGTACTGTACTGGTACTAGGGCTTGCGTTCTTGTATTCTTACTTGGATCTTCTGCTTAAGGCTGGCACTCTACCACTGAAAGCCTCTATTTTCAGCGTTTTGCTGGTTAATTAGAGATAACAAGTGTCACAGACTTTTCTCCTGGTCTGGCTCTTCACTGCCATCCATCCTTCAGATCTCAGCCTCCTGACTACTTAGGATTCCATGTGTGAGCCACCAGCACCCAGATTCAATAAATTCTTACAGAAATGAACTCAAGGCTCTAGAATTGGAGAAATACAGTAGGGGCGTTTCTGCAAGATATTCATGGACACTATTAAGATTTTTCTGGACTATGCCAAGTGCTCATAATTAGGTAGTGTCTACCTAAATGATTGCTTCCTTGGATAGTGGAATGTTTTAAAGTCCTTAAATTGTTTTTTGTTTTTAATATTTTTTTTTTTGCCAGTCATGGGCTTGAGCTTAGGGCCTGAGCACTGTCCTTGGACTTTCTCAAGGCTAGAGCTCTACCACTTGAGCCTCAGCACTACTTCCGGCTTTTTGCTATGTATGTGGTACCAAGGAATCGAACCCGGGTCTTCATGCATGCTAGGCAAGCACTTTAACCACTAGGCCAAACTCCCGGCCCCTAAAATAATTTTTTTTTTGCCAGTCCTGGGCTTGAGCTCAGGGCCTGAGCACTGTCCTTGGACTTTCTCAAGGCTAGAGCTCTACCACTTGAACCTCAGCACCACTTATGGCTTTTTTCTATGTATGTGGTACCGAGGAATTGAACCCGGGTCTTCATGCATGCTAGGCAAGCACTTTAACCAGTAGGCCAAACTCCCGGCCCCTAAAATAATTTTTTAACAAAGGAAGAATCTTCAGTGATGAAGTATTAAGTGAATGCAAGATGATTTTGCAGTAGTCTCTCAGCTATGACACAAACGCATTAATTGTCATTAAAACAGAATAAAGATTCTGCACTCTTATTTCTCTAAGAGACATTGTTAAGTACTAAAGCAAGGAACAGAATGGGACCTGTGGATATTATGATATTAATTTATGCAAAAAATATATTTCTGGACAATCACATAAAAACTAGGTTGCCCTAGGGAATACCGCTGGAGGTAGTTCTACAGCAGGAAGAATAACTGAATTTTTATGATACTTGTTCATGTTTTACTTTTTCTTTTTAAAACCATGTCGGTATTTTTTTTTCAATTTTTTTTATAGCATTCTCTCTCATCCTGTCAGATGTGTAGTAAAACTTCCTCTAAGGCACACTGAGACACACACTGAGAATCAAGATATGGATCGTAGACTGTTATTATTCTACTGTATGTTTTGGTGGCACTGGGGTTTAAATTCCAAGCTGCACACTTGCTAGTTAGGCACTCTACCACTTGAGCCATGCTCCCAGCCTTTAACTATTGTTTTAGGTAGGATCTTTTTTTTTTTTGGTCCAGGGCCAGTTTTGAACTGTGATCCTCCTTTCTGTGCCTCCTCCTGAGGTTACAGGCACATCTTCCTATGCCTGACTTGTTTGTTATGACTGAGTCTTGGGTCTCTTTGGCCAGGCTGGCTTCAAACCTGGATTTCAAACATCACCACCAAAGTAGCTGGGGTTACAGGAGTGTCCCACTGTGTCTGTTCCAACTACTGTTCTTAACCCCGGTGAGATCCTTTTCTGCAAGGAAGCCTATGACATTAGACATGGCAGCACATGAAAATGGGCATAAGGAATTGGGAGAGCTGGCTGCTTCTAGAGAAGACTGGGCTAGGAAATACCCGGATGTCGGTGTTAGTCACCTGTCCTTGTTTCTTTTATTTCTTTTATTTTTTTGTAAAGGGAGAGCACTGAGTGAATGACGTCCGTGGGAATGTGGGTCTGAAGTGTCCCAGGGTGGGTCTCCAACTGGTGGCACCACTCAGAGGTGATTGGATCTGAGGGCACTTACTTCACAATGGATTCATCCACTGATGGGTTCAGACATGTGCGGGACACCGGCGGGATGGATACTGAGGGCTGTGTGACTCCACAGCCCACTCATTTCAGCTACCAGCTCATGGGACACCTGGGCCTACCTCGTGTTCTCTTCAAGCTCTGCATTGCTTCAGTTGAGGGTCACTCTGGAGGCAGGGCTGTGGGTTCTCAGGGCTGGGGACTTGGTCAACTACTTCTTCTGTGGGTTTCCATCCATTCTGGTGTTCTCTGAAAACCATGTGCAGAATCCTCCTGACTATTCCAAATGAGAGAAGGTGACCCCAAGCGAGGTCAACCATGGCTGTCAGCTAAGCGTGGGAAAGTTATCAGCAAGAGACAAACATGTTTTGTTTTGTTTCGTTCCCCCCCCACCCCCACTTTAAGAACTGTTTTTGTAGGGCTGAGTTTTCTGGACACACAGAGCACATTTCTGGTTAATCTGTAGTTGGTGGCAGCAGTGGGGCCTGGGCTGGATTAATCTACCCCAAACAACACATCAAAAGAACTCAGAGTATCAGTGATAGTTGGTAACAAAGCAAAGTCAACAGTGCATGCTTTGTCTCAGATCAAACACACAGTCTGTTTCTTTGAAAGGTAAGAGAGGTTATCCTAGTGTTTTGCGGACAACTTCAGGCACCACAAGCCTTCCCAAACCTCTTCCTGCCTCTAGAGACCCTGAGGTCTCTGAAGCTCTTTGGGAGCCAAATGAGAGTCAAGTTCAGGCACATCTTGTACATTGCAGACTGGGTTTCTGTGGGACCATCTGGCTTGATGTTGAAGGATAGAGATATGAGTCCCCCTTGGAAGGTTTTTCTCCCTACCCCCTCCAAAAAAAAAAGAAAAATAACTTGCTGGATTTCCCTCTGCTTTGGGAACAGAAAGGTAGCTATGATGTCTGGAATGTTCCCTGAACACTTTACAGCATTATGCATCAAGCTAAAGGCCTCTGTAAATAACTTAGCTACCAACACCTTCAAGAGGCAGGGATATGTAGAATTCCTGGTAGCTACAACTCAGAGGGAATAGGTCACTGGCCTGAGGCCACACAGCTAAAAGTTAGGAAAGGCAGGATTGGAAGGAGGGCACTCTGATTGTAATCTCACACTTGGAGGTACAGGGAAGCTGTGTCTTACTCACCTTCTTAAAACTGGTGAGAGGGAAGAATAAGGATTCAATTTTAGGGATTCTGGTTTTCCTGTCTTTCTAACCACACCACCCAGACATTTGTTTTAAACTGTACTGGATGCAAGCAAAGCAGAAATATAAGACAGGCTCACACTTTTGCACTTTTGTCTTTAGAATTACTTGATTTATTTCCTAAAGGAGTCCACCAGATTTACTAAATTAATGAATATTAAAAAGTAAGTGAAACTGGCCCTATTATAGCCTTTCAGGGCGATAGCTCTTATAGACTTGATGTCTATTCAAAACTGGGAAAAAAATACAGAAACCTCTGTATATCCCTTACCTTGCTATCCCACAATTCTCTCTCCTGCCCTAGAAACTGCATAGTGGAGTCAAAATCTACAAATGCAAAGGAATGTGCATTTTGGGGAAGGAGGTACTGTCATTTTCAGGAGATGGGGGAAAACTTCTCTAGATGTGCCTTTAGAGAGTCACATGGGCTCGGGGGAGATTGAGTTCTCACAGGGAATATCGGGGGTATATTTAGAGAAATGGGAGACAGACACTGAGCTGGGAAAGGTGAACGTTGAGCCCAGTTTTCCGGGGGTATTTGAAATTACATGTATTTGTCAAGAGGATCTCAGCAGAGGAGAGTATCTGAAGTGATGCACAGAAAGACCTTCCACCCTCAGAGATATTTGGTACCAGGAGACATGGCAGCAAAGACAGCTTCTTGAACTGCTCAGGTTCCCAGATTGCTAAGGAGAGTAGAGCTCAGAAAGGCCGGATCTTGACATGTTTCCATTGTGTGCAATAGATAAGGGTGCTGAAGTACCAATGCAGTTCTCAGATGGATAAACTACACCTGGTGGCCAAGCCATTTATCCCAGTGAGCTGCTCGATGAGTGTAGGAGAATGCACAGGTCTGCTCCTTCGGGAAGAATTTCTGCAGGAGCTTAGCTAGATCTAAGATGCTCAATGTGAGTTCTTCCCCTGAGTGGGACAGCTGGAGCACTGAGTCTGGGAGAGAGGTAAAAGTTGGCATGGGGTGTCTGGAGGATGTCATGGACATCCCAGAGGGAAGGGTGACTTCACCAAGGGAGCGAAAGGAAAGGTGAGAATCACCCAGCAGGAGGTGTGGGGGGATTTCCCACCATTGCAGTTTAAGAAAACAAATCCCATTCTATAATTCTTTAGAAGGCAAACTATTTTCTAGGGAAAATTGAGAAAAGAAATAACTACTTTGAGGGCTCCAGGTATCTGCCAGCAATTGGAAAGATCTTAACCTAATACTCAACACAACCCTACATAGCAAGAATTTATTCTCTCTTCTGTAGTCAGGAAAAACAAAGGTCTGAGTGGTTATGTCATTTGGCCCTGGAATGCAGGGCCAAGATGAGAAAGAAACTTGCTCCTCCGACCCTCTAGTTCTCACCAGGAGAGTTACAAGGAAAATCCTCCACTAACATCTGGCCTGGCACTGGATGGAGGCTCTCTAGGGTCCACTTATTAGTTCCTGATTACAAAATGTTCTTCCATTCTGGGCAATAAAGAACACATTGTTTGCTGGACCCAGGAAGAGTCACCCATTCCTCATGGAGCCCAGATCTGTCTCACTTTCTGTTTGGTATTTCTCTCGAAAAACATTCCTCTTAGTTTGCCAAGGACACAGTGTATTTCCAGGCACATGATAAGTTATCAGCACATACATGGAGTAAATACAGAAGACAATGGAACCATTGCCCACGTGTGTGTATACAGCCGTATCCCATAGTATTGCTGTACTCTTCTGAGTCGAGTTCACAGTCACCTTGCCTTTCCCCATATTTCTAAGAGTACTTACTGTCCATACCATTTATCTTGTCAAAAGCTCATAATACCAGTCAGGGCTAGTAGCTCAAACCTGTAATCTTAGAACTCAGGAGATGAAATTGGAGGACCGTGGTTGGAAGCCATCATGGCCAGATAAATCTTTGAAACTCTTTATCTCTAATTAATCGGCAAAAGACAAAACTGGAGACAGGGCTCAAGTTATAGACACTAGCTGTGAAGAAAAAAAAATGGAGAGCTTGAGGCTCTGAGTTTAGGTTGTAGTATTGACATGCGTGTGCATACACACACACACACACACACACGTGCGCACGCACTCTCACTGTGAACTCATATAGAGCTTGTATTCTTCATTGTGTATGTACGATTTGTGCTTTTCCTTGTAAATTAAAGCAGTGTAAAGACAGAGGCTTTATCTTGATATTCTTAGATCTTCCAGAAAGCCCCATCACAGCATGGTGCTAGAAGGTGTACAGTGATCTGAAGAATTTAAGTGGATTTCAAGAGTCAGCCTGGTGGGGAGGTAAGAGAGAGAGAGAGAGAGAGAGAGAGAGAGAGAGAGAGAGAGAGAGAGAGAGAGAGAGAGAGAGAGAGAGAATTGCATTTGAATCCCAGCTATGCCAATTGATAGACTTTATCCGAGTTTTGTCTCTGTAAATTGTGGATAACCATGGTATCTGCCCTACAGGTTGATCTAAAGGTTAAATGGGGCAAAACATGATAAGTGGAAAAAACAGTGATTGCCACATGACCAGTGCTGCAAGGATGGTAGGGACAGAAGGAAGGGGAGATATTGGCAGTGGAGATGCTAAGCTCAGTTTTATGACGTGGGGGATTTAGATAAGGAGGAGAGAATCTAGGGAACTGATTAGCTAGAGCCATCAATGACGACCCTCAGAAGCATGATTCAGCTGCTGATGCTAATTATTCTTAGCTATTACACGCATTGTCGGTTACTCTTTCCCTATAACTGTGAGATGCGATGAGTTCTTTCTTCTGTGGTTCATTTTGGGGATGATTAGTCCAGATCCATACCTGGTGTATCTCTGTTGTTCTCAAGTCTCTCCGAAGCTACACAGCCTTCCTCACAGTTATTAAGAAATCCCGTCAAAGAAGGCCCTCCCCTGCCCCAAGTCTTGATCCCCTCAAATGCAAGATGACAGAGGGACCAGTGACATATGCTTTCTATCTACCAAGCAGTTTCTTTGAGATTGTATTATGCTTTATATGTGGTGGTGCACGGCATTTATTTAGCAATGAACAGACCCGAAGCGTGGCACTGAATCTTGACAGCAGTGTGGAATTCAAGCTAGGAATGTGAACAGTTTCATGCCTATAAAAAGTTAATAAGATCTAAGGTAAAAATTTTAAAGGAATATTTATGCTTTAAATGGTGATATTAAAGCACTGGCATCATTAATGTAATTAACCTGTCTTTGAATTTTAATACTTAATGTGAATATTAAGGCTGATAATAGCTTTTTTTTTTTTTTACAAGAATAAAGATTTTCTGTTTTGATTGTAAGTTACCAGTACTTAAGAGTTTTAGGTAAAAATTTGCTCAAATAGTTTGTCCTTTGAATAAAACTACATTGAAGTCTTTTACTCATTACTATCAATATAGTGTAAGTGATGTGAAAAATCTTGGCTCTAACAACATAGTTGAAAGCAAAAATACGATGTGAATGCACAATAATTTAAGAATATCTACATATTTATTTCATCGTTCATCACAAGTTTGACAGACTATCAACAGGATACCCATGCATACATAATTTTGATTATTAGATTAAATGCTCCTTGACTTCTTTTTATGCCAGTACTGGGCTTGAATTCAAGGCTTTGCCTTCTTGCTTAGCTTTTTCTTCCCCAGGCTGGTCACTCTTTTTCTTAAGCCATACCTCCACTTCCTGCTTTTTGCTGGTTAATTGGAGAATCTGCTTTGTCTGCCTGTGTCTGGCTTTGAACCTTGATCCTCGGATCTCAGCCTCCTAAATAGCTAGGATTACAGATGCCACTGGCATCTGGCCAGGCTTTGAAATTTTGTCAAGTTTTGGCACAGTCCTGATATTCTCACTAGAATCACACGGGGATTTGGGCTCCTCTTCCTTTCTTCCTTTTCACTGTAAAACATGGAAGCAGTTACCAGCATAAAGGAAATAGAGTAAATTCATTCCTAATGGGCATTTCTGCAGAATCTATTGTGAAAATGGCTCTGAACCCAGAGGCTTAAGAAGTCTGTTTCAGTTGCTTTGGAGCCCAGGAGAAAGACTTAGAAAGGCAACTTAGACAGGGAGGGCTTGGCTGAGAGAGAATGCCCCATTCCCTCCGCCCCGTCGCCAACCAGCAGGAAGATGCGAATATACGCAGAGATCTTTCTGCAAAAGCTAGTTAAATACCATTCCTATGTCTCACCTGGGTTGTCTTTCTAATCCCACCTCTTCCCTACCCTCCCACCCCAACCCCCAAGCACTGTAGTTTCTTGTTGAACTCCCTTGGCTGTTTTTATGGGGGGTGTGTGTGTGTGTGTGTGTGTGTGTGTGTGTGTGTGTGTGTTGCTTTAATAGCACAGAGATTCCAGAAACTCATATTTGGCGTAGATGCTTCTGTAAAACCTTTTTAATTTGTTTTAAAATTTCTAGGCCATGAGGAATGATTACATGAAGGAGGGGTCTCAGTTTCAGATGGATCATTGGCCTCACCCAGAATTTCTGGGAGATGGTCTCTTGCAACATCTTATCAATGAATTAAGTCCAAAACCTTGTCATCTTGTGAGCTTCGTTGAGATAGTGTTGTGTCTTGTCTACGTAGAATCCAACTCGGTTAAATTTTAAAAGACCAGAGCTCCAAGATTGCTTTCCAAGGCTGGTGGATGCGATTGCATTGTGGGAACATAAGATGGGGCTAAAAACTCTGCCAAGCCCAGAGTTGAGGTGTTGTAAGCTCACAGCAGGGTCCACAGACGTCACTCTTGGAGTCTGGAATGAGCCTTAGAAAACTGGCAGGCTGAAAAGGCATTAGTAAACATTATTAAGAGTTCCTTGCAGGCAATTAGACTTCAACTATATCTTTTGGAGAGGGTGGTTTTTGTTTTTTTTTTCTCTTCTCTTTCCTTTCTCCTCCCTTTGTGTCTTTATTTCTATCTTGCTAATGAGAGAGTAATGAGCCATGTACTTGTTACCTAGAAGGAACATGTCTGGAAAGCTCGAGTGAACTTAAAAACAGTATTTACAAACCGATTATTGTTCGCATTCATTACAAATTCTAAATTAGAAAGGATTGTAATAAAAGGAGCCAGGGACTGAGCTACTTCTCACTCAGAAGTCTTCATGGTCCCTTATGTGATGAGATGCTGAGATTTCTTTCTCCCGTAACTGCCTATGGTAAGGCTTTGGTAAGGGCACAGTGTGTTTCAAATCTCTATTTGTCCCTTCCCCTTTGTCCTTAGCCTTTATTAAGCATCATTGTCCTAGCCCACATTCAAGGCAGTGGCATCTGGAATGTGGGCTCAAAAGACTTGATTTTTTTCCCCAGTCTATTATTTTATTTGATAGTCATGACAATTAAGAAAATTGAGAGTCAGGATTTTTTAAAGGATGAAGCAGGGCCACATTTGGGAGGTCAAAAGTCAGGATACCTGCTTGTGCATTCGTAGAATCGGCATCCACCCTCTTACAAGTGTGCAGCTATTGTATGCCATTTCTCTAACTTGTGTGGATTTATTAAGCTCCTTTTTTCTTCTAAGAAAATGTACTAATGTGTAGGAACCCTAGAAGGAGCACAGAGTCTAGATGGGAGATGGTAGACATTTAAGTATTGTGTTAGTAAACCCTAGGGAGCAGAACCTTCTCATCAACCAGAAATGGAAAGGCCTCATAGTATTGTTTGTCCTTTATGCAGAAGGTCACCTGGTAGTGAGCCCCTATCTTGGAGGTGTGTTATGGTGTCCTCCATTCTCTAAGGGAGACTAACTATGAAATCAGTGCCTGGGGAACAGCTCTGTTGCAGGAAAAGTAAACTAAGTCACCAAAATGGTGGTGTGTGTGTGCAAGGCTGCTTTATGTAT
This sequence comes from Megascapheus bottae, assembly GCF_031878675.1. NCBI lineage: Eukaryota > Metazoa > Chordata > Mammalia > Rodentia > Geomyidae > Megascapheus > Megascapheus bottae. Next base: position 6,610,301 of record NC_143537.1, on the reverse strand, counting down.
AGTCCCCCTGTTGAAGGAATGTGCCCAGGCTGACTGCACATTCTCTTGGGAATCAAGGGAGATGTCTGGAGACTCTGGTAGAGTTACAAAGCCCTCACTCATCACAGAGACTAACTTTAAATAAACTAATGATCTCTTGAATCGTGGAGTATTGCATGTGAAAGCTAAGAGCATAAGGTACAATGGAATTCTGGCCTTGGCCTGTGAGTGTGTGTGGCCTTGGGTACATTCTCAGCTTAGCTTCTTTCATCCACTTCCTGGGGATTGGTGTTCTGTAGATCTCACCGAGAGGGAGTGAAAGGGCAAATGCAGTGTCAGGAGAATAGTAAATGTTACTTAGACTTGATGGTGAGATGGGCCTTGGACCGATAGGGTGTTTTCAGGCTTTGAGAGTGCATTTTCCTATGCAGTGGGCATGATCTGGATGGTCGTAGAGGCAAGCTGACCAGGCCATAGGATGAAAAGACAGAGGATATGTCCTGAAGATTTCGCCCAGCAAGGCAGCACGTCATCCTGGGTCTAGCACAGGCCTTGGGTTATTTCTAAATTTGAAAGCAACTCAGACCAGGAGCTTGAAGGCGCGACTCAGGTTCGTGTAAGGACAACCCTGATGGTGGGCTTTAGTGTAGCTATGGAGTCTGAATTTCAGGTGTAATTCAGGGGAAAAAAGGCTAGGTCAGAATGAGAAACCAGACCAAAATAGAACTACAGACAACAAACACACACACACACACACACACACACACACACACACACGCACGCACGCACGCACGCACGCACGCACGCACGCGCACACACACACACACACACACACACACACACACACACACACGCACCCAAATAAGAGTTCATGTCCATTTGGTTAATCCTGCTTTATGACACAGTTTCATATTCAATACTGTCGCTGAGCAGGTAACTGGGGAAATGGAAGCATGGTTGGCTGAAGAAGCCACAGCTTGTAGGAATTGGACCTGGGGAGGCTGAGGGAACTGAAGCAAGATTGGGGACTATGTGACATGGTGACATCAGTAAGATGAATTTAAATCAAATGTATTTTTTTGCTGAGCCTCAGTATCCTGATCTGCTAAGCTCAATGGAAATAACCTAGGCTGACACTAGGCTGCAGGCTGTCACTATGGTTGAATGACACAACGAATACAGCATGCTTTATGCTAAGTACGTAGGCAGTCATCAACCGGTCAGTGGCTAGAGCAGTAAGGTGAGTACAGGAAAGGAACCTGCAAATCATGGCACAATCTGAGACCAATGAATAGAAAGCGGGAGGGCTGGTGACCCATAAGGATTTGGTATTCAGGGTCTGATTATGGAATAAGCAAAGCTAGACATAGAAATACGTGTCCAGTGGTTTCCCCTAAATACTGTAGACATCCCTCTGGCCTACACTCTATGTCAGCAAGTTCCTCACACGAGGCATCCTGTTCATGGAGTGAGAAGAGTAGGCAGAATAGTCCCAGCCCTCTAGTTTTGATCTCTCTGAAGAACTTGGCATTGCTTACTTGACACATGGCTGAGCAGGCAATGCTTTGGCCAGCTATCCTTGGGAAGTATGGACTGGTACATAATTCTAGGCCTCGCCAGTTTATTGGTAAGTCATGGATGTCCTTTAGGAACAATATTCATTAGCTATGTTCTCAACAACTTCCAACTGTAATCATGGAGCCCAGGGTCACCTCATGATGGTCTCTTCCTAGAGATTTGATGATAGGAAGGAGTGTTCAAATCACTAGTTATCACTAGCCTTCCCTCTCTCCCTCCTTCCTTCCTTCCCTCCCTCTGTCCTAGCTTTTTTTTGATGATTTGATATCTTCCAACCCCTTTTGATTTAGTGGATCTCTCCCTCCCTCCCTGCCTCCGTCTCCCCCTTCCCCTGCCCCAGTCCTGGGGCTTTAACTGTGGATCTGAGCACTGCTGTTCCACTAGCTTCTCTACCACAGCACCACATTTGGCTTTATTAGAAATAGTCTCACAGACTTTACTGCCTGGGCTGGCTTCAAACTGTGGTCCTCAGATCTCAGCCCTCTTGAGTAGCACACCCTGCTTGGAAGTAGTTTCTCCTTAAGGAAAAGTGCAACTTGGTGGTCCAGTCTCGAGACTAGGTGTGACAACTGGGGCTTGATTGGTCATGTCTTTGCTAATGTGAAAGGAAAGAAAACGTTCTGGAAAGTTCTCCCTTCTGGCATATCGCTGAGTCCTTCACAGTCACCACACTCTAACACCCTTTCCAAAGAGACTCATATCCTTTTTGTGGGCACAGCAAGCCAGAATACTGAAACTCCCAATACATTTGGTCAGTCAGTTATTTGTACTCTGTTGACAATTAAGTGGCCATGACTTTTCTGGGACTTCAAAACCACCAGATCCTATTGGGGAAGAACTGTGATATACTGCCAGCCAAACAAGTGTGTGTGTGTGTGTGTGTGTGTGTGTGTGTGTGTGTGTCCGTCTGTCTGTGTGTATTTGTGCACACACGTGTGCACAGATGGTAAATTGTAAGCCCCCATCTTTATTCGTATCCAGGAACCTGTTAATACATAGGTGGAGATAAGATTTCTACTTTTGTACTCTTACCTCATTCTCTAGTACTCAAGCTTAAAGTCAGCAACTGTAACTAGATGGCCACCATAAGAAGACACATGGTTTAAGGATCTCTTTATTTTGAAGTGCACCATGGCCCTACACGAACTTTTGAGACTATTTGGCTTTCTGCAGAGTCCAGTTGCTTACAATGCCATCGTGCAGTTCTATTCTGGCTGCCCTCTCTTGACAGGACTTGGCCCCAAACCCTGGTGTGGCCCTTCTCACCTGTTCTCTGGTTTTCCTGCCCTATTTGCAGATCCCATAAAGCCGGCCAACAATTAGGCTGTTCAGTTGTGGCACATGCTAGTGTAAAATTATGGAATTTGGGGTTTTAATGAGTTCAGGTGCCATACAAAAGAACTCCACACAATTCCCCCATTCCCCACTCTTTGTCCATAAAATTATATGACTTTAGAATTGAGGCTTTATGCAACCTGGTTTCAACCATTTTATTTAAAGAAAAAAAATCAACTAAGAAAAAAAAAAGAAGCCATCACAATTATATGCAGATTTGTTCATAAATCAGGCACTGCGAGCAGCTGGGCGGCACATGTTGGTAGCCTGAGTTTGCTGCTAGAACTTGAAAGATGAACAGAAACCTGCCTGTACACAGGAAAATCTGCTCACAGCAAGGAGCTGACCCTGCTCTTTAAACAAAGCTCCTGGTGTGGCAGCCTGCTGTGCTCGGCTCCACATTCCCAGCTGATGGAGAGGGCCACATAACCAAGAGACCAAAGACGGAGAAGCCATTTCCCCAGGGTATAAAGAAGTCTGCAGCAGACCCTACAAGATGGGCAGTACTTGACCCTTCCAACATTCTAGGGCCCAGTTATCCAGGTCATTGGAGCAGGCACCTTTTTTTCATATGTATTTTCAGAGCTGAGTGTCCTTTTTAGAGCGCAGCTAAATAATGGAGGGGGGAAAATATACAACGTATGATGAAAAAGTTGTCCCAGGGCTTAGGTCCTCTTACATGTAAGGTGTCTCCAGAGGGACTGCCAAGCCCTCTGCTCAGCCTTGGTGTGTGAAGAAGGGAAGGGTAGACAGAAGATCCCTCTGCTTCAGGATCTACTGCAAGGCTGATAGGCTTTTGCTCTATGGTAACTTAGTGCTAGATCTGGATGTTTCCCTGACCACGGGGCTAGAGCTTGGTCAATGTATAGCTTCGCTGGCTTCTTTTAGGACCGGCGTTCTGAGTGGACCTTGTCCTGCCTGCCTCAAATCATAAAAGGAGAGACCTTGCAAAGTGATGGGGGGGTGGGGAGTGATGAGGCAGTATGGTAGAAGATACTTTGGTTGGATTAGTGAATTTCTGGATAAAAGGAACTGCCCCCCAATAAATATGATTAACCTTTTGCTCAGTTAAAGAAGATGGTTTTGGAAAGAGTCTAGGGTGTCGTCTTTTCCCTTCTTTTTGTTTTCTCTCTAGTATTTATTTTTGGTGGGTCACGGACTTGAACTCAGCCTGGATGCTGTCCCTGAGCTCTTCAGCTCAAGGCTACCACCCTACCTCTTGAGCCACAGCCCCATTTCCCGTTTTCTAGAGGTTAATTGGAGATAAGAGTCTCAGGTCCTTTTGTGCCCCGGCTGGCTTTGAACCTTAATCCTCAGATCTCAGCCTCCTGAGTAACTAGGATTACAGGCGTGAGCCACTGGGCCTGGCTTTTAGTATTCTATCCACCTCAGCACCCCATGCGAGAACAGTTCCTTGTAAGAAGGATTCATTAGCAAAACTCAGGTTAAATTCACTAGCTATTCCTATATCTTCCAAGAATGTCACCCAGCTGGGGCCTCAAAACTCTAGGCACTGGCCCTGTAGAAAAGTCTCTGGGTACTAGAAGATGTCCTTAACCTACTAAAATGTTAACAATCCTGGAGGCAAGACTTTTGGTTTCATTTCAGATTTCTACCATTGAATCTGTTATCCATAAGAGTCTGAAGGAGAATTCATAAGACACACATGGAACACATGCACATGCACACACGCACACATGCACATACATACGCTCCTTTAGTGATCATCATTATTAACGAATGAATGGAGCTATTTGTTATTTATTATCTAAGCCTTCAATACTGGCTGGCCTGAGTGATACATGAAATATAGGCAAGTAATTTATTTATTAGGGAAAATAATGATTTTTTTCCCCACCACATAACCCCCTCTGACCCCAAACAGCGAGAGCTTTATCAAATACAAATACGATGGCTTGTAATTTTAGAGTCTGCCAGAGCATTGTAACTGACAACCTTTTTAACATAAGTACATTGAACAAATAATTTATAGATGTATTCTGGGAATATTTTAGGCAATTTTATTACTACTTCTGAAAGCTATGGCATGTTATCGATTTTGGTTATATTAATATAACCTGAATGGAGGGGAACACGCTTAGCCCCTAACCCACATCAACTTTGATGCCAAACAATATATTTTACTGAAGGGAGCCCTAAGCCAAAGCAGCAGAGGTTAGCAATTACATCTCATAGCCCAGAGTTTAAGGTAATGAATTTCACTCATTATAGAACTCCCACTTTGGGGATTAAAACAAGTTTTTCTAATGTGGAGTATCATCTAGATCTCTCAGCTACTGTTTGTAACACGAACAGACTTTACCTGAACCCCTCTGTCTCAGGCCAGTTCCTGGGAATCATGAAACCCCTTTTCATATATATGTATATATATTTAAATATATATATATATATATTTGAGTGGGGCTGGAATTTGTTTAAAAGAGCTTACTGAGTTCCACTCCCCCTACCCCTGCTTGTTCTGCTGCTCTTATTTAGATGGTTTCTAGATGATGAATGCTCAAATTATCAGCATCATCTCATTTAAAGCAATGTGCCTCAGTGCTTTATATTTAATTGTATACACATATATATATTTGAGCACCTTTGAGTAGTTGCATAAAGGCGTTTTAATTTTAACATATTCATTTGAGTTCATTGCTTCAATTCAGGGGCTGGGCTCCATCTTTTAGCTTCTTTTGCTCAAGGTTGGTGATCTACCAGTTGAGCCACAGCTCTACGTCTGACTTTTTGATGATTAGCTGGAGATGAGAGCCTTTTAGCTGCAATCCTCAGACCTCAGCCTCCTGAGTCACTGCAAAACTATTTTGATCAGTGTCACCCCTTCTAGCCTCCCCACATCTGTCCGTACCCCCTCTATACCCTCAAGTTTATTTATATTTATGTTGGCCTTGTACTCACTAGGCAAGTGCTCTGGCATTTTAGCTAAACCCCTGGTCCTTTGGGCTTCTTGATTGCTAGACAGGGTCTCATGCTGTTTCCTGCCAGCCTCAGATTCTGATTCTCCTTCTCTTCAAGGAAAGTGAGTGATAGACTACGTAGCACAACCAGAATATGAGCTTCGTTTGTATTTATTTCACAATAGGCCTTGTTTGTGACAGATACGCTGGCCATCATTATTTGAAGTGTGTTTAATCTCCAGCCACCTTCACTAGTCTTCGTATAGCTGAGCACTGCCCCAGGAATGAAACTATAGAGGTAGGAAAGGAAAGCTCTGGCCAATGTGTGGAAAACGCTGGGCCATTGAGAAGCTTAAGGTGCAGAAAGAAGACCAGCACAGCTGAGCCACAGGCTGGAGCAGAAATGGTTCATAGCTTTGTTTTTTATGAAGGACCCTAAATCAGCAAGCTCTATTATGTCATCCCAACACTGGTTCTTCAGTTCAAGGAGAACAATTTTGAGACAGAATAATTTTGAGGAAACAGCTAATTCAATTACCAGCCAGAGTGCTATACATGCACACTATCTTCCTGAAAGGCAGTGTTGCCCTTAGATGCCATCAAATGGACATGCGCTTTCACCCTGGAAATTCCACTCCTAGAAATTTAGGAATTTATCCAGCGGTAATCAGAAAAACGGTGCAAACTATTTATCTACAAATAAAACTCACTTTTAGTTAGGCACGGTGGTGCCTACCTGTGATTCCAGACCTGTAGACTGAAAACTCGAAAGTAATTGTCCAATAATATGGATTAAAGACAGTAACTTCCTAGGCAGAAGTTAGCACATGCACGTGCTAATATTTTCTTCTTGTGGATGTAACACAGATTGTTTGAAAAGATGAAAGCAAGATCATATCTCTGGTCTCTGTCCTTGTAGGACTTTAATGTGACTAATAGGTGACTTTGCATTCTTGAAAAAGATATATGAACACGAGAAAACAGGGCCAAAGTATATGGTACAGAAGCATGGCATCACCTCTAGATTAAAGAATTCAAAGGTCTATTCACTGACTCTTTTGGAAGCACTCTAATTTCTTTTGGATCTTGAGAACAGAATTCTGTTCTGCCATATGTGGCACTTGGTTTGGCCCAGAATTCCTTTCTTGCATTTCTTGCAGCTGGAGGTACAAGGTCTTATCTATCCTGCAACTCTCCCTACATCAGTCTCATCTCGGTTAGTTTGGATACATGTACTTTTTTCTTTTGGATACTTTGGTTGGTCCAAGACTACGCATGATACTTGAGTCAGGCCAATAGAGGGTTTTTTTTTCCCCAAGAGATTTTATAGCTGGAAATGGTAATAGAAAGTCCCAAGTTCTTTGATTATAATGTTGTAAAATTTTGATTCCCGAGCTCCTTATGATGTTTAAAAGAATGAAACTGATGCCCTTGACAAACAAGGAGAAGTGAAAGATGGGAAGTTGGAGAGGACAGGCAAGAGGAAGAAGCAGAAAATGACAGTTCCTTGTTTCTACAGTTCTCTGAAATTATCCTGGTCCTCCAAACTGTTTCTCCCATTTTATAAGCTATTTACTTCCGCTAGTTGAGTAACTGGAAAAAAGCAATTCAGAGCATGGCATATTTAGAATCTGACAATGTCCAGAGCCCTTACAAGGCTTGTTTTACACCTGGTGACATTTGTTCAGTTACATAATATATACTTAGTGAGCACCTGCTATATACCAGTCACTGTGCTCGGTGCTGAGAATATAATAGTCAACTTGGCAAACAAGATTCCTGCTGGACCGCAGGTGCTTTCTGGCACAATGCAAGACCAAGTATGACAAGGAATAGAATCTTAGCTATCTTGCATAGTTTGGGGAGTGTTCAGGAAAAGATGTTCATGGAGAGGATAATGGGAGGAAGACTGTTTTGGGGAGAGAAACTCTGAAGGTGATAGAGGAGAGATAAAAGGGAAGACAAAGGGGGAAAGAGAGGGAGAGAAGAGTGAGACCCAAGGAAAGCGTTGGAACCTAGAGTAGATGGAACATGGCTTTGGTACATTTTCCTTCAACTTCAGAACCATCCCAAGAGGTCTCTGGATTATATCACCCACAGACTGTACCCTCAAGCCACCTGCCTTGTGGGTTATCCGTCCCCTTCTGTGACTGGGCAATTTGCAAAATCTACCTGGTGTTTAGGGGCTGGTTTGCTGGAGTCAGAGAGGAAGACCAGAAAAGACATTTATTTTTCATGTTCCCTTGAGCTGGGTGTGGGCTGTCTTCTTTTCAGGATCTGATTATTTCTTCCCAGAGGGTCCTGTGGTGAGTGGCCAGCTGTGAGGATCTGTTACCATGGGTGACATTTCCATCCAGTGGGGGCCCGGTGATGCCTGTGTACAGAGTGGCAGATGGAACAGCTAATCGATACAGTCTGGGCAGGAGGTATCTTCCTTTGCCGGTTGCTCTCAGTGGCTTCACCACACAATGAGAGCTGGACCCTAGGGGCTTGTGGAACACAGGCCAGCGACTGGGCCTTTGATTGAAAAAGACCTCACTCCTCAGGGGTTCTGGTCCTAAACAATGCCCTGTTCTTTACTAATCCACACTTGCAGGATTTTTTTTTTTTAATTTTTATTATAGCCCCTGCCTCAGGCAATATCCCTGGGAAAAATCTCCTACCAATCCTGGCACAGCTCAGAGTAGTTCATGGCAGTAAGACTCTGAAGGCTTTTAATAAAAACTATTATTTTATTTCATGTTTGTTAGCATCATCTGTATTCATGCAATATGCTGAGTGGATCCAGGTACTCTCTTGCCCATAGGGGCCTTACGATGCAATTAGGAACATTCAAGCTGGTCACGAAATCACCAAAAGCCAATCAGCTACCCATCCAACCCATAACTGAATAACCTGGAAATGAGCACAGACAATATGCCAAGCATTATGTGACAGGCTGGCACGACAAAGTTGCCTAAGAAGTGGCTGGTACCTCCTGTGTGTGACGTAGATCTTACGGAACTTCCTGGTTTTGTTGGTACTCATTAAATGTTTCTAACTGTACTCTAGGTTGCCCACGTTTCCAGTTTTACATCAGAAAATACAGTTCTGGAGTCAGACAGTGACTCTTCCCATTGCTCTTCTGGCTAAATTTTGCATCTGTAATTGAATACTTTCTCCAGAGTATTTTTTTTCCATATTATTTCTTTTTTTTTTTTTTGCCAGTCCTGGGCTTGAGCTCAGGGCCTAAGCACTGTCCTTGGACTTTCTCAAGGCTAGAGCTCTACCACTTGAGCCTCAGCACCATTTTTGGCTTTTGTCTATGTATGTGGTACCAAGGAATCAAACCCGGGTCTTCGTGCATGCTAGGCAAGCACTTTAACCACTAGGCCAAACTCCCAGCCCTCTCTCTCTCTCTCTCTCTCTCTCTCTCTCTCTCTCTCTATATATATATATATATATATATATATATATATATATATATATATATATATATGCAATACATTTTTATTGGTAAAAATGTTGAAAAAACAATACTGTTTTTGGTGGTATTGGGATTTGAACTCAGGTTCTTGTATTTATTCATGCCTGACCACTCTAACCCTTGAGTTACACCATGGGCCTGGAAATTTTTGCTGTTGTTCCGGACATGGAATCTCACAGATTTTTCTGCTCAGGTTGGTTTCAGACTTCGCTTCTTGAGTTGGAGGACAGGCATGAGCCATTGGCATCCTCCCCCCCCCCACTTTTTAAAAAAATTATTATTATTTAAAATAAGAGGTTGAGAAACAAATGTTAGGATAACCAACTGGAAATCATATAAAAATGTGATCTTGCTGGGTAACAAAAATGCACATAGGACAATGACTTGTCTTTTGGTTTTTCTGGTGGCATGGATTTCAGGGACAGGCACCTCTGCTGTTGGAGCTGAGGAGGGCAATGGATGAGAAGTTCTTGGATTTGGAAAGGGTGCAGAACCTTTTCTTGGCCAAGGACCATTGGGATACTTCTAACACCATTTAAGAGCCATACCAACTATCAATACAGGCAGCAGAATACGGCATGTAGCCAGTAAGTAGCACAGGAGAAGCAGTTGTGTCCGTCTTGTCATAAACAGCATGGTTTCACTCGCTTTATGTGGCCTCCAGGCTGGATATTCCCGAGCCCAACTAAATAAAAATGGTTTCTCCTTTTCTTTTGTAAGAAAAATGTGAATGAAAACCCAACCAAGCTTTTATAATCTTCCTCATTCCTGCCTCCTTTTAGTTTTGTAAAGTCTTATTCTACCAAGCCCCCCATACCCGCCTTGCTAATTTATTTCTATAAGCCACCACACACATAAGCATCACTATTTTAATTAGCAAGAAGCAAATAGAAGTAAGAAGCTAGAAGGCATAGCACTGGAGCCTACCACTTGCACACTTTAATTATTCATCGAGGTAAATAAAATTAAATATTTTCTCAGCAATCCCGAGCAGGATCTGAAGTAATTACACTGTCAAATTCATCAAATATTCTCTCATCAAAATAAAAACCTTGATGTCACTTAATAATTTATAGTTCAAATACACAGAAATTGTAAGATATAAATAGAAAACTGCAGGGCAAGTGAACTTGAATTAGTTAGGGGTTATATTCTAGAAAGAGGCTGTCATGAGCTATATCAATTTTTAATCACAGATATTTTTGAGGCCTAATTTAGAGTATGGAATATGCCATGAACTTTAAAATACCAAGGGCACAAGAAAAAACAACAAATGTTTGATGCCTGAAGAGTTGTAAACATTGCTTTTGGAGGAAAAACAAAATGAGACAACAAGGGCCCAGAATAACTTGCAGGCAGAAGGGTGTGTCATGTTTGATAGCCCAGATAACCTGTGACGCTATATATGCTGTCTACACAGGGATCAAATGTACCCATTGACCTTCATGTAATGACCATAAATAACAAATGGAGAAAGCCTGGTTCACTTCCAGCAAGACAGTGGCAAAATCTTCCCTCTCTAGTGCTATAAAAATCACATGTGATCCAGAATCCATAAGGTTCTATCCTAGTTTGAAATGATTTTGATCTGTTGAGTTTGTTATGGAAAGAGCCAGAAGCAAAGACAACATCCAGGCTTCCTGTCTAAAATTCCAATCCAGTCCCTCTGACCCCTTCTCCCAGGTTTCTGGGTTTTCTTTAGCATTAAATAGCTCCAGCTCATCGTCTTTACCCATTTCACTTGTCTGTTTTGCTCCTTCTCTATGTTGTTTCCTTCACAGGCCAGCTCCACAAAGGAGTTACCAAGTTGCCAGTGTGTAGAAGACAACTTGTGTAGAACAGGCCTTCAGTAAATATTTGTTGGGAAAATGATGGAAGCAACTGGCATTACTTGGGAGGGAGTGGGAACAGATGAAGGGATTCTATCTTTCAGGGAACCTCCCTGATGAGAATGTTGGCGTTCGAGAGGAGGGTGCTGTTAGGACAGAGAGGTATGGTTTCCAGGCCTGTACGAGGTCTGTGTGACTATGGCCTGAGAATCCTGTGGAGGAGAATGCTTGGTGAGGTGATGACTCTGAGTTCTTGCAGACCAAGTGCCAGGGCGGGTTGGTTGGTTGGTAGTTGCTGGGAAGATTGTGTTGAAGTTTCTGAGAGTGTGTCTAGGTCTTGGGGACTTATGGTTTCATGGAGGCCGCCACTGAGGAAGAACTGAACATGCTCAGAACGCGTAGCATTCAGTCCCTGCATGTGAGAGAGTCACCGCCCCCCACACCTTCTTTTCATGACCCCAATGATGACAGCACAATTCACAGTAGCACAGGACTGACTGAGGAGCTTCCTTCCATCATTTGGGTTGCATAGTATGCAGATGCAAATGTAAAATGTCTGTATTTGATTTCTTTTTGGTTAAACAACAATTGCTGACTATAGTTGTTCAAAAAGTGTCATAAATACACAAATAAGGTGATCGTGGTCGGCGATAGAGTTTGGAAAGGATGTAGCTTTCTTTTATTTGCATCCTCATATTTAACAAGGGAGGAACAAGCAAGCTAGGTGCTAGTGGTTTGTCCTGTAATCCTACTGACTCAGGAAGCTGAGATGAGAAGGGTAGATTCAAATCCAGCCAGGATAGAGAATTCTTTGATAACTTTGTGTCCACATAACCAGAAAAAAAAAGATGGATTGGAAGTATGGTTCAAGTGGTAGAGCATCAGGCACAAGCAAGCAGAGAAGCCAAGTAAAAGCACACGTCATTCAATTCAAGCTCCAGAACTGGTAAAAGGAAAAATAAAAGAAGAAAGGCAGGCATTCAATTCTATATTCAAGTCTATATTCCTAGTTATTTGGAAGGCCGAGATAAGGAGGACCACAGTTCAAGGCTAGCCAAGTCAAAAACAGTTCATAAGACGCCTTTCTTGACTAGTAGAACTAGGTAGACTTGTCCTGGTCTCTCATCACAGCTTGGTGGGAAGCACAAGTGAGTAGGTCACAAGCCACTTAGAGGCATCTGTCAACTTTGGAATATGTTCTCCAACAAGGCAACAGCCTTGTTCTCTCAAATGCTCCTGCAGAATATCTTCTCATCAGAGAATGACCACGTCTCTTATATTTCTTCCCCCAACAAAAATGCTTAAAAACATAGGCTAGATGGAGATACCATATGTAAGTCAATGTCTATCCTCTTGTTCCTTTCTGTGCAGATTTACATGTGCATGTGTGTGTATGCCCTTGTATATGTATGTGTGAACTTGTACACTGACATATATATATATGACTTTTTACAAAGTATTCTGCACAACCATATCTAATTTTTATACCTTGCTTTGATCCCTCCATATTATAGACATTTTTGCTTGTGAACAGATGATTTACTCTTTTTAATGATTATATGTACTTTCACTCTGTGCATATGCCATAATTAGGATTGTATTATATATACATAATTTATATCACAAATTTCTCCAGGAATGAACACTTCGGTGATCCTCACGTTTGTCATACACACAAAAATTGGTAGTCACTGCTCTTTCGTATGTAAGTATACATATTTTCACAGAGATACAACCCTGTAGGCATGCACATTCCAAACACAATTGATAGGTATTGCCAAACTGTCCTCCAGAAGGCATACACCACTATACTTCTGGACCAGGACACACAGTGAGTGAGCTGACAGTTGGAAATGGATCTTTTTAAGTTAAATAACATACTGAGATTCTGATACACAGCCAGTAATGAAGATATCAAAGCCAATGTTTCAGACCCCTGTCTTCAGTGATCCTAGAAAGGAGAGGGAGGGAGGACATAGGAGAACACTGGAAATGCATAGATCATCTAAGAGGTGTTGAGAAAGATAAGACTAAGGACTCTTTGAAGATGGGCACATGCAGGGACGGAAGGTAGGTGTCCTAAAAGAAGTAATACGGCCAATTGTCAGTTGGGATGTGCCTGCTACAGAGGACGCTAGCTACTAGCAGCAGCTCGGGACAGAAGGGACAATTTTTTTTTTGCCAGTCCTGGGCTTGAATTCAGGGCCTGAGCACTGTCCTTGGACTTTCTCAAGGCTAGAGCTCTACCACTTGAGCCACAGCACCACTTCCGGCTTTTTTCTATGTATGTGGTACTGAGGAATCAAACCCAGGTCTTCGTGCATGCTAGGCAAGCACTCTACCACTAGGCTAAACTTCCAACCCCAGAAGGGACAATTTTTATGGGACTGGTGATCTCACAACACTGGCAAGTGGAGCTCATAACACTCGGGTCACAGTTCTACTATAGCCAAATTGGTCTGGGTCTGTTTTCCTGCAAAACGTCTTAGCTATGTGTTAGTTTGAATGGCTGATCTAGTGAAATGAGACTTGATAATGTCTGTTGTCTTTCTCCTGAGTCCTAAGCTATAAAACACAATCCATCTCTGCCATTCTACATCAAAGATCAAGAAAGGGGAGGAATAGACTAAATTAATTCACCCAGAAGATACAGGGGCTAAGTTCTCCCTAAGTACTATAACCTTTAGCTTCCGTACAATCTTACTCAGACAAATGGAGTATCATCTGTCTCCTTACAAACTTGGATTTCTGTGGGAAAGGTTACTTCATGCACCTTTAGCCGTTATATTGTCTTCTTGGATTCCAGTTTCTAACAAAGGTGTTATTATCAGAGTATATGGACCTTAGCTACTGAAAGGATGGTCCACATTTACTCATAGAACCTTGGGTGGATAAGGTCCTGGAAGACAGCAACCTGTCTTCCAGAATGGTACTAGCTTAAGTCATCTGAAATCTTATTTCACTGGCTTCCTGACTGGCAAAACCATTATGGATTCCCATTCCCATAAAACTTAGCATCTTGGAATTTACTTACCCAGAGTGAATGTGGTTCTTTGTAAAGGAAGTATGTGTGCAGTTTCCTTAGCTTTCACTTATAGATCAGATTGACTTTAAAAGTGCTTTCAAGACATATAAAGTGCTCTGTGCTTGGAGATTTTTCCAATTGTTCTCTCTTCTCCTGTACCACACACTCCTAAATCTTTATACTCCCTCACAGTCTGCTTTGACTCAAGGTCCTTTATTGCCCAATTTAAAATAAAACTAGTCCCAGGGGCTTGTGGTTCATGGACTTAAAAAAGTAACATCATCATTGTTATTAAAAATAATATAAATGGTCTGGGGTAACAAGGTACAAAACCAAACGGGAAGAGCTGGTAGGATTGAAGGTGATATCTTTACATCTCTTTTCAAGGCACCAGTTGTCTTCTGTTCAGTCATTGGCTACAGACTTCCTGGGAAGGAGATGGGATCATCAGAAGAAAGCACTGGGTCTTTTATTTTATTGGGCCTGAGACACTTATATGAAGCCAAGGCCAACACAGGCCTTGGAAAGGGCTGAGTAGGGACCTGTGAAAATGGATACAGTTGATGTCATCCTGTCTCCCCTGCCTTTTGGGATTCTTTTAGCAACAATCTCTTCCGCCCTACTATATAGGTGGACAGGTTTTATGAACTGTCTGTAGCTTTGCAACTTGGTTATGACTGAGAAAAAGAATTTAAAATGGTGTGGGATTTCTTGATTGGCTTGATGAGTTCCTTTTTATGTGCTGTGATTCTGAAGTCATCTCCCAGTCCGTCCCCCCCCCCACACCCCGTAGCCACATGGATACCACACTCTGGCCTACGGAAGGGATGGCAAAGGGAATTATTCCAGCTCTCAAACCATCATTCCTGCTTGTCACCAGTGGAAAAGAAAGGCTATCTGTGCTCCTGGGTTGCATTTATATTCCTCGAGGGCTTCTTAGAAATAATGCTTTTGGACCAAAGTAGCCTTTCAAGTGTCAAGGACAGTACCAAATCACCCAATTAAAGTCAACATAACCCATCACAGGGTTGTTGTAAAATTTCTGGACATTTGGTAGTGTTAAGATGACTGGTAGAATCTGTTGCAAGATGTTAGAAAACTTCTTTAGGTTTCACTACCCATCTGGACAGAGGAGAATAAGTCGGTCGTTCCTTTTGAAGAATCTTGATGGTTAAGTCAAACACATCCTTAGTAGACTACTTGTAAACTTGACTGTTTACCTGCTTCTAGATCTTCCAGAGAGGAAGGAGCCAAGCTCTCCATACAATCTTATGTCTCTCTTTTTAGTTCTCAGGTTAGGGCTAAGTATGGTCATGAGTAGAACAATTTTGAAGTATTACTGACCCCTGGCCAAATCTTTGTCATTGTGAGATGGATGTCATTGAGTGATCCATTTATGTAGTGCCACTTCCATGAGTGCTGATAAAGTGACATTTTATTGTCAAAGGTAAATGTGTTCTTTTTTAAGAAAATGTGAGCTCTGGAAATATTTTATTAGCATGCTTCCCCCCCAAAAAAAATTGGTCCTTTCACTTTTACCATGACCCTCTTCACTTGAATGGTCTAAGGTTTCTTGCCAAGGAAAGTCTTAGGGATTCAAGGGAATGAAAGGAAACAACCAAATTCTTTCCTAAGCTGGATTCGCTTACCACACTAGGCAGGCCACTGAATCTCTTTCACGCTCTCACCCTGGCTAGCAATAAGATCCTACTGTTAAAAACCAGGTACCTACTTAGCAGTAGCCCCTGGTAACTAACAAGAAGGGGGAATGATAGATATGAACAGATTGCCTTCCTGGCCCCTTCCTTGCAAGTGGAAGAGAATGCCTTTTAAAATATTTGAGTCATTAAATAAGCATTTATAACTCAGAGATGATCTAAAATACATTGTTATCCCATCTCTCTACACCCCACCCAATTCGTATCTTCTTTTCTTACTATGAACATACCTAGGATTCAGTTACAAGATTGCTCCCTTTTGATAATTCATCCAGTGTTTTCTGTTATGTAGGTGCAGTGCATAAAAGATCAAAACCGTGTTCTTAGCTGGCTGCATCACATGGAAAATAGAAGTGAGTGGAAAATAGTAAAAAATAAAAATGCTGGTTTTCTATTCCCCATGAAGCAAAGTCTAAATTAAGTGACTTCGCTTAAAGCTTTGGTAGAGATGTAATTAATTAAAAATACCAGCTCAAACAATTGCCCATTCATCTTTAAGTATAAGTGAAGTCTATATGACAGACCACTGAGAATAAAAAATGGCCAACTGCACAGCTCCTACATGATTCTGGTTTGGCAGGGTACCCTGGAGACTTTTAAAAATATACCCCCCCTTTTTTTTCCCTGAGACATATGGACTCTACACTATTGTCAGACTTAATCTGAGAAGCCGGGTTCCCATGTGTTCTATTGATTCATTTCCTTGCTTGAGGTCTGTGGCTGAGGCCCAGTGTGTTTGTAGCAATTGAAGTCAGCTTTTGTTCAGCTGTAGGATGAAGTAAGACAAAGCCATAAACATGCTACAAAAACATGAGAATATAAAGGGAATTATTGGTGCCATAATTGGAGAACTAGTAGGTCATTATTCCAATTCTCCTTCTATTCTCCCAACCACAGGCCTCTGCTAGCTCAGGAACAAAAGAGATTGAAAAGTCAGACAGCCCTGACTGTGTTTAAGTGACTTTGTTTAAATGGGATTCCCCTTTAAGTCCTGGGCAGAATTGGAAGATTTTTAATAGACAACTGAAGACAGACATGAGGGTCTCAGAATTCAGAGAAGCAGAAAAGTAAATCAGTCCTAGGATCTAAGCATTAAATGATGGAAACTTTTTGTGAGAAGACACACCTACTAATGTACATGCCAGTCTAATTACCCTAAAGTTCAGACTCACTGCAACATTCATTGCAGAAGAATGGAGCCTAGAGGAAATTGGCTTTTTCACAAGTAAGTTGTCTGTCACCCCAAAATATATAACCAGTCATTGAAGAGCCATCTTCTGGGATAATGGACCAAAGACCCATTTATACCTGGGGGAGGTGTTTGGGCAGGTTACCTCTTAAGACATTCTCCAATTCCAGGTGGTGATGTGATAGGATGCAGACATGCAAATTGTAAAGGAAAATGGAGTTTTCAAAGTCATAGAAAGCTCCCTTCTCTTTTTAGAAACTAGGACAAAACACAAGATTAGGAGTATTTTCCTTCATCGCTCCCTCCTTCCCTCCCCGACTCCTTCCCTCCTTTTAGGTCTGCTATCTACTTGCCCACCACCCTCTCTTCCCTCTCTCCTCTTCCCCTCCACATCCTTCTCTTCTCTTCTCCCTGCTTCCCCTCTCTCCCCAGGCTCTCTAAACAAAGAACATTTTCCACACCCTCAAAAGGCTACAAGTACAGTTGGGAGACAGATAGATAAATAACATTGAGCTACTGATACAACTCATTCCAAGTCGCATGTCCTTGCTCTTTCTTCTCTATTGACTTGTATACTTAGAAGATGGAAGAGTCTAATATTTTAGTGATTTAATCAGAATCAGGACACTTTGAGTCCATTTGAAAGTGATTTATTGTGATTATTATGGCAATAGAATTATTGCCCATAAGAGGAGTCTTGGAGGTAAGTGGTACCTAAATTAGTTGGCTCAGTAAATCATGGAGATAAGGGCTGTGAATCGGGTTCCTCACAGCACTGAGAACCCCACTTGAAGGATGGGGCTTGATAGATGGTTGCAAAGCTCTATGAGGGGTGATACCAAGAACCCCATCCCAAAGACACAACACAGAGCTATATAACTATATGTTCAAATTGAGTGGGACCAACTTGCTCAGTTTACTTTGTGTTTGCCTAAAACCTTTCCTCAAACCCTAGCCTAGAAGCTACAGAGTTGTAGAGACGCTGTCCTCGGAGCTCAGACTCCACAGGGCTGCACTGAGGTTGATCCAGAGACTGCTGAACAATCCGAAGGAAGACAGGAAAGAGAGTCTGAAGCCGAGGAGAGAGTCTGATCAGAGCCACAGCCTAAGGATCTGAAGATAAATGCTGAGATAATAAGAGAAATTGTGCAGATTGAGGCTAGCTAACAAGTATGTCAAGTAGTGCCTACAACCATATCTGGAAATGCTTGACTCTGTCTGAAGAGGCAGGAGACCTTTCAGCCAAGATGCCATTCAACATCTCGGGGAAAGGGGCTGAACTAGTTTGATCACAAACTGCACAAAAAGCAGAGTAAGGAATACCAGAGATACTTTGCCTGCCCATTTCCAAAGAGTTGGTCCTAGGGGGGAGGGAGGGAAAGAGCATGAGGCTAACTGAATTTTGTTCGTAAGAGTGGTCAGAATGGAAATGAATTTTGGGAAATGGAAACGAACGTTCTTTCATCTGTCTTGGGTGGGGAATGGTCAGGGGAACACAGAAATGGAGGGACAAAGGCTGAATGAATGCAGCAGTTGACACTACATGGAAATGAACTCTACAACTTAGGATCAGGGACGGGAAGGAAAATCTAGGAGAGAGCAAAGGGAAGGGTGACATGGTCTGAAAAGAAATGTGCTCATTACCTGACTTACAAACAGAAACCCCTTTGCACATGACCTTAAAAAACAAAGTATTTAATAATAAAAAGTCAGAATGATAATAGACTATCCATAGCTGAAATACTACGTTTAATGGAAAAATGTCTGTTTTTTGGGGTGGGAGGTAACTTTTGCAGAATTATTTTGCAGACTGCTTTGACTTTGTAAATGTTGGTGGAGGATGAGATGGCCTTACCCTTTAATCTTTTAATTGTACTGCACACAGATTGTGGCACTTATTCCCCTGCCTTTCTTCTTGCTGGAATAAAGTGTTACTTATGATTGTGAACATCTTTCACTGGGTTCACAAAGAATGTAGCGGAACTGAGTAATAAACAGAATGCTGTCAAATATATATCTTCCCATAATAGATCCAGTACCTTAAAATGCCTACAGGGAATCACTTTTTAAAGTCTATAACATGTAATAGTTTTGATACGACTGGTTGAGCCATGCAGAAATGATTAAAAAAAGAGTAATAAATTCAGATTTTACACCAGGCACCAGGCATTAAACCAAAATGAAACTACCACACTCAAATCTTCTACAGCTTAGAGCTAATTAGATCTACATTTGCGAATGGTACAGAACATCATACGATGCAATTGTTATAATAACTATATTCTCATTGAGTGCCATGTGGTGATTGATGTCAGTGATGTCTGCCAGGGTGAATGGATGTTGGAGAAGGAAATCTCTGGGGGCTCAAGACACAAGAATGGAAGTTTTACCTCTGGGCATCTCTTCTCATTGGGCTCCTGGTGATTGTACTGATTGGTTGGCAGGGCAGAACTAAAGCTGAGGATCAGTCATATGTCTGTGAATTGTAATTACCACTGAAACAGAATTTCAGATCATGACTGAGTTTTACATCGTTTTGGAATGTTTATCAAGCATGACGGGTCTATTAAGTTCTTGCCGTAGTACCTAGCACAGAGCAAGTGGTTTAAAAATACGAAGTGCTCCATCATTTGGCCGGAAGATTTGGTTGGTGTTCCCTTGGCTTTTGGCTCTAAAGGGAAGCCCCACTGCAGTGGATTCTGGGTAGCTAATGATTGTAATGTTCTGGATTTCCCTAGAAAATTACATCAGCAAAGGTTATCTGTGGTCTTGGTAGATCCTGGCTGGTGTTGCATGTGGATAAATAAGCTGAGCTCACCTCTGAGCAATGCAGCCTCAGTTCAGTGGACAGCGCCCCTCTTCCCCTTTCTAAAGGGAACCCCTTGTGCTGGTGGGAGGAGGTGCAAATTATCTGCAAATGAGTGGCAAGGAGCATTTCCCAGTGGGGAGGTTACCATGGAGGCCAAGGAAGATGAGAAGCTGGGATTCTTCAGCAAGGCCATCCCAAAGATGAGATCCAGAGACTGTCTTCTTGAGGAGCTCAGTTGCTGAGGGCTGATATCCATAGGGTTAGTGATGCTGTGTGCACCTTCTCAGACTTCTTAATCACATCTTAAAGGAATGTGTGAAGCCGGGTGCAGTGGCTCACGCCTGGCTAGTCAGGAGGCTGAGATCTGAAGAACGAGGTTCAAAGCCAGCCCCGATTAACTACTAGAAAGTGAGAAGTGGGGCTGTGGCTCCAGGAGTAGGATGATAGCCTTGAGCTGAAGAGCTCAGGGACAACGCCCAGGCCCAGAGTTCAAGTCCCATAACCAAAAAAAAAAAAATCCTTGATCTTTCTAATTCCTCACAACAACCCTATGTGTGGACATTATTAATCTCATTGTTTTCCTTTTGAACAAGGAAAATGGATTTGGCCTGGTTACAGGAGAGTCATGCAGTCACGCGTCACTAAGTAAATTGGAGTCATCTAACCCAGTTCTGTCTGGTTCCAAAGCCTTGTTGACCTGGCCATGGTCCTGGGCTGCCTGTGGTGAAGGTTGAAGGATGGTATTTACTCGCCATCCTCAGTTCGTTGTGCATGACCTCATGCTTTCTGGCTACCATTCAAGGAATGAATCAGCCTTCCCACCAGCCTTGTCTGATCCCCTGCCTATGCTAGAATGGGGGACATAAATAAACAATGTGAGACGTGGACCCCGGCTTCAAGGAAGGAGCTCATGGGAAGCATTTAGTGGCAGTGAGACACAGCATATATTCATGGCAGGATCACAGCAACTGCTTCTTGGGCTCAAGCCTTGACATGTCTTGATTCTGCCTCTCAGTCTTCTCTGATCACCGTGGATAAGGTCTTAGGATCCTTCTCAACACAGCACTGCAGAGAGTCACAGCCATCCATCGGCTTTGTTGCTATTTGTCCTCTTAAGGGTTGTCTTTCTTTCTTTTTTTTTTTTAGGGAATGGGATTTTGGGATGACCTGTAGGAGTTACTGAAGTCTGGCAGCCTTGAAGAAAGTGTTGCATTTTAGTGTGGGCTTGAAGGGAAGGAGCCTATTCTGGCTGAAAGAAGTGTATTAGTTAAGCCCCTGGGGTAGAAAGTGACTGAACAGCCTCTTGGGGGCATGGAATCATTTTCTTAATGTGGATATTCTTGGGACAAGAAGAGACTTTTTTTTGACTTGTATTTGACCTATTTTTGAACAACAGAGACTACCTCAGTGATAATATGATGGGAAGAATTTAATTCTTATTTTTGAGGTGATTATGCCAGTCATACAGCTTCTACATGAATGATCTTATTTTATTCTTGGATCCATCCTGAATAGTGCAATTCATATCCCGACCTTATGGAAGATAACAAAGATTCAAGGGAATTGGTTAGGTCTCTAGTTCCACAGCTGGTAGGGAAGGTTGCCAAAATCAAACCATCTTAGAGAACTTCCCACCAAAAGATCTGCTTTTAGGCTTTGTATTAGATCTTTGTTTTTAGATCTTGCTCAATTTACAATATATTCTTAGGTTGTATTTAGTAAACAAAGCTTTCTTTAAAGCAAAAAAACCCCCTGTTTTTATAGATTTGCTTTTCCCAATGTGTTGCTCCTAAGCATGTGCATAAAAACATGTACTTATTTAGTGTGTGTGTGTGTGTGTGTGTGTGTGTGTGTGTGTGTGTGTGTGTGTGTGTGTGTGTGTGTGTGTGTGTGTGTGTGTGTGTGTGTGTGTGTGTGTGTGTGTGTGTGTGTGTGTGTGTGTGTGTCGGTCGGTCACGGTGCTCAAACTCTGGGCCTGGGCTCTATCCCTGAGCTCTTCTGCTCAAGGTGCAACACCACTTCCAAAAATATGTACTTATAAACCTGGAACATGCTAGCACATTCACACAGATCTCAGAATAGACAGTTATATGCATCACACATAAACAGACACACATGCATACAAGATGCACTTAAACAGAGGGATCATGAGAATGCATTCACATGCATGTAGTCACACACAGTGCACACACATATGCATTGTTTAATTTATCTACTTGCTCTTTTGGGAGGAGTCACTGCTCTTAGGTCTCAGGGGGGAAGTACAAGACCCTGAGCAGGCCTATCAGTTTTCACTCAGTATTTGGATCTGAAGTGCACACACACACACACACACACACACACACACACACACACAGAGTCATCAAGGAAGAATGCTCTTGGGAAACCATGTGAGTCCAGGATGCCTTTGCTACCTTGTCTTGCTTGTGCTTGGTTAACAGGCCTTTTATCCTTTAAGTTCCATGGTAGAATGCCAATAATTACTTCACCCCTTTAAGTCGATTTCAGTTACTTGCCACCAAAGAGCCCTAACTATTACAGATCATCTCCTCGCTTTAGCTAGTACACTTTAGTGTAGTGATGATATCCATTCTGGTGGGATTTGTGGCCAGCAAGATGCCAAGAGGCAAAGAGGAACATTTTGTTACTTTGTTACAAGTCTGTCCACGGGTAGGGTTATAATGTAATGGAGGCTGATATATGAGGGCCTAGAATTTACAGTAATGAACTATTTGCAGAAGGAGATGGGGGCTGGGAAAAACTAACCCGTATTCTGAGTCTATGAATTATGAAGTCTGGTCTGAGATTAATTTTCTTGCCTTACATATTTCCTCAGCCTCTTCCTTTCTAATACTAGCATGGTAGCCAGATAATATATTGTACCCTATCGCTTCAGCTCTTTAGAAGACAAGCTCTCCACAGCATGGCAGATGCTCTGGAGGATGCAGACTCGACATACAGACACTAATGTAGAACTGAGAGACAACACTCAAAACAGTTAAACCCTTGTTTTTATAGAAGACACGGAGGCGCATAGTGATTCAGTGACGTATGCAGAAGCATGGAGTAGTCTCTGAACATGAACGTCTTGAATTTCCCTTTCAACTACTTCACAACTTAGCCACTAATTGTCATGGATTGTGGTTCATAAATATCTCAAGGTCACACGCTTCTCTCCCTATCCTCTCCACTGAAGCATACATATTCATCTTAACAATATACTCTGACCATGTGGGAACCCAATTTTCCTCCTCTTTTGTTTTAGTTTTCACTATGGGGCCAGATTAAACATTTTCTTTTTTATATATATTGGCAAGTTCATTTCATGGTGAGTTCAACTTAAGACTCTACATCAGTCAGGATTCTTCAAGAAACAGAACCAAGAGGAAATGCTCGCACACGTTTTATTTACATATTGATTTCTGTGTATCCATTTGTTTATATTGGCAGTATGCATGCCAAAGAGATTTCAGGAATTAGCTCGTGCATTTGTGGGGTTTGGTCCGTTTGTAGAGCTGCCTGGCGAACTGGAATTTCAGACAGGGTTTTTATATTGTATTCTTAAGGGTTTTTAGTATTCTTTTTCATTTGGGGGAAGAGGATCTTTGTGCTCTCAAGGTCTTCAATTGATTGAATGCAGCTCAACTGTATAATGGAACACAATCCCTTTTACTCACAATGAATTGACTGTTCAGGTGAATGACATCTACACATTCTTTGTAACAACTGGATGAGTCCACAAGGATAAAGTGGAGAGAGTGCAAACAAGGGTATAAAATCCCCATCTCTCCCTCCACCAGTGTCTTCCTCCCACAGCTTCTTCCTCTCCCATCCCTGGAGTCCATCCTTGCAATTTGTTCACCTCTCTGCTGTCTGTGCTGCAGGGACAGAAGAAACCTGAAGTGGGATGTAGGGTCAAACACCCCACAGAGCAGTGAGCAATAGCGCGGTGTACTTTAATAACTTAGAGCTCTCAGGCAGGTCTGAGAACCACACACAGAATTTCTACTGTCGTTTCTTCTCAGCTTCCTGGCCTGAGGGGAGAGCTGACTGATGGCTTTGAATATCTATCAACAAATAATAAATAATAATAATAACCTGCCTGCTGCAGGCTTGTCAGAACCAAGGAGAGAGGCTGGATTGCTAATGCTGTTCTGCTTCTTGATACAACCTCAGAGTCAACTCTGTTTGTTGTTGTTTGAGACTGGTTCTTTTCCTGATGCTCAAGCTGACCTTGATTCAAGATGGTTCTTTCCCTTCCACCTGAGTGCTGGAATTACAGGGATGCATCTCCATCCCTAGCTTCAAAGTAAAATTTAATCTATCACCATAGAAGCTTTGAACTGTATCAGTTCCTAGCCATGATCCTTGGACTGATACCCAGAGTTGATACCATGCTGACATCTCTTCTCAGGTGCATTGCCTGTCTTGGCTATTTTCATGCTCTCAGAGATCCCTGCCTATTGTTCTTTCCCATGCTAGACTCTGGAGAGAACTTGGTGTGAATAAGTGCACTGTTATGCCTGGTAGTGCCTTCTTGTCATTGCTCTGCCTGCCATGATAGTTAAGAGCTTGGGCTTTAAGATCTGAGCCCTTGTGATTGAAGGGGGATTTCTGCTCTTCCACTAGCAGAATCTCAATCCCTCATCTGGGAAGCAAGAACAGTGTTAATACGGGTTGTTACCACATGTACAGTGCCTTTTATGTCCCAGGCAATGTTGGAGCGCCTTACTTATGTTGTCGCCGTCAGGTGACAAGGTCTTAGGGTGGTAATGTCTTTGTCTTGGATTTCCATGTGGACATCACTTAGAGAAATCGAGGCGCTTGCTGTGGGTCACACAGCTGCTAAGTGGTAGGGCCAGGACCACTTTATAGAGCTGTCCCCAGTGTATTCCACATCCTTTTGGCACTGTGGCCGTACATGTGGGCATTATTCCCTCCAGGCTGAGGAACAGAAGAAGACATTTCCTTTGAAGTGTTGGCCAACGCAAAGTAAATACTTTTCAATTCTGAGTGTTCAGGTCTGAGGTGATCATTCCTGCTAGGCAGTCATCCATAACCCTTCCTGAAGCTAGTGTGACAGTGCTTTCCTACTCGGGACCCCAGCAGATGGGCCCTGTCCCTAAGAGGCAGGTGACAGGCTAGCTGCTCCCCTACAGCTGCCCCTCCCTGAGAGAGCCTCCATTCCCATGTTCAGCCCAGCACTCAGTACACGAATGTCTTGAAGGTGGAAGACCACATGCATGAGGCCTGAGAAGCTCTGCAGGCCTTCCCTCTCCCACCCGTATAACCTGAGATCTAAACCTTGCAAGTCTCTTTGGAATACCAGTACTGCTGTTGGTGGGAGCTGGAACGTCAGTTCCTTAGGTGATGGCATCCTTCCTTGCCTGAGTGCAAAACACCTGTCTTGCGGGCTGTGGTGAGGGGCCTGGGATAGCATTAGGTACACGACAGGACAGACAAGCAGGCTTCTCAGATGGTATTTAAAGGCTGCCTGTGACCATCTGTCTATACACCTAAATGGCCCTGGGCAGAGAAAAGGATTCCCTACCTACCTGCTGGGGTGCTTTCCTTTCACTGGTGAGGAGCTAGGCTTTTCTTAGCAGCCGAAGCTGAAGGTGGCCCCTTAATCTTTAGTTTACCTGGAGCCATGGCCCTGGGCCATCCTGAGCTTCCTGGGTTGTGATAGAGAGACCATTCTTCTTCTTCATTCCATGGTCTATGAGTAGGGGCTCCTCTGGTATTAGCTGGGATCCAGCCTGGGAATCTGGCTTTTCTAATTCCCACAGGCTGCCTACTGCTCTGTTGGTCCTCTCTGAGCCTCCTAGAGCTGAATCATTTAGCTGAGATAGAAAGAAACATCCCAGAATCTCATCTCAACGACATCCAGGATTCGCATTTGGCAGCTAGGAGTAGAAGGGACGGGAAGAATGACATCAACTGTGACATATCATAGTTTTTATGGTCTCTCTTCCCGAGAAGGAAGCTGGCCAGGCAGGCAGTGTTCAAAATCCGGATCATGGGAAATACATTCCAGTAGAAGTGCTGGAAAATGATTCAGCCATGCTTACCCTTAATCCAATTTAATGATCCTATTTGGATAGCTTGCATTTATTTGCTGGCTAGGAGAAAAACCATCACCTCACAAGGTCTCCCCACAGGTGTGCTAAAAACAGAGCTACTGGTCCAACCACCCTTTCTTTTGCTTCCTTCCCAGGGCCGGGGTCTTTCATGTTGGGCATGTGGTCTCAGGCCATGCAGGGCTGTTGAAGAAGGGCAGGGAGTGGGGGGTCAGCTCTAAAAGTTCTAAACATGCCAGCTGGGGCGGGGAGTGCGGTGGTGAGGGACACATTATCTGGTGTGATTCTTTGGTTTCAAGGCATCACCTCCTATTTCTCAGACCCACAGAAGAGCTAAGCTGTAAACAGCACACCTTACAAATCAATGTTCCCTGACGTGGCTGGAGCATTCATTACCAGCTGTAAAGCTACCCCAGCAAGAGAGGTTGCTGTTCTGTAGCCCAATTTTCCATCGCAATAACCCAATTAACTGGTGTGTGTGTTTGTTTTACAAAGCTCCAAGCTACCATAAACCATACAGATACGCGGGCTGCAGAAAGCTCGGTAATTAGGACAAGGTGTACAAATTAAACGACTCTTTTTAAACTTCAAACCAGCTAACTTCTGACATACTGTACTGCTGGGGCTTCTGGGACTGAACCCAATTAACATTTTAGTATTTTATAAGCATCGTTTTAATTGCATTTGTATGCAATCTTCTCTCCAAGTGCCTTTCAAGGTGCTAGTCCTTGTTCAGCTTTTATTACTTCAGTGATTTAAATTTTCTCTCTCGAAGGTTCCCGTTAATAATGACTGCTGCTTTTTCAAATGCTGGTCCAACATAAAACTCATCTCCCTCTGAAGAATTATGCTTCGAAACAGTTATATTTAACTTTATTATTACATTTTTAATTTTTTTCTCTGTTTGAACATTAGGCTCTTAAACTTTTTTTTTAAATCAATCTGGCAGCTCTTTGAATGGCTAGAGAGAGACAGAATGAGAGAGAAAGTTTCTTTAGGAGTTAAATTGATGGGTGTTAAACTTTTTCCTCTCTTATGTTTACCTTTGATTAGGTTAAAGGTATTTGGTACTATTGGATGCCACAGTGCCACGAATGAGTTTAAATGATTAAGAGTGTGTGTGTGTGTGTGTGTGTGTGTGTGTGTGTGTGTGTATGTATGTATGTATGTATGTATGTATGTATTTGTGCATGGGTCACTTTCCTTATGGTTGTTGGACAGGCAAAAAGAATGGGTCCTTTCCCCACTTTGGAAAAAAAAAATTGCAGGTATCAAGAAAGAAAGAGCATAAAAATTGCAGGTATCAAAATGCATACTAGCTTAATGAAATATTTAAATAAAAAGAAAATCTGCTACCTGTGATTAACAACCCAATTGCCTGTTTTGGTTCTTGAACTATTATTTTGGAGCCGTAATTAGGGCTAGTTGAGTAAAAAAAAAAATAAAAACGACCCATATATGTCAGTGTAGAGTCTTTTCTTGTTTTTATTTAAAACTGTGGTGCTTTATTCACCATGGATTTTAAAAATTCATTGCCATTTTTTAAAAACAACATTGTATTGAAATTTATTTTGATCCCTGAGTTTTTAAGAGTCCCTTGGATTATTCACACAAGTGAGTGACTTCCTTCCCTCCCTTCCATCCCTGATCTGGATGTTGCTGTATACGAACAAGGATACTTTGAAAGGGATTTAATGACCTAGACCTGTAAACCGAGCTGCTTAGGGGGATGCCATGTGAGGATTGTAGTTCAAAGCCAGCCATGTAGAAGACTGTGAGACTCCTATTTCCAACTAACCAGGAAAAGCCAGAAGTGGAGCGTTAGCTCAAGTGATAGAGTGCCAGCCTTGACCAAGATAAATCTGAGCAAGGACATGAAGCCCTAGTTCAAGCCCCCTACCATCCTCAAAAGAATATTTAAAACTGTGATATCCTGAAGGAAAAATTCACCCCTTGAATATAAAACACATGGATTCCTCCCCTCTTCCAAGGCCTATGTGTATTTTGCTTTCAGTGCAGTCTATTTAATACAAAAAAAAGCACCTTGGCCAATAGGTATCCCTGAATTGGGAAAATGACTGTCCCTTCTGTATCTTCTGTATCTATCTCTGTACCGCAAAGCAAACCACAATTTTCCTCCCATGTCTCTTATTGCAAGGAAGAGTTAGGGAAAAATGAGCACTGATATGCTCAATTAGGATTTCTGTGTTCTGGATAAAAATACACTGTCTTGAGCAGGCAGGGAGATCTTCCTGGAATATTCGAAACCTTTGTGCTTGATTGAGTGCCTTGTCAAACAAAACTGGCAGCCTCTCTCCCAGAGCTGCCGGAATCTATGCAGATATGATTTCTATCATGCTTTATTATGTGTAGTCTGTAATAAGGATGGGCACATATAAATCATCTCTGGGTGGCAGTTAGGATGCAATACTCAAAGGAGAGAGACATTTCTGCTTTCAAATGTCTAGTGATTTCAGATATTATATAGCAAGTCTCCCCTGAACTGTACAATCTTCAATTCTACCCAAGTCCTTCTGTGGGGGGAATGAGCCTTTCATATCATCCTTTGTAAGAATCACGAGTGAGATAAGAATCGGGTCTCTAATTCTTTTTGTCACTGATTCTTTTTTTGGCTAGTCTGAAATCAAAGGTGCAATTGAAAAGAGGATCTTTCTATAATTTCATTCCAAGACTGGCATTCAGAAAGAATGGGGTGAGGTGGGGGGAGACCTCCACAAAATGGCTAGATACCAAAACTAATGATCTGAATCCACACAAGAAACAACAGACACCTTGTCCTGCTCTCCACAACCCAGCCAAGAATACTGTATTAATGTAATGTATTAAGCACTTATGTGCAGAGCAATTAGCATTGCCCTGTAATCTGTTTAAACTTGAGTAGAGCTCAACAATGCAGTGATGTTAAAAGACACATTTTAAAGACAGGGAAAAGGCAAGTCGAGTAACAAAACATGGTTATAGAATTAGTGGAGGATGGCCAGGATTCAAACCTAGAGCCAGTGGCGTATGATCTGACTTCTAACGGTGTGGCCTTGGGCTGCCATGTTCTCCTACCTCTGGAAGAGCAGGACACGAATGTAACAGATGCTTCAGAGATCAAACAAATGTGCTGTGCGGTTGGCAGGGTCTCCCTCCAGTCAAGGTTTAAAGGTCATCCTCAGGCTTGTTCTTAGGTCGAGTTGTGGGGTTTCTGTCCAGGCTGAGGGCATGCAGAAGGGGACCCTTCCCCTAGCAGGGTCAGGCAAGCTCTGTCTGAATGTCATGAAGCCTGGGGCTGGGTGGTCTGTTGTCTCTGGATAAATCACCTCATCTACCAAGTTACTACAAGTTCCTACCAAGTTACTACAAGTTCCTACCAAGTTACTACAGATTTGAGTCAAGAAGGATCTATGAGGCTGTCCTTTTGGGGACATTTTAACCTATGGGAGTGGGAAATCTTTCTGGGACTTTCCCCAACACCTATCATCATGTCAAGGTTGTCTTGGCTTTGACAGTGAAACGTGAGAAATGAGTGAGGCCTGGCGTGTCTGGAGAAAGGATGCAGAAAGATAAAGGAGGAGATTGGGAAGAGGGGAGAGGACCAGAAGAAGACAAAAAGCCAGGAAAAGAGGAGTCTCTCTTAATGGGGCTGACAGGGAATGGCTGGCTGAGTACAAACCCAGGAAGTGCTGGAATATGCACTATCTTCTACCTTATCTGCAGGCAGGTCCGGGCTAGATAGGGGGTGTCACTGCCATTTGTCACTTTTGGCCTGTAGTAGTCTGAGAGTCAGTATGTTCTCAGAAATCCATATGGCTGGTACAAGCATCCAGACCTTGTGAACTGGGCTTCTCAGAGGTGAGATACAGCTGGTGTCTCAAGCTGTGGTTCTCCCTACAAGAAGGAATCAGGCATTGCTCGTGTAAGTCCCAAGACGATGGTTTCAAATCCTGTCTTGGTCTCTTAACTGGTTCGATCTTTGACTTTCCCGATTTCCAAACTAGAGGTGAGTATTTCGTCCCAGAGAACTTCCCAGGATTGTCCAAAATGACATAGTCTTCATAGAAGTGCCCTGAAAGCCCATTTGAGGTGACAGTATAATGACAGAGGAGAAGGGAAAGGTCACCTGGCCTACCCTTTTATCTTCCAACATGGTCACTGCCCTTAAATATTTCATACTATGATGCACAATGCCTACACTGAAGTTTTCTAGGGTAGACATTGTAACAGCTCTGTTCACGCTTACGGTCAGGATGTTCTTCTACTAAAATTTGCTTGTTGCCGTTGGAGCTTCTACCTTTCTTCCATTACAGACAGGAGAAAGCAAGTCTAAATAATCTGTATGTCCTTTGGTGTACTTAAAGACTATGCACACACTCTGCCACTGAATCCTTTGTTTTAGAGGAAGAATGAGCCATCTGGGGCCATGGTGTTGCTGATTATTGACCTAAGAGAGTCCCAGTGACAGGCCTAGTCCAGATTTAGCCTCACTCTTGGCAGCTGGAAGCCTGTAGCAGGTGACATTTGCTGAGCAGATTAACTTTTCTGGCTAGATGCAGAGGGACGTGGGAGCGTGACCTAAATAGTTTACGCTCTGAGTGTGCTGATATCTGCAGTTGGAGGACACTTAATGTGTGATTCTGCAATTGTTTAGGTGGCAGTCTGAGGTCAGCAAAAAGAAAGCAAGAGAAACAGAATTTTAGGGTGTTAGTTAATGACCTGGGCAATTTACTTGGCCTTTCTGAACCTCTACTTATAACGTGAGGACAGTGTCTATTTTACTGGACATGTTCTAAAGTCTAGAAGTCATACATATGCTAAAGGGAAGGACCTCTTAGTTGGCGAATAAGAGATTACTAATTATTTTGTGAACGTGATCATTCATTTCATTGGACAAATATATCTCCTTGGGTGGCATGGCTGGGAAACATAAATTCTGATGATTCTAAATAATAATTTAAAAATGTATTGTTTCAGGGCTCTCATTCAACCCCTGCAACTCCCACCAAACACCAATGTTACTTCCCCAGGGAAACTCTGGAGCCTAGACAATTTTGCTTCTCCAATTGAGTTGATTGAGGTGCCCATGCACGAGGTTGCTAAACAGTAATTTATTAACTAGCATTTGAGTATTTTTCTTGGATGGTTCAGGGCCCATTGTCTTGGAATCTCTTTCAGCCTACAGATATGGGTCTTAACCTTTATTTAAGAACTTTTTAGAAGGGATGGGGATATAAATATATATATGTATACACATACACACACATATATCACTCAGTGATGGTGTGCTTACCTAGCACCTGCAATGCCCTACATTTGATCCCCAGAACCATACAGACAAACCAAAATGAATCCCAAATCTTCAGTGTCCCATTCAAGTGTTACAGACTTTGTGAAAGGAACTTCAGGTCCCCAGGCCAACCTTATCATTTTCCTCTTGTACTTGGAACATCTGATGTCGTATTGTCCCAGACACGACATCTTCATGCTTTGCACTGGATACTATATAGTAATGAAATCATAGCTGACCTTGTATCCCTACCAGTCCAGAGTAAATAGCTCTTGAATTAATAATCCTAATCAGAACCCTATTAATGTCATCTCATTTAAGCCTCCCCGCACCTCTGTGAGGTAGGGGACTATTATCCTCCCACACTTTCATGATGGGGACACGGAGGTTTAGAAGAGGTCAGTAATTCACGTGAGGTCTCACAGTTAGAAAGGGGCCAGACAGTGATTTTAATCTGGATCTGCCCAACTCCAGAGCTGAACTCATAACCACCGTGCCCATTCTTGTGCACTCATTTACAGGAGCCGTGTCCTGTGTGTGGCAATCGATCAACTCCAGACGTTCCCAGCAGCGATCCAGGATTGGTGTTTCCAGGGAGGATGAGTGAGAAGGAGCAGAGCCCTGCGTTCAGAAGAACTTCAGCCAGGTTCCTTGCTGAGGGTAAGTACCTTCAACTCCTCAAATACACCAGTGTGGGAGCAGTGTCATGTATGACAGAGAGACTTTGACAAACAATTATCTCCCTTATAGTCATCTTTTCTAGCTTCTGTGAACTACCTGCCTTTGCATGTCCCCTCACCTGCCATGGCTAAGAAGTCCCATTTACAGTGAGTCTTCTATGCCTCTATGTCAAGTAAACAGAAGCTTCCAGGGCCAGCCAGGACCTCTTCCCAGCTGGCTCCAGGGAGACGTGATTACATGGAAAAATGCCAATGATAATTTCATCTCAACTAAGGACTCTACCAAAGCCAAAGGATGAAATCACAATTTTAAACCGGTTGGAGTTTGTCTAGCTGAGAGTGAAGCAGTTGAGAGCCGGATGCTTAAGAGTTTCCAACGTTTCCTTGCAGATCCGTTAGCTATAGATTTGGCATTTCACCTGCTAGATGGCGCTGTCCTCTAAGGAAAGGCACTGAAAATCCTGGTTGACTGGGGGCTCAGCCAAGGAAACAACTGAAGTTAAAGAGCAGGGGCAGCAGAGAGGAAAGACAGCGCTTTCCCTAACACTAGAGCGCCTCTTTTAGTGGAGAGGCTTCTCATTCCCTTTAGAGCATTTGACGTCGTGGCATACCAGGTTTTGCACATTCCATCTTAAAAATTACGGGTCCTTCACTTTGAACAAAAGTGAATAAAAAAAGTGTGTGTTTGTTGTAAGACAAAGATGGTTATTGATTCCACACTCTGGCTGCAGCTTGCGCTTGCTATATCCTAACCTGGTCTTTGGCCTTGACTTACACCACTGGGTAAAAGGAACAGTCCTTTTGGCAATGTTTCCTGCCGCTTTGTGCCTGGAACTCCAGTGGCTTCACTTTGAAGCCTTCTATCTCAGTTCCATTTGGGAGAAGGTTGTATGTAGGCATGGAGAAGCTTTTTCCTCTTCCAGTGCTCTTTGCAGAATCCTCAGTCAGAAGGAAGAAACACAAAGATGGGGAAGAGACCCAAGGGGAGGGATGTGGAAGAGAAGAGACATGTGGACAAAGAACACAGGCAGAAAGCGAAGGAAGAGATTGGGGAAGACCCAGCCAGGTAGGAAGGATCAGATGTCTAGAATGCAAGGGCAGGGCAGTGGTATGAGCTGTAGTGGAGAAGATGAACCTCTCCAGAAAGTGGGCAGAAGAAGGGGAAATGGGAATGGAATTTTCTGGAAGGTGAGAGAGAGAGAGAGTCTAAGCTGAACTCAGAAAGGAAAAACAGCCAGGAGACAGAAAAAGCAAAATCCAATACAGGGGAGAGGAGAGGTATAGGGAAAGAGCCATAGAAGGCTTACCTTACGGTCATAAAGGCTGGAATGTGTGTGTTTTGCCCTGTGGCCATTGTCCAGGGAAATACTGTGTGGCTTTTAAGCCAATTGTGGAGTCGTTGGATTGTGTTCGTAGATCATGCTAGTGTGCGTCTTTGAAATGCAGCTGCTCTGAGCTGGGACAGTCTGGTATCGGGGACATGCAATGGCACCCATTGTCTGAGCAGAGGGTCACTCTGGTGCTCCATGAGAGAAGCATCCAGGTTCCCTCGTCATGGATGCATCTTGGTGAGAATGGGTAGAGGGAGAGACATGGTCACAGCTGATACCAGGTGGAGATAAGGCCCCTGATGTCAGATGGCTGCAGTGCAGTTGTTTTATGACTGTACTTAGCAAATGTGACTTTGTCTCTCAGAGCCATCAGCATGCCATCTGTAAAGTTGGAGTCTTATATCTGTCTCTCAAGACTCTGGGGAGGCACGAAAGAGATGATTCACACTTCCAGCCCAGCGACTACTTCTACTAATATCTGTTTAGTGTTGGCTATACTCAGTGTGTGATTATAATCACCTTTGTTTTGTGGGTGTGTTTGATAGGATTGATCTGTAATGTAGAATAGCAGATTTAGATAGAAGACATTTTTAGCAGGCATATGCAAAGCATTCTCAAGGAGGATAAATCCATTAACTTGGGAGCAGAAAAGACTTTTAGTGGCCTACTGGACTAGGGATTAGGGTGGTGCATAAATATAAGAGGGAATTATGAGATATACCTGAAACCCAAGCAACTGGATTATGGAACATAGGAAAGGGAAATTTCAAGCAAGACTTCCAAGATTTTGGGACCAGGAATGACAATCAGGGGGAATTTTTCAGCTAACAATACACTGAATAACTTTAAGAAAAATTGCTGGCAGTCCTAAATCTTGAACTCAGGACCTGGGCACTGTCCTTGGGCTTTCTCAAGGCTAGAGCTCTACTACTTGAGCCTCAGCACTACTTCCAGCCTTTTTCTGGGTTTGTGGTGCTGAGGAATTGTGCATACTAGGCAAGCACTCTTACCTCTAGGCCACGCTCCTGGTCCCTGAATATTCTTAACACATTGGAAAATATCAATCACAGAAGTGGGGTATTCACGAGACTGTGTGGCATCTCTAGTACCTGAGTTGCACCACCCGTGAGTGAGGACATGAGGTAGGCATACGGGCCCCGGGGAAGACTAAATCCCAGAATTACTCAGTCCTGGTTGCAGCATCACTCAGAAAACGGATGTGCTGAGATGAAGGTGGCGCGAGGAATTTATGAAGAATAGCCAAATTAAAAGCCACATACTCATTTTGTAGAATTGTTTTTTGAGTGTGGGCAAAGGACACAAAACAGATGTGCTGTAAATCCTGGCTACCTGTGACCCTAGGAAAATTGTCTGTCTCTGTCTCTGTCTCTGTCTCTCTCTGTCTCTCTCTGTCTCTCTCTGTCTCTCTCTGTCTCTGTCTCTCACAGGTGAAAATACCATAACATTTATTTTTACAAGTTTACACATGAATGATCTCTGGGCATCAGTTTCCCTATTTGTAAAATGGGGATGAAAGCCATACTTCCTTATGTACTTCCTGGTATTATTTTTATTTTGAGGGATGAAGTGCAATGAGACATATAAAGCATTTTAAACAGCTTCTGACATGCACCACTCAGTAAACAGAAGCTTTAATTGTCATTGAAGAGCTACAAGCCCAGAGCTAGAAACATGACGGTAAAGGAGGGGTTGATCTGGGAAGTAACAATAAACAAATAATTGCTATATGCAGCATGATATTATATCAATCTTTGTAGTTAGTAGAACTGAGGGGCTGGTCTTAGAACTATATTGCTCTTGTTCTTTCAACTGTATCTAAGAATATATTTGAAAAATCAATTTCTTCTTTTTCCTTATTTCCTTTCCCTCCCTTCCCTCTTATTCAGTTATAATCATACCTAATTTCCTTTGCCATTTCTGACAGCCAGGTCATCTCTCTTTCATCGCCTTTAAAAATCCTGCTCAGGTAGGCACCTTGTCCGCTTTTCTCCTCCTCCTCCTCCTCCTCCTCCTCCTCCTCGATTCCAGTCCTATGGCAGAGCCTCTCCCCCGGACCCACACTTCCAACCAAAGGCTCCAGTCATTTTTCATGCAGCATCAGCTAGCCATCAACCTCCAAGGCACTTGTCCTTGTTCCCCCAAGTGTCACAAGTTCTCTGTCTTCCCAGTAGGAGTTGGAGGGCAGGGAGTGGATCCAAGATTTTCTAATCCCTAGGATTTGGAGGGTGGGGAGTGGATCCTAGATTTTCTAATCCCCGGCTGCAACTGACTTTCTTCCCACACAATGTTTGAGAAACTGGAAAGGCAGGGAAAGGGGCACAAAGGGGCTGTGTCTGTGTCCCCAACACATAACATCCTGCTGGTTACTTACTGCTTCCTTGAGAGGTGTGTGTGTGGTGGGGGTGCTGGTGGGAGGAGAGGGTCATCAAGATAAGGAAGAGAATATTTAAATTGGAAGCAAAACTGGCATGTGTGGGGGAGACTTTCCCCCCAGGTAGCAAGTGATCAGGGAAGATGTAATTTGGCAGTTAGGAAGATGAATCCAAAAAGATAAGATTAACTTTATAGCACAGGCAAGTACAGTCTGAGGAAGTCAACCTTTGTCAAGCATCAGTGTTGATAAAGTCAGACTGTTGATTTCAGCTGAGTAGGAACTACGACCAACCAAATTGGCAAGAAGAGAGGTGTTCTGGGGAAACTGAGGATGGAACTTAAGACAGGCAAGAAGGTTAGGGGGGACAGGGGTGGGCCTCTCTAATCGCTTTGTGTGTTGCTTGTGCCAGGGGCATAGAACAGTGTGGTAATACTTTACCAGGATGTTTAAACTGTCTTCAGGCAGGAACTTTATTTATATGGTAGTATTTGCTTGTAATAACATAAACAACAGTAGAATTTCTGTCTCTCTCCCTCCTTCCCTCCCTCCCTCCCTCCCCCTCCCTCTCTTTCTCTCTCGGTGCTGTGACTGGGGCATCTCATAGTATCATGTTCTCATTCAACTTTATTTACTCAACAGATGATACTCTACTAGACCTGCAGTTTGGACCTGTCTGCTGGCTTTCAACTGTGATCCTCAGATCTCAGCCTCTCGAGTAGCTAGGATTACAGGTGTGAGCCACAGGCATCTGGTTTTGGTTTCCTCCTGTTGGTCTTAATCATCAAATGCTTACCATAGCTTACCAGAAATCCCTACAGCTCAGTCCTCTTAACACCGGCACTGATCTGGGTTCAAAGCAGAAAATCCCAAATTAGGCTTCCATCCTGAGGTGATGAGAGGACTTTCTCCCCCTACTTGATCCCAGACATGGTGACCAGATTTGGATAACCTCAAGAACTGGATTTTATTTGCCCCTGCAAAGCCTTCCTGGCCCAAGGTGGCTAAGAGTAAGGCATTTGTTGTGGTGGGCCTTGGCTGAGGTTCAGCCTGAGGTACAGCTCTGTGGCACAGCAGTAAGCTCCAGAGTCTGTATTTATCTCTCTCAGCATCCCTTCTTCCTGCCTTCCTTGCTCCAGGCCCCTGGAAATTGCATCATGGTGATCCCTTGCTTTTGACCCTTCTGTGGTATTCAGGTGATGGGAGACACTCTTAAGAGACCAGTGGGCCAGAAGAGAGAGAGGTAAGGTAGTTTTCTCCTCCATTCTCTTCCTGCCAGGCTGTAGATAGGTAATGTCCTTCTCTACCCAACTCTAGTGCTTGCCCACAAATCTAGCTACAGTCTCAGCCACGGCTCTCTGTGGGTTCAGCATTGGCATTGACTCTTGGCCTTCTCAGTGGTATTGTGCCTAGAGTACGTGACCATCCCTCTGCTGGATGGGCCTTTGTGCTGGGCTCTGAGGAGCCAAGGATGGAACTCTCCCATCTGGAAACTGGAAGGCCTAGGTGACAGCTGAGGATCTGCCACTGTTGATCATCTATCTTTGGGCAACTTGCTTTTATCTTTCCTGGACTCAGTTTCTTCTCCTATGAAATGGGATGATGGAAGTCAGCTGAAATAGGCTATGATTCTATTTCTCCTGGTGACATAATGCAAGAGGGTTTTGGAGGAAAAGAAGCCTGTGTGGAAGTTACAGCTTACATACTGGCTGGGTCTGTGCCCATGCTGACTCATTTAATCTCTGAATCTTACTTTGTTTCATTTGTAAAACATGGATGATAACATTTTCTCCCCAAGTCAAGGCAGGAGATTAAGTTAAATGACAACAACTAGAACTGTTCTCATGAGCTAGAAGTCAACCAGTCCATGTAAGCCCATCTCTCCTGTTCCAGCTTGGTGCTCTAGTGGCTCCAGTTCTGTCCAGCTCTAACACTGTTGGTTTATTTTCCTTCAGACTTCCATTATTTTCTTTTGAATTGTCTGGTCCTTGAAGACTTCTCTTTGCAGATAGCATTTCAAAAGGGGGCAGGCCTATGAGTAGCTAGAGGGAACAATTCAGGTGCCATGCTATCAGCTTGCCAGATTGGTTTCTCCCAGCTCTGAGCTCTCTGGATCTGTCTTGTCTTTTGAGATGAGGTTTCACCATGTAACTTTGAATCCAGGATCCTATTGACTCATCCCTCTGAGTGCTGAGATGACAGACATGGACCAGCATGACACCATCCATACCATGTGTATTGTTTTTCTTTTGTTCATAAGTTAGCTATATAGCCGAGGGGTAAGGTCTCAGAGTTTCCATGGTAACTGATATATATATATATATATACATATATATATATATGTACTTAACTCTGACCCAGCTAATTCTGTGTAGTACCAACTTGGCCATGGTATTTTCTTGTAACCATTTTTGCTTAAAGTTTTGAAATTTAAGAGTGATTTGCTGCTAGGACCAGCCATGGGTGAAACTGAGTAGAAGGATATTTCATAGTAGTTCTCCACTCATGCTCAGTGTCATCTATTTTAGCTTTCACCTTCCATTTCCAGATACTCAGCATCCATGCTCATAATTGCCCCTGCAGCCACTTTTCCTGAGTCAAAAGGGAGGCCTGTATTGTGGCTCTGCTGGATATAAACATGTCAGTATCTACTGGTATCCACAGAATGCTCTCAGGCTGATAACTTGGTCTATCCATCGATTCCTTCTTTCCATCCACCCACCCATCCTTTTTATCCATTTCTTGATCCGTCCTCGTATGCACAAAATATCATGTGAGGTTTTTCTTAATTATCTCATGAAAATGTCAGACACAGTATTAGGAAATACAGAGTTTCTTTGTGGACTTAGAAGCTAAAGGTAACATGTCTTGTTACAGTATCAGTGACGTACACTCAGTGTCCACACTGGTATTGGCATGTGTTGAAGTTAAGAGGAAGGGATGCTCAGTGGGGGAAGGTAGCAAAGACTGATTTTAGAGGAGAAATGTAAACAGAGGCAGGTCTGAGGAGATGAATGGAGTATAAAGAAAGGGGAAAACCTATGAAGATAGGGTTGGGGACAAGAGAAACTATTGCAAATAAAGGTCCCAAAGTAAGCCTGCTTGGCTTAAGTGGAATGTTTAAGAAAAATTTTGATGCTCACTTATGGAAAAGAGAGTGGAAATTGGAACTGATGGTCTTATGGTTTTTCCATCAGATAATGGGCAGCTAGCTCCTAACAGTTTTCCTGTCCATGGAAAGGCATCTTGTAGAGCTATAAAGAATGCCTAAAGATGGGATATTTGACATTGTGAATTGGTTCATTAAGTAAGAACTTAGTGGTTTTACTATGTGCTTAACTCAGTAGTCACAGTAGACACAAGTTACCATGTTGTAGTTCTTTCAGAAAGCAGAAGATACATAGCATTGCCTTTAAGAAAGATTTCAAAACAAATAGCCTAATCAGAAACAAGGTATTATTACAATTAAAATTTATATGTACATATATATACATACGTATAAGTTTTAATTGCAGATATAGTGGATAGCATGATAAGTACCATATAAGTCAAGAAATAGAATTGCTGGCTCTGCAACATGCCTTCTACACGCCCTTTCCCATATAGAAGGTCTTTTTAGACACAGAATCCTTAATAACTGAGAAGAATGAACTCATTTCCAAGAGTAATTTCTTTGAAGATTGTCCTTAGAGCTAAAAAAAATGTCTACATGAATTTTTCCGGCTCACGTTGACGTTTGCAAGCCTAATAATATTCACCTGTTCCTACTTTCTAGAAGCAAAAGGAAAATTGGCAGGCTAAGAGGATGGCTCGGTGTCTTGTGCTTAGCATGAAAACAAAGGAAGAAAAGTCCATGCGGGGAAGTATGTCACCA
Source organism: Megascapheus bottae (assembly GCF_031878675.1). NCBI lineage: Eukaryota > Metazoa > Chordata > Mammalia > Rodentia > Geomyidae > Megascapheus > Megascapheus bottae. The sequence goes on along the minus strand of NC_143537.1, from coordinate 6,570,808 downwards.
GAAGTCTGGGACGGGTAGGGATAGTGTGTGGAATTGGCTGACATGGCATTGCAGAGTTCTAGGGAGGTGTCACAGGTCACTTCTCAAGCAGATCTAACTCAGTAACTTAAGGGAGACAGAGGGAGTCCTACACCCCCCCATCCTTCCTTAGCCCTCAGGCCTCTCCAGGATGACTCCTGTTCATGCTCCAGTCCCAGGAGTGAGGCCACAGATGTCACTGAGACAGGACTGCTTTTTAATAGGAAGGGAAGTCACTATATGGAGAGGGTTGCTAACCCTCACTAAGTACTTGGCTATGGGTAGAGACTCAGCATGGATCTTCCTGTCTTTCCTGGCACCAGGGAGTGTGGGTTGCTTTCTTTTCCATGAGAGGGCCTGCTGGGCACATACTATCAACATCCTGATAGAGGGGGAGAGCCCCCCCCACTTTCTTTCCTGCCCTGCAACTCTTTGCCTGATAAGTCACGTATGGTCAGTGGGCAGGCTTTCTCCCATCTCCTCCCTCCCCTTCCCACCAGACCCTTCTGCTCTGTGAGCACTGGGCATCCCAGGACAGTTGAAATCTGTGCTGTCAGGGAGCTCTGTTGCATGTCTGCATGCATCACAGTGGAGGACCAAGCCCGCAGGTGCCTGCACAGTGGCTGGTTCTTCCTCTATGAGAATGCAAGCAGCAAGCCAACACCTCCCTGTCGCCGAGTGGAGGGGTTACATGAGGAGAAAGCTTGAGTCTCAACCTCTTGGTCTGCACAGCTCTGCTCACTGTAGCACGGAGTGCAGCAATATGGCAAGTCATAAAACGTAACATTGGTGTGTGAGGCACACCGCTGTGAGCCGTCTATGATAAAGACTGCTTATGTCCAGGGCGTGAGACAAATTACATTGCTCATACTTGCTGTCTCCTTCCCATTTCTAGTTTTTCCCTACTTCCTTCCTCCTTGCAGCTAAAGAAGGGTCCTCTTTCAGGGGAAGACTTGGGGTGCCTTCTCTGTTTAAGGGACTTGTCTTAGAATGTCAGATAATTTCTGTGATTTTTTTTCCTTCGTGTGTGTGTGTGTGTGTGTGTGTGTGTGTGTGTGTGTGTGTGTGTGCGCGCGCCACACTCAGGACTCTGGGCTGGGCTTTTTTTTTTTTTGCGCCAGTCCTGGGCTTGAGCTCAGGGCCTGAGCACTGTCCCTGGACTTTCTCAAGGCTAGAGCTCTACCACATGAGCCTCAGCACCACTTCTGGCTTTTTTCTATGTATGTGGTACCGAGGAATGGAACCCGGGTCTTCATGCATGCTAGGCAAGCACTTTAACCACTAGGTCAAACTCACGGCCCAAGGGCTGGGCTTTTTGTTGCTCAAGGCTAGTCCTCTACCACTTGAGTCACACCTCCTCTTCCATCTTTTTGTTAATTGGAGTTTTCTTACTGGGCTGGCTTCAACCTACAATCCTCAGATCTCAGGAATTCTCAGCTCTCAACCTCCTGGGTAGCTAGGGTTACAGGAATGAATAACCAGTGTCTGGCTTTGTGAGCTATTAATAAAAAGGATGCATTTCATTTTTGTGTCTATGCATACATTAGATAATATAAGTACATACAAAATGTGTGTATGCTTTCTATATATATTTGAAAGATTTTTTTTTTAAAGACTGACTTTGCTTTTGAAACTTTTCAGCAGGCATTTTGCTTCAGTTAATCACGTTTCTATTGCAGCCTGGGGACTTTTAAAACACTTCTAGAACCCCCCTATCTTGTTCCCAGAGGCTTAGGCATTATTTGATAATTAGCCTTCACAATTATGTTATACATTTTGGAGAGAACTGTGGGTTGGGGATGGTGGGAGGAAGAAAGTTGTGTGTGTGTATTCGTTAATGTGGGAGGAATGGAGGTATTATCTGGGGATTGGAGGAAGGCTGATGAGGGAAGGAAGTTAGCTCTGTCAGAATGGTGTGGCTTGCCAGTTCTCAGTAGAACCCTTACTTAGGACATGGGGGAGGGGGCCAGGGAGAGGGAGCACTGGAAACTTTCTCGCCTTTCCTAATTAAAATGATTGCAGAAAACAGGATCCCCCCCCAAAGGCCAGCCACATGCCACTTGAAATGAAATATGCTTTGTTACACTTTCCATTTCCCAGGACCCACGATGGAAACAAGAGACAGAATACTTGTTAACATTTTGGATGGAGTCTTTTGGTGTTTACCCGACTGTGACTTTGATAGAACAAAAGCATCCTTGCTAACTAGACAGTTTCTTCTCCCCCCGCCCCCCCACCAGTTTTTCTCTCCTGCCTGGTGTTCATAGCTTCTGCCTCTCAACACCCAGGCACTTACACAGGCAAAATGTGTTCCCCACACTCTTTAAGTCTGTGTCTTTGGCTCATGCTCTTTCTGACTTACTGGAGCAAGTCAGATGCTGTCAGCATGTTCCCATTCAAAGAAATGTATTTTGTTTTCAAATTCTGAAACTTCTATTCTTCAGATATTTTAAAAAGTCAGTTTCAATAACCTTGCATATGTCACTGATTTGGAGAGCTAGAAAGAAAGGGTGAGGGATGTGTGCTCTGTGTGTGTGTGTGTGTGTGTGTATGTATGTGTATGTGTATGTGTATGTGCATGTGCATGCATGCTCGTGCACACACATATGTACACACACACTCAGGAAATGTGAAGGCTCTTACCGTCAAGAATGACCTTGGAAGTTGGGAGTGGTTGTGCATGCCTGTTATATCAGCTAGATAGGTGGCATAGCTAAGAGGGTCTTGGTCTAAGGTAGCAAATGAGACTCCTATCTGAAAAGCAGTTAAAATGTACAGGGCTGGAGGTATGGCTCAGTTATCAAACAAAAACCTCATGGCAGCAGGTTCAGATGTGGCTTCAGAGAAGGAAGACTGGGGATTTGCAGGCCGTGGAGATAACTGGAGATTCAAATGAGTCCGTACGCCAGTTTCTATGATACTGTGAGGTCATACGTAACATCTCTGGACATTTGGGCATTTCTGGGCATGCTATTCTCCTGACCCCTGGCGTTAGCAGTTTGTGAGATCCTTGTCAATGACCGAGAAAGCTGTTAACTGTCAATTCATTTACACAGGGTGAAGAGTGGAAGAGTGGTGAAGACTAGAAATAAATCAGTCTAGAGAGAGTTAATTTCTGTCTTCAGCGTTCCCAGGAAGGGTAATATATGCTAGGAAAGGGAAGAATTAGCCTTTTCCTTTTGAAATTCCCCCTCCCCCCCAAAAAAAAGATTTGTCTGAAGCATGGATTTAAATGGGAAGCATACAGGTGTTTTCAGAACTATTCCAGCCCTGGAGAAGGCCCCAGGGCAAACCAGGGAAGAAGGGGCTGGGTAATGAGAAATTCTCCTCTTCTGCTCCACATGCTTCAGTTGGAAAATGCAAATCAACTCATTTCTGTTTTTGAGGGCAAACTTCAGATAAAGGGATCCCCGGGCAAAAAAAACCCCACTTCCATGGGCCTGCCTTTCCCCACTGGGGCATGTGTGGTGTAGGAGTGGAAGGGGGTAGGGAGGACATAGTGGAGAAGTTGCTGAGGAGTCAGGGGGAGGAGGAGGCACAGCAATAGGAGAAGGAGACAGGAGGAAGGAGATCTTGGGTGTTCGTGTCTGGGACAGCTTTATGGAAAAGACCTTGAACTGGAGGAGGCCAGAGCTCAGTCCAGTTGGGTCTGTGTCAGCCAATCACAGCGGTGGTGACCTTGAGAAGGAGGTGTGATCCAGCAGTCAAAGCTAGATAGAGTGAGCCGTTGAGAATTCCATCAGTTGTACCCACTAGCCTTTGTGAAATAGTTAGACATGAGCTGTGGGGAGGAGATAGACAGTGGGTTAGAATCAAGGCCTCCTAGCTTCCAGAATGAAGCACTTTCCACTTACCCACATATCTGTGTTCAGTAGCAATGGACAGTGCTTTCCACATGTTACAATTTAGGTGGAAATGCTTGGGTATGCCTCAGGGCTCAATTAAGATTTTAAAGACCCGAATATCTCTAAAAAAATTACACTGCCCTCTCTGGACTCTCAATGCAGGTAATTGAACAATAATAATAAAAATGCAGAATCATGACAGACATGTCAGGAAGTAGGGGAAGGGATTAAAATTTCCCATGATGACTATGATGAGGATTTCCAAATAGCAAATAGATCCAACATGTTATTTTATATTTGGTACCCATGTTTTACTAGGACGCCTGGCAGAGACATTTTTTTCTTTTTTCATCTTTGGTTTTGGTTTGGGAAATCTGGTTTGTGGTGTTGAGTCTATGAGGCTTACTTTTGAGTGAATTCAGGAAAAGGTTGTATGAAGATATGGCTGGAGCAGTTGTCTTTGGTTGTTTTATGCAGTGTGGTTTTCTATGATGCTAGCACCTGTGAGGATTAGTGCGTGTGTGTGTGTGTGTGTGTGTGTGTGTGTATTATAAATACAAGTCTGGCCCTTTGGTCTTGGTTGCTGATGTGATGTGCCATCCAGACTGAGGACGACCTGGAAACCTCGGGGCCACGTGAGCTATGGCCATGACCATATATTCAAGCCCTGGAAGTACCAGTGCTTTCCAGGAGGCTGTGGGAAGGCTGGTGGTATGCATCACCACAGGATCAACATTGACAAATATCACCCAGGTTACTTTGGGAAAATTGGTATGAGGCCTTTCCATGTAAAGACCAATCAGCTTAAATGAAAGGACCTCTAGGATATAGAAACAAAAGCCATATAATGAGTGATTGTTGTCCTTAATGTACTATGTTATCTCTCATCTCTTTTGCTATCCCTTGGTTACCTCATATTGTTACAGTATCTCACTTTGTTATCTGATACATTGGTGGATATATTTGTATTTGGTTATTTGAAATTGGATAGGGAAGGGGGGGGAAACAAGATGAGGGATGGGAGTGGGGGGAGGGAAATGGGGACCAAGACATGAGAAAGGGTATCAATGTACGTGAAGTAATGCACCTTCTATCTGGCGAATATAATGTAACCCTTCTAATAATTACAATAAAAAATTATGAAAAAAAAGACCAATCAGCTTTGTCCAATTGTTAATCTTGATCACTGGTCAGCGAGCAGATATGGGTAAATGTTACCAAAGGCAAGACTGGAGTTGTTCTCATCACTGATGTGGTTCCATTGGGCTACTACACAATTCTGGGGAAAGGAAAGCTCCCTAAGCAGCCTGTATTCGTGAAAACCAAATTCTTCAGCAGAAGAGCTGAGGAGAAAGTGAAGGGTGTTGGGGACGCCTGTATCTTGGTGGCTTGAAGCCGCACTGGATATTAAAAAAAATATAGGACTGTTTTCTAGAATGAAGCAATCTGGTGATGGTTAAAATTGGCATGTCTCTTGCTGGGTGCAGTGGCTCATATGTGTAATCCTATCTACTCAAGAGGCTGAGATCTGAGGATCACAGTTTAAAGCCAGTCCAGGTACTGAAGACCATGAGACTCTTATCTCCAGTTAACCACTAGAAAACCAAAAGTGGCGCTGTGGCTCAAGGAGTAGGGCGGTATCCTAGAGCTGAAGAGCTCTGGGACAATGCCCAGGCCCAGAGTCCAAGCCCCATGACTGACCAACAAAAAAAATTAGAATCTCTGGTTTGCCAAATATTATAGCCTAAAAAAGATCTTTCCCAGGGTCTGTATTCAATTCATGAGTTAGTTTTCCTTTCTTTTTGGTGATATAGGGGTTAAAACTCAGAGCCATACATTTGATTGGCACTCACTCTCACAGTTGGCCACATCCCTAGCTGTTTATTACCTTAGTTACTTTTCTTATTTTTTTTCCAGTCCTGGGGCTTGAACTCAGGGCCTGAGCACTGTCCTTGGGCTTTCTCAAGGTTAACGCTCTATCACAGGAGCCACAGAAACGTTTCCAGCCTTTTTCTATATATGTGGTACCGAGGAATCGAACCCTGGTCTTCATGCATGCTACGGAAGCACTCTTACCACTAGGCCAAACTCCAGGCCTTACTTTAGTTACTTTTCACATAAGGGTCTTACACTTTAGCCAAGGGCTTGTCTCAGATGATCCTCCCTCCTATGCCTTCTCTGTAGCTGGGGTTAAAGGTACACATCACTATACCTAACTTGCTAGTTTACGTTGGATATCACTTTTTGCTTAGACTGGCTTGGAACTTTTGCCCTCTCATCTCCACCTCTTAAGTATCTGGGATGACAGTCATGTACTACCAGGTTACTTTTTCCAGCAAGTGAAAGATGTCAATTCCTGTGACTCTCAAACTAAACTTACAAAAGTCTGGGTTACAGGAGTTTCTGGGTCCTGACTTTCTAGTGAGAAAGCTATAAGACAAGAGGGGTCAAAGAATGGGTAACTTGGGGTTTTATTGATGCTTATCCTTGGCTTTTAAGGAATAAATTCTAAATAACCCTCAATTATTTCTCAGTGAGTGTGGAGCTTCCTATTTAACATTCATATGTATGTGTATATGTGTGTGTGTGTGTGTGTGTGTGCATGTGGGTATATGTACATAATCAATTTTATGTTGATGGCCCTTTTGTTTTGGGGATAGTTTATCTGTCCAGAAGTTTGGTGTGCTAATTTGGGCCCAGATAAATGCAGTGATGTTTTTGGTTTGTCTGGACGGATATCAAGGGAAGCTATTCAAGCCTCTGGATGTTCCAGAAGTAACGAGAGTGGGGAGAATTCACCATGGAACACCCACATTTACTCTTGTCTTACCATTGCCAATGCTTTCCTGTTTTGTTGCCTGTCGAGTCTCAAAAAGGTCATAGTAACAACTAACAACTAACAGGGATAGAAGCATTTTATAAGTCAGCAATTCTCAGTGGTAGTAAGTATACCTCTCACATCTACCCTACCGCTCAAGGGATGTTTGGTAATAATTGGATGCAATTATAGGTTGTTGAAGTTGGGGGATAGAGTTGGATTGTTTTTGTCACCCAGGGGCTAAGAGGCAAGGATGATGTGAACTGTACTTAGACTGAGAACCCTGGATCTGTGCCAGGCTCTTTGTCCCTTTATTATAGGCATATATCTCACCAAAGGAATAAGCATGAGCATTTACCTGCTGGTTCCTTCATAAAGATGCAACAGTAAGGCAAGTGCTGGTGGCTCTCCCCTGTGAATCCTAGCTACTCAGGATGCTGAAATCTGAGGATCATGACCTAAAAAGCCAGCCCAGCAAGAAAGTCCATAAGACTCTTTATTTCCAATTAACCACCAAAAAGCCAACGCTGGAGGTGTGGCTCAAGTGGTAGACTGCTAGCCTTGAGTGAACAGGCTCTGAGGTTCCGGCTCTGAAGTCACCTACACATGCAGAGTCACATACATCCACACTGTCTCTCACCCCACCAAGTCTCAGATGTGGCCCTGCACGTGAGACACATCAGTCTTCTGCATAGATATCCTCAGCTTTGAGTACTATCCAGACGTCTAACCCACCCTATCCCTATTCCCAGAGAGTGACTGAATATTTCTACCCAACGTACAAACATGCAAGTGAATTGCTCTTAAACGACAGGGAGAGATATCATGTCTAAGTTTTTAGTCTCTCCCACTAAGTCATGCTATCTGGACTGGAAGTTACCTCTAGCGTAAAATTTGACCTGAGGTAGCTCCATTTCCTTTCTTTGTTTTCTGCATCTCATTCATTTAGTGTTGATTTTCTTCTGTAAGAATAGTCTCTGTCTCTTTCTGTCCCCCAGCCTGTACAGAATCCTCTAATAATTGCTGGTTTTACTCATTATTGGCCTAACTGGATGGGTGTCCTTGGGACTGCAGGTGTCAGTTCCCACCAGAGGAAAGGATATTTTCTTCCCAATCTACATGATTCCTGAGATTCACTTTTAAATTCTTTTGATGGAATCCTCCAGAGGCGAAGAAAACAAACAAACCAGCCCATATCCAGGTTTCCAGTTGTGCCAAGATTCCACAGAAAAGCTTTTCCTTCCACATTGGCCTTCTGAGGAACTCCTTTATCAGGAGAGAGAAAAGCATTCCTAGAGATCTCATTAGGTAAATGACTCTCAGATTAACATATTTTATTAATTACCTATTATGTGACTCCAAAGCTAAACAATCATAAAAACAACAAAAAGAAGTAAATATAGTTCCCAGTGACTAATAGATGCCCTGAAAGGCCTAATCACTAAAATCAATTATATGCATTATTATAATGAAAGGTACAGTTAGTGCTTTAAAAAAATAATTAGGTTATTGGCTAAGAAGAAACTATCCCTTTCCATTACCCTGGAGCAAGCCCTGGAGGCTTCACTCAAAGGCTTTTAGTAGAGAAATCATTGGTTTTATTGGCCAGGCAAATTACTGAGCCCATTAGCTTCACCAGAGGGGCCCCCTGGTTTTCCTAAGTCACCAGGTGCTTTTGATCTGATTGTACATTTTCTCAAGTGGAAAAAAAAATATAGGGTTGGAATAACACATGAAAATGTGTGCAGAAGTCATGCTAGTGTAGTATTTTATAAGGATAGGAACGGAGGGAGAAGAGGGACAATTGGTGGTGGCAGTCTGGATCTGTGCGTGTGTGTACGTGTGTGTGGTGTGTGTTCTATGTGGCTTGTGTGCTCATGAAGGCACCTGTGTAGTGAGTTAGAGAACAGCATTTCCAAACCTTTGTGTAGAAGGCAACTTGCCTGTCTTGCTTCATATGTAAAAATATTCCATTTAAACCCATAACGAAGCCACCTCCAAAGTGCTAATAAATAATATATGCAAAGTTTTCTTTTTTTCTTATCAATACAAAGAGATGTGGAGTGGCGAGGCTGGTGAGAACTCGCATTAGATAACGTAATGAAGCAGGAATTAGAACAGCGCAGCTCCTCTGGCCATTATAAATGAGGACGGCAGCTACCTGGAGAATGGGAAAACTGATGAGTACAGTCTGTTGGGGAGAGCAGGAGGAAAATTTCCCTCAGGAGCACGTTTCAAATTACTTATTTATGAACTGATGAACTGGGAAGGCCACCTATGGAGACATGGGCCCAAGCAGGCCAGAGACCGCCACAGAACTCCAGCTAATTGTGAGTCTGTTTGCTGTTAGAACTCCCTGCTCTCCAGCTGCGCTACCAAGGCAGGAAATTGAGGTCTGACTACAAGTTACACTTCTCCTCTTTCTTGTCCACGAAAATAGATACATGCATATTTTAATCCCCTTGCATCGTTTTTAAAAAAACCTGGGCGGCAGGTGGGCTGCGGTGGTAGAGGCTGCTACAGTAGGACAGAAAGAGGCTGTACCAGGGGAAGAGATTTTGGTGTCAGCAGGTTTACAGGTCATACTCAACACAGTGGGCCAGGGAGAAAAACCTAAGTTGTGGGCTCTTCCATTAGCTCTCAAAAGGCTACTAGACCGGGAGACCTCTTCTTTCCCCCTCCCCCCCCTCCTCCTCCTCCTCCCCCTCATCAGCATCACCCTCTTTCCTGTGAACATCTCCATTGCAATGGTGACAGTGGTAGCATTGATAGTTTCCTCTGTGCTGGGTTTTCTGTGGTGCTTCATGCGAGTGATCTTATTTGATCCTCATGAGAATCTGCTGAAGTGGAACCATTGCCGTCATCACAGAGATGGAACGGCTTTGCCAAGGCCATTGAGTCCATGGCTACAAGTCCTTAGACTCTTGAGTGCCTCCTGGATGACTGGATCTCTGTGCAAAGGGAAGGCCTCTTTTCCTCTTGATAGTTGGGCCATCTTGGGTCATACCAGATAAGTAAATTGCTATCAAGGCCAGGGCGAGTGCAGGCAGGAGGACTTGGTGGAAAGTTGAGGAGGCTAGCACTTCCGAGATTCTAGGCTGACTTCCATACTTGCAACTATGAACCTCTGGAAAGCCACACTTGCTTTTTTTTTTTTTTTTTGCCAGTCCTGGGCTTAAGCTCAGGGCCTGAGCACTGTCCTTGGATTTTTCTCACAGCTAGAACTCTACCACTTGAGCCTTAGCACCACTTCTGGCTTTTTCTAAGTATGTGGTACCAAGGAATTGAACCCGGGTCTTCGTGCATGCTAGGCAAGCACTCTACCACTAGGCCAAACTCCCGGCCCCACACTTTCTTTTGGAACTTTCATGTCTTAAGGTGTGGGGTATAGAAGCCTCTGGCTCTGTTAGTGATTTAGGAAAAAGCACACAAGGAAATGGCCCTGAAATCCTATTTTGAAGAGCTTAGAAAGTCCCAACATCACCTCAGCAAATGTCTGGTAATGGTGGTGACAGCTTATACTGTATTATTTAGTATTCTTGGTAATACACTGATTTAAATACTGGAACTCCGCATCTCATTGGGTATTATAAACAAAGGCTCTGAATTGGTCAGGTATCATTCTTGGTCTAGTCTTCTGCTGTTTTGAAAGGGCGTGGTGTTTTCAATTTGTATTGGGTCTAACAAATTATGGAAGAGTTTTTTTTTTCTTCTTTTTTTTGTCTAGATTGTTTTTCTGCTTTCTAAACCAAGGGTGTTAAATGCTTAGGTGTGAATCTGTCATAAACAGGATCTTGTCAGAGGAATAAAAATTTTAAAGATTTATCAGACTTGCCAGTAAGTTGCACCTATGTCTTGATCAGGTAGAAAAGGTAAGAACATCCAAATAACCTCTGTAAGTATCACAATCACAACAGCCACAGCAATAATGATGACAAAATGAGCACAGCAAGGCTGTCGTATTTGCCAGTTTAGTACACATGGTTTTGACAAGCATGATAAAAAATAAATTCCAACAACAAAAATTTTGAATTTCTGCACGAACACCCTGCAGCTCTATCGATGCTCAGTCAGCTTTGTGTTTTCTGTCCTCAGTTTTTTTTTTTTGAGCCATTGTAAGATTTGCTGAGTGTTTCCTTGCCTCTAATTTTGTGAAAATCTATCTCCTAACAAATCAAATGGTGCCCCCAAAGCCAGGTAAACTTGAGCAGGCTTCATAGAAATGTTCAAATGAACATTTTGGATTTATCAAAAGGTGACATGTCTTCAGTGAAATAGAGTGGTGGTATAGGAAAAAATGAGTTATTTTCATTGTTGTTGCTAGGGATTTTTCCCCCCCTGTACATTTCCAAAATACTTTAGATATCACCTAGAAATAGCTGGGCTGTTTTACAAAAGAAATCGAATTTTATAGGCCACAAAAGTAATGGACGAAACTGCCTGTTCCAGGACGAATGTAATGACAAGGCTTTCTGAGTTCATGAGATGGACCCCTTTCTCAACATGTTCTCCTGACATCTTCTCAGGCCATCGATGCATTCCTTTGTCTTAATCTGGTGAGGCAGGAACCAGGGCTTTGAGTGCAATGATTATTGAAACATCCTTTTAGATATCTCCTCTAGCCCCTTGAAGAGGGGCAGCTCACCTCCAGCCTGTCTCTTGGTATGCCTGTCTGCCTACTTGCGAGTGTCGATTGTGGAGCAACAGGGCCCCTGAATTATAATTCCTTTTGCGGGGTTGAAGAGTCTGGTTCTCGGTGAGTGTGTGTCTCTCTCTGAGATCTGCCACTGTGTGCGGCGACAGATGATGACAGGTTGGTTTAATGCAGCTCTTGCCAAGATTAAGGGGTTGTCAGACACGTATCACAGGAGACTGAGGGATTGCTCTGAACAGGCATTCTGAATTGCTAACTAAAAGAGAGGTAGCATTTAGGTGGGGGAGGGCTTTCTCACATGTATAGAGCTGCAGAACAGCCCTCCACAGAGCTGATAGACCCCCTCAGTCTGAGGGCTGTGACAATGGGCCCCTAGAGGCTCTAGGTTTGGATTTCCTAAGACCTATGGGTATTGTAAGACTGTATGCAAAAATATATGTGCAAGAACGTAAGACTTGCTTGTTATGTTTTTCCTTTTTTTTTTTTTCTTTTTTAATGGTGCTAGGGCTGGGACTTGAACTTAGGACATCAAGCTTTCACTTGGTTTACTCACTCAAGAGACTGTACTCAACTGCCTGAACCACACCTCCAACTATGGCTTTTTAAATTATAGATAAGAGTTACAAGGGATTTTTCTGCCTCGGTTGTCTTTGAACAGTGATTCTCAGATCTCAGCCTCCGGAGTAGGTAGGATGATAGGCATGGTTTTCAAAAATTGAGTCTAGATATAGAGACTAGCTATAGAATGACTAAAAATATGGTATAGCAATCCCTATTTCTTTTCCCATGCATAATCTCTCTTTCTCTCTAATATATATATATATATATGACATGTTTGCTTATCCAATCTTTTGTTAATACAATAGATATTTATTAAACTGCTCTCATTACGAGGGTCTTGAAGATAGCAGTGAATCATAGACAGGCAGAGTTTCTGTCCCATTGAGTTCACTGTCAAATGGGGTATACACGAGCCATTAAAACACTCTGTGACAAATACTAAGATACACAAAGTCATGTACAGTAGTCATGTATTTAGCATGGTACCTGGACTAGGTGACAGTGTAGTCTCAAACACTATTTTAGATGGATAGAGAGAGGATGGAGTTCTTGGGAAGGCATGGGTTTTGTGAATTCCTTGTGTAGAAGAAACTTGAACATTGTGATTGAGGTTTTTTTTCATAATTATTTCCATACATTTTTTGTTGTAATTAATAGAAGAGTTACATTATATTCACCAGATAGAAGGTACATTAATTCACAAACATTGATACCCTTTCTCATGACATGGTCCCCATTTCCCTCCTCACACTCCTGCCTCTCATCTTGTTTCCCCCCCTTCCCTATCCGATTTCAAATAAACAAATAAGCATATATACAATATATCAGATAACCAGGTGAAATACTGTAACAATATGAGATAACCAAGGGACAGCAAAAGAGATGAGAGATAACATAGTACATTAAGGACAACAATCACTCATTATAAGGCTTTTGTTCCTATATCCTGGAGGTCCTTTCATTTAGCATCATTCTATATGGCCTTATGTGTCTAGGTTTTGCTGTATTGTAAATCTCTTGCTAGGAGAGCCCAAGGTTGCTACTGATTATGACAAATGAGAGAAACCATGGAGCCTGTGTTCCTTTGAGTCTGGCTTACTTCACTTACTATTATTTTTTTCTAAGTCTTTCCATTTTTGTGGTTGAGTTTTAGGTCATCTTGCTTATCCACAGGCATATTGACTTGTGGAGAACGGGATGAATGGAGATGAGTGGCTCTGGTTAAGCACGAGCCAGGCTCTGGGATTGATCTCCATCTCTGAAGGAAAAGAAAAAGTCATAGGTGGTCTAGTAGCTCTCTCTTTCATTATGAGGTGGAACTCAGGTTCCAGATGGCAAAGCAACAGACAGGAGGGCTCCCTGAAGTCCCATGAATTGTGATGGCAGTGTCAAGATTAAGGATTTATGTATCTGTAGCAACTTCAGTTAGAAACTCAATATAGGTGATAATATTTGCAAGCACTCTGTAAAATGTTAAGAGTACTTATATATTTAGTTGTAAGTATTATTCTTTCTCTGATGAAAGATAGCTGTCGATTGTCAGTCTTCTAATTTCTCTCAGTGTATCCTTTTATTTTTGCCTTTTGCAAGTGGACAAAATTCTCCTTAAATAATCTATAGCAGGGAAAACTATTGAGAGGACACCCCAGAATTTTGGTGGGGTGGTAGCATTCTTCAGGCCCAGTGTCTACATACATCAGAATGCCACCCTTTAGCTTCTCTTCCGTCAATCTCTTAGCTCCATTTCCTTTCTATTGGATTTATTTGGAAGTATACTGCCATTCTTTGGGTGATTATTTAGTGCTCTAAGCTACGTCTTACTAGTCAGGAAAGTGAAATGCGTCTCAAAGCCAGTGGGATCTTATTCAAAGGGGTATTAGCGATTTACTAAGGTCAGTTAGAATACTAAAAGGCATTTTTTATTGTGATTGTGAAGATGCTAGACAGAGGGGTTACAGTTACCTAAGTAATGAATCATTTTTTTTGAGCAGTGTTACCTCTTCCCTCATTTTCTCCTCATTTCCCTCACCCCCCTGCCAAGTTGTATAGTTCATTTTCAACCCAGTGTCTAGTGAGTATCACTACTGCATCCGTATACCCTTGGCCACACATCTCCGTGCCTCCCTTCCCCCCATCCCCAGATGTAAACTTACAAGACAAACAGTACAGAAACAACAGCAAAGGAGAAATAAAAAGCAACTTTGTTTTGTCATGACAAAAGGCAATTGTATTAGTCAGAGTTTTTTTTTTAGAGAGAGCTAGTGGCTTAGACAGGTGGATGAGTGCATATTTAGACAGACAGAGAGACAAAGAGATAGGGAGACAAGAGAAGGAGTTCCTTAGGGCATCTGGCTCTTGGGGTTTATAAGCAGTCCTATGCTGGGCTACTTGAAAGCTGGACGTTAATAGCAAGGTTCAGTTGATGTCTGAAACCCAGAAAGCAGCTGCTTGTTTGGAAACTTTGGCTTCGAAAAACCTGTTAGCAGTAGGTGGGTACAGGTCCCTGAATGCAAAGGTGTACAAGAAAAGAAGGTTCACCCAGCTCTGTGCTCGTGTGAATGTGTATGTATAAGAGAGAGAGAATGAGAATGAATGAATGAAGGAATGAATATATTTGCCTTTCTTCTGCACTGAATGATGCTCTTCTATAGCTACAGCATGGTTCTCCATCCTCAGCCCATTATTTCCAATGCCCATGTTTTCCAGAAGCATCCTCACAGACATATTTAGAAATAATGCTTTGCCAGCTATCTGGGTATTCTTTAATCCATCTAAAAAACATCCCTGTAAGATTTATTGCTTGCTATGTGTGTTAAGAGATAGAACAATTACTTTTTCCATTGCATCTCATGTATCTCCCAACATTCCTAGGAGGTAAATTCTATTACTTATGAAGTAATACCAGGGGATCGTTGGTCACTTTCCATAATGTGAATTTGATGTGAATGAATATATATATTTTTCATGTAAACTGATTGTAAGGACGACTCTACTCATCAATAATCTAATTTATCTTGTAATAAGGTAACAATGAAATTGCAAGGCAGAGAATTACCTGGAATAAAAATGTTCTTGCTAGAGTAATTCAGGCTAATGAACAGACCAAAATATGGAGTTTATACTATATTATTTGTGGAAAGATACTCATATAAAACTAAACCTGAGCCATCAATACAACTGTAATTCATGGTGCTGACAACCCAGGAAAGCTTTCCATGTTGTCTTATCATTGAGGAAGCCTAAATTGGAAGCAGAGGCTGCCAAAACAAAAATAAAAGCCATACATCACAAATAATTCAAATTCTCCCTTCTGTTCTGACACATACAGTCTTAACATTTCAATATCCAAGAGGAACCTTGGATCCTGAACACCTAAATTCACCTCTTCAAATGATTTGGCACACTCTAAAGTGTCTCATAGCTCATAGATGTGGAGAAAATGTTAAAATGGGTCAGTCAGCAAACTGACCAAGAGCTGGGGACAGCTGGAGGGCCACTAAACAAACAAATGCAGAAGAAATTGCAAGTAGGGCAGTTTCTTCCCAGGCTCTGGCAAGGAGACACATGAAGGGCATTCTATCCTTAGATTTTTGCCATCGATGTCCCCTCTGGTTTCCTGTTTGGAGAATTGAGTTCAGTGACACTTTGATTAATGCAATTCCTATTTTCACTGAGGGAAGCAGTAGCTTTTTTGGGGGCCAGGTATTAAATGCTTTCCCAAACTCAACTTCTGAATTCCAGCAGAGGGCTAATGTTTGTCATGACAAAGATACACAGTTGCCCACTAGAAATTGTTTTTCAGTCCACCCTATGCAACCAGTCCTGAGAAGCAATTGCCTAGCTCCAAGCTACATTTCCCAGTGTCTTGTGCAGCCACATGCAGTCATGGGACTAACTTCCCAGATGACTATAAGGAAAAAGCATTGTATCCAAATTTTCTCAAGAAGTCAATGTGCCTTTTCTGCTTTTTCCTTTCCATCTACTGCCTAAACCCAGAGGCCTAGAAGATGCTGTAGAGCTAGAAGATGAAATTTGACCTTGCCTCCAAATCATGTGTGTAGAAAACATTTAACTAGGATTATTACATGGAAAATGGCTTTGTATTTTGCATTTTGTAAAAGTGCTCAAACATGATGGTTTATTGGGATTAGTAGACTGGTTACCCAGTGCATCTGCTTATTCTCAGGTAAGTGGATAGTACATATTATGATCGTGTTTTCATAGCTGAATTATTAGTGAGCACTATTGGGTAACATCTAGAATCCTAGTGATTTAGGAAGCTGAGATCTGAAAACTGGCATTTGAAGTCAGTCTGCATAGACTCTTACCTCCAGTTGCCTAGCAAAAAGCTGGAAGGGGAGGCATGTGTCAAATGGTAGAGGGCCAGCTGTAAGGAGAGCAGGAGGCCTCAATAATTTCAAGACCCAGGACAAAGCACCAAAAAAGTCATTATTCCTTCAGGATTCCCATAAAACTTAGTGTTCCAGAAATAGCCTGAGCCTTTTATAAACCAAAGCCATTAAGCATAATTCAATATCCCTTTGATATGGCAAATAACAGCCACTGAAAACAGTTAAGTAAAATAGGCATGGCCCAGAGCATAACTCCAGGAAGCCCTGCTTCTACACTATTTAGTCCTTGACGGGTAGTATCTAGAAATTAATCATTGGCACATGTGAATGTAATTAAAATCATGTTATAGTCATCAGTATTTGGATATGCTGAATTTGACTATATGCTATATTAATGAAACAGTCTCCTAAATATTTATGCCATACCCATTGTGTTCAAATTGCAGTGTTTGATTCCTTACCATTCATTCAACAATTTTAATCATGTCAACCATATTACTCATGTATAATATATAATATATTACAGTATTTAGCATGTCACACATAATGTATTATATGTATATAATATATATGTATATATATATGTATGTGTGTCTATGTATATAGTATATGTACAATTTACATGTGCATAAATATGTATATAATATATATATACAATGCACACCTACAATGTATATACATATACAACATATATCTGCTTATATATGCATATGTATACACATAGACACACACATATACACATACATGCATACCATACACAATGTCCCTCCTGTTGACCCTTTTGTTTACTGATTGTCTCCCACAGACTAGACATAATGCTAAGTCAGCCTGAGGAAAATGAAGTCTTCTTTCTGGTTGCCATGTTGAAAAGAGATCTCTGGGCATGGAGTTTGGCCTAGTGGTAGAGTGCTCGCCTAGCATGCACGAAGCCCTGGATTCAACTCCTTGGTACCACATACATAGAAAAATCCAGAAGTGGTGTTGTGGCTCAAGTGGTAGAGCAATAACCTTGAGAAAGCTTAAGGACAGTATCCAGGCTCTGAGTTGAAGCCCCAAGACTGACAAAAAAAAAACCCCAAAACAAAAAAGACAAAACAAGAAAAGAGAACTGTGATGTTAAGAACAATTTAAAATTACGATATTGTATAGTACATATTTGGAGAGTAAATTTGTCATGGGGCCATCCTATTACTTTCTATTGGTTGGAGTAAGCCATCTAGCTCTTTCTAGCTGTGCCTGAGAGTTTCAACTTTCTGATTATTCATTATTAACTAGCAACAATTTTCTAAACTTGTTATTTGATGTTCTTTGTTTTGCTCTCAGAAGCAGGATATAAAGGACCCAGGAAATACTTCAGTGGTGGCCCATTCGAACCCGGTTCCCTCCCTGTCCCTGCCCTGCCTGTGTTGTGTTCTCTTGTTAAAGCTTGTCCCTTGGAACAAGCTCTCATTCTAGATCTCTGCTGTCCAATTTGGTAGCCACTGACCACATGCAGAGACCTAGATTTAAATTTCAAAGAATTAAATAAATAAAAAATGAAATTCCTCCCTTTTACTATCACAATTGCTCAGTAGCCATATGTTGAAAGAACAGAGCTTACCATATTTGTGATAGCACAACTGGGGACATTTCTATCATCGCAGAAATTTGGTTGGCTCATTGTGCTCCAAACCAGAGGAAATATGGAGGTGAATTTATTTAGAAAGAAGGCCAAGGAAGCTCTGAGAACAACATCGAGACTGTAATTTATTTTTCATTGGCTTTTGTTTTGACGAGAGGCTGTGAAGCCTTTGGAGCAGGCTTACCTCTTCATCTTTATATCTTTAACACATAATACATAGTAGACTTACCAGAATATTTTGGAAGGATTGCACAGAGGTAGATGCTGGTATTTTTGATTTCTTGTCCATGTCCAGTGAGGACTGTTCCTGGAAAGGGAATCCAGCCAAGTGATTTCAGGGCAGGAAAGAGAGGCAAAGAGATGCTGGATATAAGATTTGATATCACCTGAAGTTTCTTGATGGTATCGGAATTCTCTCTGGTTAATCTGATGAGTGTGTGTGTGTGCGCGCGCGTGCGTGCACGCGTGTATATATGTATGTATGTGCTGGTACTGGAGTTTTGAACTCAGGGATTTGTGCTCTTGTTTAGCCCTTTTGATCAAGGCTTCTGTTCTATCACCTGAGGTATAGCTTTACTCCTTACTTTTTGCTGATTAAATGAATATAAATATCCCCAAGATATGTCTGTGGGGGGAGACTGGCTTCAAACTGTGACCCTCAAATTGCAGCTTCCTGAATAGGTAGGATTACAGGCATGAGCCACCAGCCACAGAGCTAAGTGACTTCTTCTTCTTGTGGTGCTGGGTATAGAACTGTGGGTGAACTTGAGCAAGTGGTAGAGCCCTAACTTACCCAAGTGACTCCTTAGCTAAATTATTTTAGGACCTTTGCTAAATTTGCACTCAGTAGGTACTTAATTATTGAACAAAATGTCATGAGGATACGCTTCTTTCTTTCTTTCTTTCTTTCTTTCTTTCTTTCTTTCTTTCTTTCTTTCTTTCTTTCTTTCTTTCTTTCTTTATTTTTTTGCCAGTCCTGGGCTTGAGCTCAGGGCCTGAGCACTGTCCTTGGACTTTCTCAAGGCTAGAGCTCTACCACTGGAGCCTCAGCACCACTTCCAGCTTTTTTCTATATATGTGGTACCGAGGAATCGAATCTGGGTCTTCGTGCATGCTAGGCAAGCACTTTAACCACTAGGCCAAACTCCCGGCCCCATGGATATGTTTATTTCTTATCCCCCAGCCCTTGCATCCTCCCTTCTACTCCTCAGGAGAGTGTGGAGGCATGGCTGTGGCTGTGATGCTCATTTTTGCATCATTAGCAACTAGAACCATGCCTAATGTGTTACAGCCCAGTAACGATTTCTGGATAAATGGAGACCCTTTAATAACTTAATGCAAAGAGCTATGTAAAGATGGAATTTGGGGATGGGGGTGGGGACTCTGGCAAGACAGTGGGCAAAACTATTTTGGGATAGAAGAGGCAGTTTTGTGGGCTGTCAAGTAACCTCTTAAAAGGGGCCACTGACTTTGCAGATGCAGAGCGCTAGGCCAAGGCTCATAAATGATGTGCCTCCATTTGAAATTTAAATCCCCTAGGACTGTAGGTGCATACAAGTCATAATACTAAATGGCTGACCACTTATGACATTTATTTCCTCACATGAAGAAACACAGGGTGGCATCTCTTGTCAGGAAGGAAACAGATTTGTCAGAAAGGAAACCAGCCATCATCTGCGCTTTGTATTTTTATGATTTATGTATTTATTGGATGTCCCTGCCACTTAACAATCTCTGGTACTTTTCTACATTTCATAGACAAAAGGCAGACACTGCCATTGTGGATTATGGAGTGAAGAGGTACCAACAAAATACCATCCATAAATCCCACAGCACATCATAAAATCATCAAATACTCCGGAAGCTGTATTCAGCTTTCCTAAGTCATCAGATGCCAAAATGGAACCTTCTAAGACCCGAGCTTTATTCCTGGTCCTGGTACTTACTAGATATCATGATCTTGAGTTAATTTCTTAATCACTCCTAGCCTCACTGTGCTTATCTCTGAAATAGATACAATAATAATAATAATAATAATTTCTGGGTACAACCAGTATCTCATATTTAGCTAACCCAGAGGCTAAGAACTTGAGGAACTCTGAAATCAGCAATAGTAGAAAAGTTCTCACGTTCCATCTTCAAAGGAACCAGCAAAAAACTTGTCTGGAGACATAGTCCAAGGGCAGAGCACCAGATATGAACAATCAAACTGAATAAGAAGGCCCATTTTCAAACCTCAGCAATGGCATAAAATAATAGTAACAATAATTGCTTGTATGAATTGGAACTTAGGACTCAATCATAGGATTTCCTGAATGTAATAGACCGGTACTAAAATCAATGGTAAAAATCAATGTTTGTATGAATTTGAATTTCTTTTTTTTCTTTTTTCTGATATGGGGCAACAGCTGGTGTCTGCAATAGTTCTGGGAACTTTGGTCGTGATCTCTTCCCTGCTTGGGAAATAATTTCCTTTCCAAGTCAATTCCATTTTGTTCAGATATTTATTCATTAGCCTTGTTAGGATCATGTAGCAGAATCCAGAACTACAAGTCAAACTCAGGCAAAGAGATTCTGAAGCCCTGCTTACTGTTAACACCTCTGTGTAGCCTCTTGAAGTGATTGCCCACAGAGGAAACAGGTATAGAGAGGATTGAACTCAAGGATACACCAAAGGATATGCCCTTTTGTCTTCAATATTTCTAGACAGAGATGATCTTTGATTTGTTTTAGAAATAGGACATGGTTACAATAGTTACTGAATACCAGTGAACAGGACTTTCTGGACATATATGGCAGGTCTCATGGAAAACTAACAGTTCAAGATGCCTGCCATATTTTTTAAGAGACAAGATCTAAATGAATCCTTTTTTTCTAAACCACCCAGTGTGAGGTGTTGGTGTCTGCTGGGTGGAGTTTCATGTCAAGCCAGTAGTTTTTATCTTTGTTCATGTTCATTTCTAACTTAGACAAATAGTTCCTTTCTGGTGAAAACGCCAGAGTGACTTCTTGACAGCAACTGCAAACTCTCAGTGTCTACAGCAGCCAACAGTTGACATAAATGTGTCAGAGTCACAATCCAGACCATGGGGACAGTTCTGAAGAGCTTTCAGGTCTTAGGTCCAGGTGATTCTTGCTCTGAAGACGTGTAAACTTCCAGTGATAATTTAATACTGGAAACTAAGACAACACTAAAAGCAGCACTGTTTAGACCAAAAGATATGGGACAGTTTTGCTAGCATCCCCTTTCCTTGAAGGCATTGAACTTAGGTTCTCACTTAGCTGTTTTGCTCAAGGCTGGTTCTCTAACACTTGAGCATACCTCCATTTTCAGCTTTTTGCTGGGTAATTGGAGATAAGTGTCTCATGGACTTTTTGGCCCAGTTTGGATTGGAAATTTGATCCTTATTAGATCTCAGCTTACTGAGTATTTAGAATTATAGGCATGAGCTACAGACACCCTTTCTTTATTCTTTAGTCAGTCAGTCATGGGGCTTGAACTCTGGGTCTGGGCCTTGTCCCTGAGCTCTTCAGCTCAAGGCTAGTGCTCTACCACTTGAGCCACAGCACCATTTCCAGTTTTCTGGTGGTTAATTGGAGATAAGCATTTCGTAGACATTTTGAACCACGATCCTCAGATCTTAGCCTCTGGAATAGCTAGGATTATAGTCGTGAGCTACTGATGCCCAGTAACTATTAGAGGTAGACATTTGGCTTTTCAGACAAAGCTTTGCACTTAGTCTCTCTGGAAGAGTTAGAGGTCAAATTGGCTTGCCCTATATGGCCACACCTGATATAGCCAAAGACGTCACAGTTTTAAAGGCCACCAATTCTCTCTCCTTCATTCCATCTGAAGTCCCAGATACTTCTCTGTGTCTGATGGTATTTGGGGAGCCTAGAATCGATGATCCAGCAATATGTGTGAGGAATGCCACGTCTGGAGTGAATCACCTGTCATTCCCTTTAACAGATAAGTCATCAGGGAAGCCGATTTGCTCCCTTATCCATATCATACTTTGATTCATTTACACTTAAGTGATGGAAGTGGGCTTTCCCCCTCCTTTCTCTTTAAATGGATTCTAGCCCAGGAGGGGCTTGGGGAGTTGTAAAGGTGCGTGCTGACTCCTTGGACACACTCCTGCTTGCATTCTCAAATGGCCCACTCGATTAAGAGTAATATTTCATTGACAGTGTGTCTGATGGCTCTCTAGCCAGCTGTGTTTTCTAAATGGTCCTAAGGCAAGACTTGAGGCTCTGAGAACAGCTCTTCATCACCTTTCTGTCTGGGGTTGCATTGGCACAGGCCAACTGAGGCAGCTATTGCTATCCAGGGGAGAAGCTATGGTCTCTGATTACCACATGTCTCTTGACTTGGCTGGTTTCTCTTGTCACCAGAGAGAGTAGTCTGATACAGTTGGGCTCACGCAGTGTCTTGATTGTGAGTGGACTGCACAGTCCACCTGGATTTTCTGTAGGGGGAAAACAGTGAGATGAAAAAACAACACCACCACCAACCAATCACCCAGATCTTTTTCTGGGTTTGCACAGAAAGGATGGATGTGTTCTGATGATCCGTTTTTCCAGAAGGCTCTATGGCAGTGCAAATTCAGCCTTAGCTTCATGTTTGAAGCAAATAGCTACTTCAATGGATATCAATACCACAATTTTTGATGCAGAAATCTGGTGTCATGGAAGGGGGTGCTGCGTGTCCATATCTGTGAGCTTTAGTCTCCCGATCGTAGGGAGATGGTGAGTGTTTTCCTAATGGCTGGGAGTGTACACGAGATAGGTGACCTTGTACTCTATCTAATTATAAAAATTGGCTCGATGTGAATCCACATGAAGTAATGATGGGGCTCAATGATAAAATGTTCTTAGTAGATAAAGCTCAGACACCCTTACATAACTCTACCTCTATCTCTGAGTTATTAGGCCAGGTATAATTTGTGGCAAATACACAGCTTACAAAATCAAAACAAAACAATACATCAAAACAGCTGCCCCTGTGAGGAATATGGAAAACAACCAGAACTACAGAAAAGGATTACAGAAATGTCCAGAACTAACACACCAATAGCAGTTAAAACAAATCAAGGCTACTCTGTACAGATACATTTGTGATCAAAATGTTGATACACTTTAGATCTGCCAGCTCACTTAATGCCCACACCAACCATACCAGTTGGTTGTTTCTATCAACCCTGTTTTGCAAATGAGGAAACTGAAGTATGGAAATGCACCCCAGTACCAGAAGTGGCTAAGCTTAGATTGGAAAACAAGCAACCCATTTCTAGAGTAGGTTTCTGGAACTTACCATTTACCATTGCAATTGTACATTTCTGATTCAAAGTTAGATTCGTGGATCTTGTCCAATTATTGTTTCCCTGTACATGGATTGAATAAATTCTAATGCTTGGATAATGTCTTTTAAAAGACAGGTACTTGCATAAAATATTTAATTTATTTTTATTAGTGTTTTATTTTGCTTTATTTGCTCTTCCCTCCCTATCCTCCCATCTCCACATCTCTGTGTTACCATTATTAATAGTAATCACCACTGTAGATCGAGATTTGTTCTATGGGACCAAGCTAGGATTTCATTCTTCTTCTTTACAACTTTATTTTGCAAAAGTAAACATAGAGGCCCTGGTCAAGTAATTATTTGCATTTTGAAATCAATCCTGTTAGGAAGTAACAGGATTTGATTGGAAATCTTTTCGGATTCCATAATCCATTGACCTGACCACTAAAGCAACATTATGCTATTTTAATTACATTAATAATGAACAAAAATACGTTTTTGAAGCTAGGGAACTGTAGCTCATGTTTGTATTACTATCTATTTAGGCCACGGAAACCTGATGGATTTTGATTCAAAACTAGCCCAGGCAGAAAAGTCTATAAGAATAACTGGAGACATAGCTGAAAGGGAAAGTGCCAGACATGAACAAGAAATCTGAGCAATGGTATCCTGAGTTCAAGCCCTGGTACAAAAAACAAAATCATAGCATCTGGATAAAAACCTCAAATGACAAATATTGATTGGACAACATCATTGTGCTAAGTGGCCCAGAGCCATGTTTCCCAGCACGTTAAAGTCTTTCCATGTTACCTTGACGAGTTTCACTATAAGTGCGCATGCACTGTTTGCATTTTTATTTATCCATTTTGGAAAGTGTAACCAGATTTGTACTTCACTCTCACAGTTTCCTTTCTGGTTTTTTAAGTGCTCGAGATCAGCCCTAGGGGGGGTCATAATGTTCATATTCTACTCCCCTAATTATGATATTTCGAGGACAAAGTATAACTATACTATGACTACTAAGTAGGAAGTACTTTCTCTTTTGTAGCTGCTACTCCTGTTGACTATTTAGAAATCTTTTTCCTTTAGAAGATGGATATCTTTACTACCTCTGTAGTCATGTTTCATTCCTCGACTGGTGCACTATCATTTGTGGTAAAACACAATACAAAGATGCATAAAAACGGCCGCAGCCGCAAATTTCAGCCAACCTCCAGAGGAGTAAAGCATAGTTTGGGTGCCTGTGGGATGGAGGCATGTAAGTTTCTCACGCCTCCCTTCCCACTGTCCCTTGAAAGAAACAAGACCTGTGATGGATCCAGTCAGGGAAGAGGCCAGAACCCAAAGGCCTTCTGTGAAAGAATGTGCCGGGCAGATGGAGAAAGGTGAGGTGAGTGCATCCAATTCTCTGCGAGAGTTTTCTCTGCAGGCTTCCTTGTCTCTGACTTCCAGTTCTCACTCTTGTACAATATGCTGAAATTAGATTCTGAATACAGGTCTTAAGAGGAAAAGGGTCTTACCTCTCTGTTACAAACAAAAACTGACCTTCTCTGTCTGGTCATGTTTTCTTAAGTTGGTAGAGTGAACATACTGTTTACAATTTGATGAAAAGTAATGAAAAAATTTCTCATCTATTTTTTTTCAAAACACCTGATTTTTTTTTTAAGGAGAAAAAAATAGTCTGTCTTTTTCTGTGATGTTAGTATCCCAGTGCTTAACAAATGGTATTTACTTACCAATACAAGCCATGCAATTTTCTAGTCAGATAATGCATGTTTTTCTTCCGACTATTCTAATACTTGTCTTCTGTGCTCACTATTGAAGATTGGGAAGAGTTAAAGATGCAAGCCAAAGCAGGTAATTTCCTGAAGAGAAGAAATATGCCTTAAATGATTCTCTTTGTTAGATCTTTTTTTTTAAATTCTCCTTTCATTTGGCTCTATGAAAAAAGGAGAGAGAGAGAGAGAGAGGAAAAAAAAAAAAAAGAAAATTGGGCAACGAATGTCTTTTGGATCCAAAGAGGTGACAGGAAACTTCTGAAAGCACAATTAAAAAAAAAAGAATCTAATTTCCTAGAACCCGAGCTGGAGCTGGCCTCTTAGCATGTTACACATTAATGCAGCTGCCCCTCCCAGTGGGAAGGCAGAGGCCCAAGTGGCTGTCATTACTGCCAACAGCAATGTTACCCAATGGATTCCTGGAAGGGTTCACTTAAAAGATTCAGCCGGATCATCTCCAGGGGCTTCCCGTTCCCATCATCCCGGGAATGAAATATTCAGTATCATCTTTCTGCACCTGAGGCTGCTATGGATTAAATTCTTACTGCCTCCATTACGGGGGAAGCCAAATGCTAGCCCTGTACTGATTGGATGTGAAACAGTGACTGTACCTGGCTATGAAAAGGAGGAAAAAAGAAGAGGCCAGAAACACAGTTTCTGTAACACACACACCATAGTACACACTACACTTGAATGTCCCCTTCAAGTTGTCCTGGAGACAGCGAGCTTTGAAGCTCACACAGTGAAGGGCCAGCTTGTGAAATGAGGGCTTCCTGATAGGATTTTAAGCTGGGCAAATACACCCTGGCTTACCTTTTCCTATCTGCTCCTGAATACATTACCCTAAAACGTCAAGTCCGGTCCTTGCTATTCTCCTTTTTCTGAGATTTCTTTTCAATGTTAAACTATGGGCAGGAATATCAAGACAACTTCTTTAGTGAAATGTATCATTTTTGGCACCACTCGACAAATAATGACAATAATCATCAACTGGGTGGATGAATGACCCTATTTGAAAAATAATTACAGTAGGAAAGTCTGCGTATGTGGCTCAAGTAGTAGAGTGCCTGCCTAGCAAGTGAGGCCCTGGTAGAAAATCTGATAGACAGGAAGGGAGAGTAGGAGGGAGGGAGAGAGAGGAGAGAGACACAGAGATAGACAAGAGAGACATTTTATGCTATGCTAAGGATTTTGATGTGAGAACAGTTTCCAGGATTCTGTGGGCAGGCCTGCTTGAACGTTGCATGCTGTTATAAGAAAGGCACAAAGGCATCAGATGAAGAGAGTCTTGTGATGCATGAGAAACAGGCTGGAAGGATACAGTCCAAGCCAGGGAAGACTGGCAGTTCCTGGAAACTGGGAGAGACCAGGAAACGATTCCCCCATTGTTTTTTCCATGTAACTTCCAGAGGGGTCCAATACCTTGATTTTATTCCCTTAGACCTCGTTTTGGACTTTAGATCTCCAGAACTATAGGAAGTTAAATCAGTGTTGCTTAAAACTCCCACGTGTATAGCAGCAACAGGATATAAATACAGTGTCCAACGATAACTCCAACTTTAATGAACCTGAAAGCAGAGCCACCATCTTGTTTCCCCAATCCTGTCCTTCAGCCTTAGCTAATGGTTTGCTGGTCCCCACTGTAAGCATGTATGGGCAGTCAGTGGCATCTGTGCTTTGTCCTAAAGCCTTCAGGTCCCTTTTGCTTCATTCTCGTGCATCATGCAAATCTCTTGTGTTGATTTGAGGTCAATTGCTAATTGCTAGAGCACTGCCTGGAATATATTAAGTTTTCACTAGATGTTTGATAAATGACTGTGTTTCTCTGTCCTAGTAAACTATTGGTACTTCTTTTAGTGTTTGTGATCTTTATGATGACATATCTGAGGGTAGGGCCATGTCTTTTCTCTGTATCCCTCACAGATTGGCATTCCAGGCCACCCACACTTGAGGACCTAATACACAGATTGAGTCCTCATTGCTCCCCAGTTCTTGAAAAAAAAATGTTAGCCCCAGTGATAGAAACCAGTGAGGAGTATGGTATGGCAGTTCCTCAAAAGACTAAACATAGAGATCCCCTATGACCCAGCAATACCACTACTTGGCATTTACCCAACCATCCAGAAACAAGGACATACTAAATCCACCAGCACAACAATGTTCATTGCAGCACTATTTACCACAGCAAACATATGGAACCAACCTAGATGTCCCTCACTTGATGAGTGGATCAACAAGATGTGGTATTTGTACACAATGGAATTCTATGCTGCTGTCAGAAAGAATGACATCGCCCCATTTGTTAGGAAATGGAAAGACTTAGAAAAGATCATATTAAGTGAAGTAAGCCAGACTCAAAGGAACTTAGGCTCAATGGTTTCCCTCATTCGTCATAATCAGTAGAAACCTTGGGCTCTCCTAGCAGAGATTTGCAATAGAGCAAAACCTTGATACAAAAGGCCATATAGTAGGACACTGAATGAAAGATCTCTAAGATATAGAAACATAAGCCATATAATGAATGATTGTTGTTCTTATAGTACTATGTTACCTCTCATCTCTTTTGCTGTTCCTTGGTTATCTCATATTGTTACAGTATCTCACTTTGTTACCTGATATATTGGATATATTTGTATTTGGTTATTTGAAATTGGATAGGGAACGGAGGAAAACAAGATGAGGGGTGGGGGAGGGGGGAGGGAAATGGGGACCAAGACATGTGAAAGGGTATCAATGTATGGGAATTAATGCACCATCTATCTGGTGAATATCATGTAACCCTTCTATTAATTACAATAAAAATATATGAAAAAAAAAGAAAACAGCAAGAACTTAAAAAAAATAAAAGAAACCAGTGAGCAAATCCTATCACTCTATATCAACTTGTCAGAGTCAAATATACAGCTAAGATGCTGACTTGCTTTGAAATGGGGAATGTTTTTTATTAACTTATATCAACTTGATGTTTCATTATGAAATTTTCCTACATGAATAACCTTTCCTAGGACTTCTGTCATTGTGAATGATGATGTTAGCCCTTTTTTGGTTGCTATGAGGATCATAGCTGGGCCTTGCCCAGTGTAACATACAGCATGAGCTCTACTCCTTTGCCCCTGTTGGGAACTCCACACGAGCCTTCTTCATTAGCCAGAGGCTGCGGGGAGGATTGCATGCATTTATCTATGGTAAGCAGACACAGAATGGAAGGGGAAAGGAGCAGGGATGGGGAAAGCAGAAAAGCTGGCCTGGTGCATCCAGCATGGAGAACGGTTTGGAAACACTTGCCGCGTGTAGCCCTCAGCTGCCTGTGAAATTCATCTGAATCTTGTTCCACTGGCCTATGGGGTATTTTCAAATACAAATTAGGTTGGCCAGAATTCCTTTTCTGCACCAACTCTCCTGGGTGCAACTTAGAGGTTATTAAGATGCCTAATAAAAGGAGAGAGCACATTTAATAACATTACCATCCGTTCCATGGAGCTGAGCTATGCGGGTGCATGGGGCCCCAGAGCCCACAGCCTCCCCCCCACTGGTGCACTTGCTTGGGAGAAGTCCTGTAATTATCTACATTTTTTTTTAAAAGAAAAAAAGTACCATTAAATCCATGGAGACAGTCATGTCCCATTTGCAGGGTCTTTCTGTCCACATTACTTGAGAGACCCAGGGCCTGGCTCCTTTCAGTGAGAGGAAGAGAGGAAAATCTACGTGGAAGCTATCGGGCTGCTCTGATTACCGGTTGCATTCACAAAATGGCAATGGCAGGTCCCCCGAATGCCTTTTTTTTATGCCCACAGAAGCTTTCCCTCCAGGTAGTTTATGTATTTGTGTCACAACCCTCAATTGAACACCAGACCAAGTATACACTGACCCAGAACCTTCCACGCAGGTCCTGCTCTTCTTCACAATTCATTCACTACACACTGTGCCACTCAGTAGGAAATGTGCCAGGCAAGAGTTGGCAACATCTGGGGATGTGTTTGGTTGTCACAGCTGGGCGGGTGAGAGGCTCTCAGTGTGTCTAGTCTGTAGCCAGGGATGCTTCTAAACACGCTGCTGTCCACCTATGGTAGGCCTTTACAGCTGAGCATTCAGTCCTTTGCCCATTGTCAGTTGAGTAGACATTAAGCAGCCAGTTATGGATGCAAGTGAGAAAATGACTGTGCCACTTGGCTGCACTGCCTCTTTTTGTCCCTCTCTATCCTTCCTTTGCAGGGAGTCCTTTCCTGCCCCTGCTCCAGGCCAGCTGCTGGCTCCTAAGAGCTAATCTCATTTCATCTTAGTGGGATGACTGCAAAATTTATTTCAGTGGGAGTTACTTTCTTTAAAGGAGAATTCTTTGAGGACTATAGAATTGTCACAGAGATCTGAAAGGATCTGGGATCAATGCAAGCGTGGAGTCAATCTATGTAAAATATGCACACCATACTCTAAGTATCTTAGGCGTGTGAGTCTTAGGGATAGTTCCGTCAAAAATATGTTATATAAATAAAAACATTTTAGTCGTTTAAGAGGCAGTGATCTGGGGAAGAGCATTTGACAGCCTGAAAGAGAGAGAGAACATGTCATTGGGAATGGCAGTGGTTATTTGAAATTAGTAGCCCTGCTCTTCTCAGTGTCAGGGCCTTTGTACAACTTTTCCATCTCTCTAGAACTCTTCTTTCTTTTCTCCTGGCTTATTCCTTCTCGGCCTCCAGGTCTAATCATGAAAATTGTCTGTTAGGTGGTTTTACTTGGATATTGGCTAGGTATCCTTGTGTAAATCTACACATAATGAATCTTTTAGAGCAGTTTTCTTGTAAAGAAAGGAATATGATGAGCCCGATATATAATTTCAAATATTTGTATCTGCATTATGGAACATTAAGAGGCCGTGAAATTTATTTTAGTATATTATATTTAATCCACTATATTCAGATCAGTATAATGTTTCACTATTTACTTGTTATAAAAGTAAGAATGACAAGCTGGGCGTGGTGGCTCATGCTACTCAGGAGACTGAGATCTGAGGATCGAGGTTCAAAGCCAGCCTGGGCACTAAAGAACGTGAGACTCATCTACAATTCATCACTAGAAAACCAGAGCTGTGGCTCAAGGGATGGGGTGGTAGCTTTGAGTTGAAGAGCTCAGGGACTGTGCCTAGGCCCAGGGTTCAAGCCCCATGACTCACAAAAATAAATAAATAAAAGAATGGCAGATTTTACTTTTTATTTGTGTGCCAGTGTGTGGCAGTCCTGGGAGTTAAATTTCGGGCCTGGGCACTGTCTCTGACCTTTTTTTTTTTTTTTTTTTTTTTTTTTTTTTACTCAAGGATAGTTCTCTGTCACTTGAGACAGAACTTCACTTCTGGCTTTTTGGTGGTTAATTGGAGATAAGAGTTTCGTCGAATGTGAAAGGGTATCAATGTATGTTAATTAATGCACCTTCTATCTGGCAAATATCATGTAACCCTTTTACTAATTACAATAAAAAAAATTAAAAAAAAAGTTTTGTCGACTTTCCTGTGTGAACTGGCTCCAAACTGCAATCCTTAGTTCTAAATCTCTTGAGTAGCTAGGATTATGGGCACAAACCACTGGCAACCAGTTAAGGTTTTATATTCTTGACAAGGTAAAAATACTTCTCCCATTTTGCTGGCATGAAGACCGTGTCTCAGAAAGATTTCAGCAGTAACTAAGGCCCACTGATAGTGAGAACAAACTTGGGTTAGTATTATTGCCATTGCACTATTTCTTTGTATTATTGTACTCTGAATAGCCCCCCACATCTGACTTCCTTACATTTGAGGCCTTGATCTGAGGTGCTTCCAATTTCACAACAAATTGTAAAGAAACAAAAGCAGGAGTTGTTGTCAGTAAAAGCAAGCTGTGGAGTCACACTTTCTAGGACTCAGCCTGCACCATCTCTCGTTCATCATATAACCTTAGCAAAGTTACTTTTCTACAGCTCCCTTTTGCCTTCTGCACGCGAGGATAGTCATCACCAGATGTCACTTTCAGACTTGTGTGAAGAACACAGTTTGGGAAAGATTGCCTCGCTCTGTGCTGGCTCATCATGAAGTTGGATACATGCAACCACAGCCAACCTTCTTCTCGTTGTAATTATCCCTACAAATACTTGATATAGACCAGCAAACAGAGACAGAATCCATGTGCCTTAGTTAGGGGTCACACAGCAGAACAGAGATGAAGTAGCTAGCTTTCCGTCTTCCCTTTCAGCAGAGGACATATAGTTTGGTCTGGGAGGAGTAACAGGAGGAAAAGAATCCGGATGGTAGGATAGTTATCCTCCTACAACCTGGACTACGTAAATGGGATGAAATGACCGCTGATCTAACCCAGCTCCAAACCACAAATGTCAACAGATATTTTATAGCAGGGAAGGCGTCAACGAACACACCACATACTCCTTTGAAAAGAAATGAAGCCACAAAGGGACTCTAAAGTAAAAAATCTGAACTTAGCTGTTTATGGATCTCCTCTGGCTGCAGTTTATGGTGCTCTAAACACTGCAGCAGGAAGAGGCACTGGCAGAAGAGCCTTGTGACATGACCGAGAGGTCACCTAGCAGCATCTTCGTGACTGGACGAGCCGAGAAGGGCCTGCTTGCTGCATCCTGCAGGTATCGTAACTCATGATTGTAGGGTTGTTGGGCAGATTTGAGGATCAAAGTTTTAGTTTGGTTCCTGGTCAAAGCTGAAGCTAAAAACCATGTACTGAATTCCATTTCATTTGGTTTTCTTGTTTTACTTTTGGACAGGAATGGAATCTGTGTTCCTTAGGTTAGTCCAAACTTGTAGTCCTCTCCAAGAAAATAAATACAGTGGTCAGTTCCCCATAGGGTTTGGCATCTCTTTTTGTGAGGCCATGTGGAAGGTCCCACGTGGAATCTGACAACTAAGATCGAGTTATCCAAGACCACTAGCTTTCAGTGTTTGCTTTTTTTCCCCCCTCCCTCTCAATAGTAAAACCCATTTTGCAGGGGAAATTTGATGTCGAATCTCAATATTCAAACAAATGCTACTCCATCTCATCTCCAGGCCCTCCACACGGTCCTGCAAAGATCTAAGTACCGTGTAGCACATCATTTGAAACTGTCTTTGGTAGGGTCTGGTAGGCACAGAGTCATAGAGGGATACAAAGCACGTGAAATGCTAGACTTAGTGTTCAGATGTTTTAGGCCATTCTGATGCTCCCTAAAACTTGAAAGCCAGTGGCCTCTTCCAATGTATTGCTTTTAAAGGTCAAACTGATACCCGTGGTTGACAGATTACTTATCTGCGGAGGTACCTTCTGCCTAAGGAAAGGTTCCTGATGTGTAAGTAGCAGAAACTCCAGCTAACTCAAGCAGAAGAAGTCATAGGAAGGCTCTCTCTATATATAATAGCATATAAAATGAAAATTAAAACAAACGCAAAAGAATCAGGAACTGGAGCAGTTCTAGTGGAATCAAAGATGGGAACTCACAGACTGTCTTCAGGGTAACCCTACAAGGATAAGCCACATGGCACGTCATCATCAGTAGTTGAAATATGGGGAGAGAATAGCTGATGGATTCAGCTTGGCCAAAGAGCCCTCCTTCGTTAGATACCAAAGGAACCCTTAGCTAGCAATCTCATGAAAGCCACACACAGCTATCAGTAGAAAGGGTGTATGGACAGTAGGAGGCTAAACATGGCATTTGGCCATGAACTCTGCTACGTTTTAAACAATATTCTGCTATCTTCCTGTTAGGGTCAGTGAATCATAGGGGAAAAGTGCAATAGAAATGAATGGGTTAAGATAAATTCTGTGGCTTAACTATCAGCCAAATGACATTTTAACAGCCTTTTTAGCATAGCCTTGGCTGGGCTGAGACCTTCTTGCAAAATACTTGAATCCTTAGCCTCTAAATAGAGAGTTATTTTCAATTTCTCCAGTTCCTAATGTTTTAAATGGAACTACTGTTCCCCTTAGAGCACCCAGCGGCTGGCTGGAGACCTTTATTGATATATATATAAATTACCCAATCCTTTCTCCTGCCTATAGACCCAATCATATTGAACTAATGTGCATATAAATAAAAACCTGGAAGTGTGGTTTATGGCCATAAGTAGTGCAGCCGAAGTTTATACCATTCTACAAAGACACCTTGATACATTGCTGATAATCTTCATAATGTGTTTAAAAAGCCAGGGTGTCAACTCGGGCTGAACACTCTAGGAACTGAATGGAAAATCTGATTCCTGAGCTTCTGAATGACCGAGAGAAGAATCTGTCCTTTTTAGAATGATATTCATCTCAGCAAGCACAAAGCTCAGAGGTTGGAAGTCTTTCCCAGAGTGACCAGACTATAAAGATAGGGGCTGGTTTGGACAAAACACAGGTGGGTTAGGAATGCCCCATTCTTTTTGCAATCTGTGTCCAGGGGTGGAAGTCTGGAAAAGCATGAGCCCAAACAAACCTTTCTCTCCACCTTAGGTATTAGCCAGAGAAGGGGAAAGTGACATGTCTATGGAGATTGTGCCACCCTGGAGTGATATGTCCAAGAGAAAAGGGACCAGATTAGGTTACCCCTGCCACCCTGAACACTGCAGCTAGAGGTAGCAAGGAAATCTGTTGATGGTGGTTCTCTGCACTGTCCTTAATGACAACTCACCCCATGGGTCTTGTGACATTTGGACCAAGCCCATTGTTTCAACTTCATTAAAAATTATGCTTCTGTATGGCTACTTCAGTCATTCTCTCTCTTGGCCTCTCTGCCTGGCTCACGTCGTTATCTACCTGTTAGATGATTGTCTTGCCTCTATCTTCTGTTCAACTTAGAACATTCCTCTATGGGTTTGCCCTTGCTCTCCATTTTTCTCTGTGCTTGAAGAGCTATGTCACATCAGTGACCATGGTATGGCCTCCTTTTTCATACACATTTCTGTAATCATTGCAGGTAGGAAGCATCTCTCCAATGCATCTCCTTCGGAACTTACTGCTTCCCAGTTTGTATATCCCACCTCCTTATCACTTTGTAATGTTTTCCAAGTATGCTTAGAGTCATTTCTCTTTGAATTCTCTATTCTCTAAACTCCTATTGTATCTGCCTCTAACAGATGAGCAAGGTTCATGTGTGGCATGAATGAATGTGTGTGTGTGTGTATTAGCCTCAGCAGGAGATACCTGTCTTGTACCAAAAAAACCCAAGAAGAAACTTTGAGTAGCAGATGCAGGAAAAGCTGAAAGCACACCTGTGCATTGGGGCTTGGGGAAGGTGGGTGCAGGTGTAGGAAGATCAAATTGTCAGTAGGGCTTGGAGATGGGGTTTGGTGGGAGTAGGTAGAGACTGGTGGGGGATTTGATCTCCTGTTCTTTGCTCAGAGAAAGGCCTGATGCTAAGCTCAGAGAAGAAAGGAGCAGAAGTAAAATAAGCAAACACATCATTCTCATTTACTGGTTCAGTATGTTCCAGAGACTGAACATAGAAATCTCACCGGAGTTAGTAGGTAGTAGGATTTGTAATTATGTATTTTCCCATTTAAGATTTATAATATTCGATGTTTTAATATGTATCTAATGTATCCATGCTGTGATACATAAGTAATTGAAATATATAGATATATAAGTAATTGTACAAGATTGAATGATATACTCTTTTTTTAAAAAAAAACTAGATAATGTAATTAAGCTTTCAGATTGTTGCTTTAGAGTTTTAAGCCTTGTGCTAAGCCATTGGCTCCCATAACCTATCAACCCTGAGATAGTGTTAATTCTGTTATTCAAGAGAAACATAATGACAGAGTTTTGGCTTACCTGTATTTGTAGGCTTTCTAAGGATCTCAGCTGAAGCTCAGTGGATTGAAGTAATAACGTATTCTGGCCTTGGGATCATCCAGCCCTTGTTTCTAATTCTGGCTCTGTCATATATTAGATACTGGACCAGTTTGCCCCCCCCAACTTCCTACCTGCTCCGTAAAGAAGATAATACTTAAGAAACCTTCAGTGGAATGTGTGACATGCAACTGATGCCCACCTGTTGTGGTTACAGAAGGACCCCGGGAATGTCTGGCTGCTTATGACTGTGCCTCAATAATGGATCATGGCCCTTTCCTTCCTTCTGGACCTAGACTACACCTCACAATTAGGTCAAATACAAATTATTTCCTCAGGGAAGGTGCAATTCCTGAAAAGCATAGGTTGCAAAGAAGTTAATGTACCAAAACAAGGCTATGGATCTCCCAGCAGCAGAGGGCTCCCAGTCAGACTTAGAAGAGTTTTTCCTATTTAGGATCCCAGTGCAATACCATCAAGAAGGCCTTTGAAAACGTTTCTCTAGGGATTTCTGGGGTTCTGGCAATAGCAATGAGGATAATGCCTTACATTTTGAACAGTTTTCAAAGCACTTTCAATGCACATTTTCTAACTTCATCTTCATAGCAACCCATCCCAACAAAGCCGAGCAGGTATAAGACTCAGAAAAATAGCAGTTCATTTATTTTTTTTAAATGAGAAGAGCTCTAGAGATTCTGTCCAAATTCTTTATTTTATAAACTAAGAACTTTAGGCCTCACAGGGTGACTTGTTCCAGGGAGGAGATGCTCGAAGTTCAAATACCAAAACTCAACTTGATCCCTTTTTATGGGAAATGCATGTTTAAAACCACCAGCACCACCACCACCAAACTTGCTGGAAAAGAGTAAATGAATCCATGCATGAATGAAGGTAGCCTCTCAGTGGGCAAACAACTTTCTTTCTGTGATATGGGGGGAACTTTTTGTAGCTATTAATACTCATCAATACTCCATTTCCTCCCCCCTGGGATTCTGAGCACGTTCCAAATCAGAAATATCCCAGACCAGGTTTGGGATCTTACTGGAATCAGCGAGCTGAACCGTCAAGAAGAAAACACCACTGTTTTAAAAGGAGAGTGCAAACAGGAAAGTCAGCTCCATGCTGTCTTGAGTTCAGAATAGAGGAGGATGGTCTGTTGGTGATGATTCTGAAAACTAGGCTCTTGAAGATATAATACTCTTGTAAGATGAGCGATTGGCTGAATTTTTTTTTTGCCAGTCCTGGGCTTGAGCTCAGGGCCTGAGCACTGTCCTTGGACTTTCTCAAGGCTAGAGCTCTACCACTTGAGCCTCAGCACCACTTCCAGCTTTTTTCTATGTATGTGGTACCGAGGAATCGAACCCGGGTATTCATGCATGCTAGGCAAGCACTTTAACTACTAGGCCAAACTCCCAGTCCCAATTGGCTGAGTTTTGTCAGTGTCCCAGGCTTCCTCTCTGAGGCTTATACCAGCTCCTTCCTATCTCCAAGTTTAAGTTGTACCCCTGGTGGGAAGAAGTGAGCTTGCATAAAGAAGGCTGGCTGGGTGTGGAGGTTTGACTTGGGTTGGTGTTGTAATGTAAGCTCACATAGAGATGAGAACGGTACTGTTTTCTTGGTATCTGGGAAGACTGGGTGAATATATTTTCTAGGTGCTAAAGTGAATGAATGGACTTCTTTGGTTTCTAGGAAAGCGTAGAATTTAAAGACTACCAGGAACGAGTAATTGGGAGAGGAGGCAAGGCATGTGCAAATGAGATGATTAAATGAGAGTTTGTTGATAAGACTGGAGTTAAAACGGTCATGATTGTAGCACGTGGACGTCCACGAAGAGATCGCTCTGGGACGGGACTTGAACTACACACGGAAGAGTGACGTCCATTTAGTTGGATAGATATCGTGATAGCACTGTTAATCACTGTTAGTAGACATGTATTGATACTGATTCATTTAATCCCCCTAAGCTTATGAAGCAGATACCGTGTTCATCACTTCAGGGCATAAAAACAGAGGAAAAAGTGACCTGGTGGAAATGCACTATGCGTTCTCAAGCATATGCCATTTGGGGGGCAAAGGAGGGGGACAAAATGGGACAATATGTGAGGAAGGAAAGAAATGATACTGAAAATGAGCTATATCCTGTCGATGCTACTTTAACCAAGTACAATGGTCTTGTTAATTTATTTAAAAAAAACTATTTATCCATGGTTCTAAAGGTTTAGAAGGCCAAGATTGGCAGGTGTGACTGTCAGGTAACAGCAAATTCCAGGATGTTGCCGCAGTCGCCAGGAGGGGAGGAATTCTGTGTTGAAATCTGGGAGGACAAGATTGTACGATGACTCTTTTATTAGGAGCTTAATCCCATTCACAAGGAAGGAGCTCTCATGACCTGATCCTCTCCTGAAGGCTCTGTCTGCTAAACTGTCACATTCAGTAACACATCCACTTCCATTGGCAGTTCAGGTGTGGCTTCTGACATCTGACTGTTGATGAAGACATGTTGAAACCTAGCCTCATGGGCTTGACCTGCTCAGGGAAACCAAATTCTGGGAGTACAGAGCGAAGACCTGGGAAGACCCACAGAGAAATAGGCAAATAGTGAAGAAGTTAGGGTAGTTTCAAGAGGCGAAATTTAATGTCTTTCAAACATGTCCTAGATGTAGGAATGTACAACTAATAGATGTAATAATACAGCAGAAATGATGGTGTATCACTTGTCAACCTAGGAATGAAGTGACTAGTCCAATTGAAGAATGGTGGCAACAGCTGCTGCTGCATCGTCTTTCTCTTCCTCATCTCCTCCTCCTCCTTCTCCTCCTCCTCCTCCTTCTTCTTCGTCTTCTTCTTCCTATTCTCCCTCCTCCTCTCCCTCCTCCTCTTCCTCCTCCTCCTCCCTCTATTTTTCATCTCCTTCCTCCTCCTTCCCTTCCTTCTGCCTCTTGCCTTGTTCCTCCTCCTCTTCCTCCTCCTCCTCCTCTCCCTTTTCTCCTCCTTGTCCTTTTCTTCTCTGTCCCTTCTTTTCCACTCCCTTTCTTCTCTCTACATCTTCTTTCTATATCCCTTTTCCATTCCATATCCTTCCTCTGCCCTTTCTTCCTCTCCTACATCCCTCTGTTCCTCTGAAGAGAGGCCCGTATGGTAAGAAGCAGAGGTCTCCCACCAACTGCCCTGAATGGCAAATAACTGATTCTCAGTCAAGTCTTGTGCAGCCAGACTGATCATGTTTTCATCTTTTGATTTTCTAACTCACAGAACCTGCGAGATAGCTTTTGTACCTTTTCTACCTTTGGGAGTTTTGGTAGACCTCAATATACAGCAGTAACTGCCCTGCAGTTTTTGATGGCTGTATCTCCAAATTCTACCACTGTGATATGTAGGGAGCTCTTCCTTAGTAAATGTGCCCTCAGTGGAATTGGAGATCCTAAGAGTTAGGGTGGGGTTTCAAGCAATATGGTGAAAGTAATATTCTAGAAAGATTAATGTGGAATGCTTGGTGAGCAAAATGAACTGGGAGGAAGACTCACAAGTGGTAGGTAGGTAAGTTGGGCTCGTGAAATGATTTAAGCGTGGAGTTCTCTGGTGAAGGCTCAGGTTTAGCGTATGTGCAGTGGAAGGAAAAAGAATGGGACAGATGTTATGATTCTGGGTCCATTGAAATCTTGGGGACTCCTATGTACTAGGAAATCAGTGATTGTTATTGAATAAATGGGAATGGATTGTTGAGAGAAAAGAGCAAACAAGAAGAAATCCTCAACACTGCAGAAATCTCTGTGGCTTCTTTTTTTTTCTTCCCCCCACTAGAATGTAAAACCTTTCACAAATGATGTGGATAACAAGTAGATTTCAGTTACCTCAAACTCATTTCCCATTTCTGTGATCCTGAAGGGAGCTGGTATATTTTCCAAGCCCATTCCAGTTCTAAGGTTTATGCTATTTATTTATTTATTTACTTATTTTACAATTCTCCCGCTCCTTTTCCTACCATTGATGCCACAAACATTTATTGAGCAGCTATGATATGCGTGGCATTGTGATGGGGCCCTGGGGGGAGAAGACAAGTGAGGAACCAGCCTGCTGAGTGGTTCTTATTTCTCCTTCTGCTTTCATCTCTTGGCATCTCAGGAGTTTATTTTTGAAATAAAGACTCATTTTCTTCGTGGAATTCTTAAGTGGGGAGCGATGAGATGGATTCAGGCTTTTAGGAGCTGATTTTAGAACTTGTGGGTGACTTAGTCTGTTTCCCGCTCACCCTTGCTGACATGCCCTATTAATATTCAAAAGCTGTCACTTTATTTTATCTTTGTTCTTTGGTAGACTAGACTGCTGGCTGAGGGAACCTGGTTTGTCTGGTTGAGTCTTGTCACATTGAGGTGGTGGTGGTGGGGGAGGAGATAGGACAAAAAGAAAGACATGGCTCAAGGTTGTTAGGTATCTTTTTAAAAAATTATTGGGAATTGCTGCCTACTTTTCTTGGCATCACACTTACTTAGTTAATCATTAACCAGTTTTCTTATAAATAACATTTCACATTGCTATGAAAAATCCCAGAGCTGAGCAAGGATTGTTATGGAAAGGAGAGTTGATGGAGGATAATACAGCCTGGATTGGGGGAAGGCTGGAGAAGAGTCAAGGAATGTGATGCTTGTTTAATAAAGACAAGAGTTCCGCTTGGACTAGAGGGCCCTGAGGTGTACTTGGGTTGGTGGATAAGAGAGAGTGACACTTGAGTGATGAATGCCTATGGGCAAGGTCCTGGCTTTCTTTCCTCTTGTCTCCCACTTCCCTGCTTTTTCTCATGTATTGCTTTTTCATCTTCCTTTGCTTCCACACCCCTGTCTTTGAGCCAGTGGGAAGAGTACTGCCTCATGTCCACGCAGGCTCCAAGCTTTGAGTAGTTGTGGTATCTCTGTGCTAGCTTGGCCATCAGGTCTACCAAGTGGTAGCTTCCCTTCGCCTCTGACCCCTGTGGCCTTCTTGGCATGCTAACAGAGTCACTAAAGTGGCCATAGAATGTGGGAAGCCATGGCCAAGCACAAGGATGCACAAATATTAGACCCATCGTTGCCTCATCTCTCTAGGATGCTCCCTTTGGCTCAGCTCCTCAGAATTCAATCCACTCCCAGTTATAAAAAAAAATACCCCCCAAACGTTCACACATTTGACTCCAAAGAACAGATCATGTTTCACTTCAATTTATCTTCCACAGAAGTCAAGGCAGCTGACTCCTTCAGGAGAGGCAGACTCACCTATTACCAAAATGCTGTCTTCTTTCCCCCATCTTCCCATCTGATAACCATATTCTACTTTTAAATATTTCATTTTCTTTTATTCAAGCCTTTAGGGTTACCATATGAGTACAGAAGGGAGGGGTGAGACTGTCTTTTTCACTTCAGTTGATATTTATCTGTCTGGCTAAAATGAGGTTTTTTTTTTTTTGTTATTACCACCATTTTGGCTGATGGGTGTAGGGTGTGTGTGTGTGGCTGTGTGTATGTGTGTGTCTGTGTGTGTTTTAACCTCTAAGCACATTGAATGTCTTTAGCGTACATGTTAGACAGGAGACTGATAGGATAATGATGATGGAATGTTAAATGCTAGCTATGTAAATCAGCTCCATCAATGGGTACAAGATTCAGCTACTTTAGGTCTTTTTTTGACATACATTTTCATTTTTTAAAGGAGAATTGGATCTTGGATTGTTATTAACCTACTTTAGAAGAATCTACATTAGCAGACACATTACTATTTTGCATAAAGTCATATTAAATTTTGGTATGATGTTAAACATCACTTACCTCCTAAATGCTGCTTTTAACCTGCAAGTAGTTTCTTTTGTACGCCTGGTAGAGGATTGGTTTCTGATAGTCAGATACTGATTGGGAAGTGAGAATCTTTACATGGTCTCTGCTGGCCAGGGAATCGATATTTTTTTCCATTTATTTGAGGATGGCATTCATTGGGTATTTGTTGTCTGTTTGAAGGTGATCAAGGAAACCCCCAGTTCATGTTTAGGTTCTGGAGCAAAGCTGATGAGGTTTTGATCTGAGTGAGGACATTGGAGTAGCTATGACTGCGATGGTTATATGCGATGCGACCCAACTCAAATCTACACAAGCATGCAGATACTCAGGGATGTGGGGTACATACCTGTAAAACCAGCTACTTGGGTGGCAGAGACAGAAGAATCTTGGATTGACACCAGTCTGAGCCAAGTTAGCATAAGACCCTCTATAAAAATCAGAAGCAAAAGGATCAGGGGTATGGCTCAAGTCACAGACTTTGCCTGAAAGGTACGCAATCAGTTGTTTGGAGATCCAAGATGTAGATTCAAGGTCTCCATCTTCATGGAGGATGTTTCCCCGTTTCTTACTCAGACTTTCCCATCTGTGTCTCTGTACCTCTCTCTCCCCATATTTCCTTTCCCTTTCCTCTTCAACCCTTTCATTCCCACTTTACCTCTTTTCTGCTTAGTTTCTCTGCCTTTCTCATTTCTCTCTCCCTCTGTGTATCTCAGTACATGTTTTCCTATGTTCAAAGTAGTCCGGGGACACTACCCCATGGATCTGTATGAAGAGATTAAATGATGGGAAGGCATGTGGAGGATGCAGGCAGAGATGGGGCAGAGTCCAGTGAACTGGAGGAGAGAGGTAAAGAGGGAAGGAAATAGGAGACAGAGTCGGTAGAGAAAGAGGACGAGAGTGGCATGGAAAGCTAGAGAGAGGGAAAGAAGAGACAAAGAACCAGTGAGAGAGGAAGGAGGGGGAGAAGGTAGACAAGAAGTTATGCAGAGAGAAGAATTAGGTACAGAGGAGAGAGACATGGAAAGGGATGTGGGGGGGCTTCAAAAAAGAAAGAAAAATTATTTAAAGAAATAAAATGATCAGGAACCTGAAGAGAAAAGAGGACGCGGGGACCCAGTGTGTTGCAGTGAGTTCATCAGTGATTTAGATTTAAGAACGGGGACCACAGGACGGGAAGCAGGAGCGTGCTGAGGATTTTGCCTTCTCTAGCTTGCATGTGAATGTCTTGACTCAACATGAGCATGCCATGATTTGGGAGCTGGGGTGGGGAGAGTAACAAGCGCACCTCTCATTGGGATGGAAAGCATTCGGTTCGATTGCCTTGTTTTAAAGTAACTTAGTTCCAACCCCAAAGTCGAGGCCAGTTCAATTACTCCCTATCACAGAGCCCAGAGAGCGATGGCACTACAGGTCAATGGGGAAGTCAACCTCCCAAGTCCTTCTTAAGACCTGCTGCAGAGGAGTTGTGTGTGTGGGGGAGTGGAAGTGGGGCTCTGTGGGGCTGTGCTGAGAGCGCTCCCTCTCTTCCACCAGGCTCTTTCAGCGGCTTTTGGCTGAGCCTGTGGCTCAAGCTGCCTATTTCAGGGTTTGGCTGGCGGCTCCTCTGGGCAGGCTTTGTGCCTCTGCCTGTTTGAGTGAGAATGGGACACATGGACCCAGCAGTCTGCCAGGTGCCAACCATGTAATCCGACACCATATGTTCCCCAAGTCAGGAGAGAATACAGCAGATTTTTTTTTTTTTACTTTTGGAAGTAGGTTAATTACATTCATCTATATTTTCAGCTCTGGTTGTGTGTGTGTGTGGGAGAGGGGGCTCACAGATGCTAAATTCTTCTTGACATATGTAGGTGGCCAGTGAAGATGAAAACATTTTAATTGTGAATTTTATCATTTATAAGTGTGTGCAAAGACCAGATTCCTAGAATGAGACTGTAGCTCAGAAAGATGCTCCCTTCGCAAGAACGTGCCTCTGGTACCTTTCAAAGTGGACCTGAAGCGTTGTTTGGAGGTCCTGTTATCACAACATCTTCCTCCGCCCAGATGCTGGTTTATTTGGGAAATTAAACTGGTTTTCCAGTAGATATTGAAGGATGGAGCCAGCTGTGCCATTGGTTGCTTGTTTTTCTTTTTCTTCCTGTTCTCTCTCTTTATTCTTGGTAGTTGTTGTTCAAGTACAAAACACACACTTTTGACTCATTGGTGCAGAGTTTCTGATGCAGGGCGTTGAACCGGTGGAGGTGAAAAGCAGTCTTGGTCATGGCTGAGGGTTAGAGGGTCACCAGTGCCAAGTCAGTGCCGAGGAGTTCACATGCAGGAACTTCGTTAGTCCTTGAACAGCCCCTGCCCTGCAGTTAGACAGATGGATGGTCTTTGAGTTTTTCCAGGTCCACATTTCCACCCTGCTCCTCACCCCATGGTGCCATGTCTTTGCCTCCTGAATTAGGGGCTTGGTCAGGGAAGATTCCAGATAAGAAGACTGGAGGGACTTTTCCAGTCAATTTGAGCTCCTATCATTTAGGAGGTTGTAAATCCAGCCATTATACTGACTATTTTTTTTTTTTTCAGGTTCTCTCATCCTCAACAACTTTTTCAGGGAAATAAGAGTTCTGTCAATTCATTGGAGAAAGGCAAGGAGGATTAAGTTTGAAGACACAGACAAAAAGAACCTCCTCAGTGTTCTCCTTTGTAAGGTGTGTTTCCTTTGTCTTCCCCATGGTGTAAGCTTCTGTATTCAAGTCCTGGACGCCACAGGTTTCTGTATGCTTTTTCCAGGTCTTCCTGAGTGCTCACCCGAGAAAGCCCTAGCATTACATACTCTTTGGCTACTTTTGTCTCTGCTCTGGTATTTTGTTTCTTCCTGACAGGAGTACACTTTGTCCTGAGTAGGTCAAGAAATTCCCAGATTTCTATCAGTTTATGCATTCATTCATTTTTTTTTAAGTTCAGATCATTTCTGATAACAGAAAA
The DNA here is from genome assembly GCF_031878675.1 of Megascapheus bottae. Lineage (NCBI taxonomy): Eukaryota > Metazoa > Chordata > Mammalia > Rodentia > Geomyidae > Megascapheus > Megascapheus bottae. Next base: position 6,527,297 of record NC_143537.1, on the reverse strand, counting down.
ACCTGAATTTTCTTAAAAGTCTTCTCAGGATATGTGGTTTCAATGATTTCTCACTTTGGATTATTAACAGCAAATACTATTAAGGATTTCCTGGTATTGTGACTCCTTTGAGTATATGGAGTATTATTTTCACTGCCTGTTCAGATTTGCTAATATTTATTGTTACATGCATATTTATAAGTGACATTGGTCTGCTACTTCTTGAAGCAATCTTTAACCAAATTCAGGCTATCATGTTGTACTTGCATTCAAGGGAATTAGGCAATTTTCCTTCTTCTTTTATTCTCTGGGACAGGTTAAGTAGCTTTGGGATTATTTCTATTTCAAAGGTTTGATACAGCTTTTGTGTGAATTAATTTAGACCCTGATAGTTCTTTCTTACTTATTGTTAGTGCTGAGTAGATTTTTTGATACTTTTGATTTTCTGTAGTTCTAGGACATCGGTCTGTACAATTGTTCTTTTAAGTAGAATCAGTCTGGTAAATTGCATCTTATTAATGTTACCCATTTATGTTTGCAACTGTATTTCAGCAGATTATATGAAGTGTTTTCTAATGATATGACTCCGGTTCTGACCGAGTGGTGGTTTTCTCTTGGCTATTTCTTTTTTTTTAGGCAGTTTGTCTTTTCTCCCTCTGTCTACTCCATTTCCTTTTGCTTTTTTCTTGTATGTGTGTATGAACATGTTGATACCAGTGCTTGATCTCGGTTATTTTGCTGGCTCTTTATCACTTGAATCATTCCTCCAGTCCAGTTTTTGGAACGTGTGTGTATTTGTGTATGTGTACATAGTACATATATCAGGTAATGTGTGTGTGTGTGTGTGTGTGTGTGTGTGTGTGTGTGTGTGTGTGTGTATTCCATTAAACTTTTAGTAAAATGGGTTCAGCTTTAGGTGGCTTTGATGTCAGGGACAGTGACTTCATTTTCTCCTCCTCCGATTTTCTTTGTCTTCTGCTCATGTGACTTGATATTTCCCCCCATTCTCTTTCTTCACTTTTACATAGTTACTCTTAGTTAAGTTCACTTTATTAAATTTTTTATTCTGTAATGTCCTTGCTTATGTGTTAAGTGGCGAATTGAATCAGATGGGAACAGTGATTGGTATTCATTTTTTAATAATTGTATTTTTTTATTTACATGTGCTGGCTGGCACTTTTAGAACACTATTAAATAAAACATATATCCTTGAATAAAAAATATAGATACAATATTAAATATATCTTATTGTTGACTTTAATGGAGCTGTTTTGAGTTTTTTTCCTAAACTGGTTGACATTATTCTTAATTTAGGAAGTTAGACATACTCTTTTTAAAAATGAAGGTTTTTTTTAAGTTAAAGATGGCTTTAAGTTTTATTAAGTGCTTTTTGACAATTTTCTTTGTAATCATAGTTTTCTCCCTTGACCTACTGATATGATGCATTTCTTTAATAGATTTTTGTAAGATTGAAATATTTTTGACTATCTGGAATGAATCAATTTGCATAATGTACTACCAGATTCTTATCGTTAACATATGTGTTTTTTATGGTAATAATACTTAAAATTAGTTTTGTCAATGTTATTAATATTATTTTTGCTTGTCCTGGGGTTTGAACTCAGGATTTTGTACTTATCTGGCTGATACTCTACTACTTGAACCATGTTTTGTCTTTTTTCTGGTTCTGAATCTTGAACCCTGGGCCTGGGCTCTGTCTGGGAGCCTATTTTACTTAAGGCTACCATTTTACCACTTGAGCCTAGCACCACTCTGGCTTTTTCTGAGTAGTTTATTGGTGATAAGAGACTCATGGACTCATGCCTGGATGGCTTTGAATTGTAATCCTCAGATCTCAGCCTCCTGGCCAGCTGGAATTACAGGCATCCCCAATGCCTACTTTGAACCATGCTTTTTGCTGGTATTGTGGAGATAGAGTGTGGTGAACTTTTTTTTTGCCTGAAGCATCCACAAGCAAGGATGTTTCTTGTCTCAGCCTTCTGAGTAACTAGCATTGCAAACAAGCTGTTCCCAGATGGAGTGGGGTCAGAAACTCAGCGCATATTATTTTTTGTTGTTCTCAGATTTTTTTTTTCAGTATGAGAGATGGAACTCGGGGTTTCTTGCTTATAGGCAGGCATTCTGCCATGCCTCTATCCCTGTATATTTTTATCTCCTCAATAATTTATTTTTAATAATGGATTTACTTCTTAATGGATTTCTGATAGTTGGTCATATGATTATGTCACAAGTTAATTCCCCAAATCTTTTATATTGACATTTCAGAACATTTATGTTGCTTACTGATATCATCTACTACTATAAATAAGGGACAGGGAATACTCTTGTTGACCTGAAATTCTCCTTAAGCCTCAGTTAATTGGCTACTTTCTAAGATAACAGCTCCTGGTCCTAGAATACAACAAGTCTTCCAGATACATGCAATTGTCATATTCTTCAAAATGCTTATTCATGCCTGCAATTTACATTACCTATGTGTTTACTAGAGGGATAGCTCTCTTCTATAGTGTATAAGTATCATAAACTTAGAGATCATTTCTGATATCGCTTATCATTGAACCAAGGAACTCAGTGCATGGTCTATGGTATGTGTTCAACAAATACTTGTCACATACTGACTGATTACCATTTACTTCTCTATGCATTTCTAAGGCGGGCAGGCCTGTTACATAAAAGAGAATATTTTATCTCCCTAACTGCTAGTGGATGCTGAGATGCTAAAGTTGTTAGTCAGAACCGGGACTAAAACTGAATTATTTTGTAATTTAGAGAGAGGAATTTGGTTGGAATTGGAATGGTAGGGTGAGCAAGACTGAGATCTATAATAGGGAAATGGACACAGCAGCCTTGGAGTGGTTCATGAGAATAGTAAGGAACCTCAGGGAAGACTATATCTGCTTTGTTGCTCCTCTGTTACCAGAGCCCAGAATAGGCCTTTATATCTATCACAGGTGCTCAGTCATTAGGTAAGTTGAAAAAAAAAGAATTTCTATCTTGCCCAATTTTGATCCGTTGGGGAAGTTTAACCAGTGGAACAGAGGGATTCATCAAAAGGAATAAATCAGTTCATCTTAACACTTCCTGGGCTCCAGGTATGGATCCAATAAGACAGTCTTTATTGCCACCATTACCTTTTGAATATAGCCTTCTATTCTGCCCTTGGTGACTTGGTAGGGAAGCAGGATGGTGGAAGGGTAAGTTCCTGGAGTCAGACTTGGTTACATTACTTGAAACTGCTCCATCTTCCCACATTTTGAGGTGTGTGTGTGTGTGTGTGTGTGTGTGTGTGTGTGTGTGTGTGTGTGGAATTAGTAAAGGAACACTTGATTCTCAGAGTCGCTGAGGGGATCAAATTAGTATACACATAGAGACATAGATGTACAGTCAGCTCTTCCTAGCCAGATGGCAGAGTCTGTATCCTCGAATTCCTCCTCCACAGACTCAACCTATTGTGAAACAAAAGTACTTTTTTTCATCTCTTTAATGTAGGAAGAAAACTATTTACCTGGAATTTATAGTGTATTAGGAATTTTATGTAAGAGATTATTTAGTAATTTCAGCATATAGGAGTATTGTGGAGATCTTGTGGAAATGCCATGCTTATTTATTTATCTCCAGATTTCGGGCTTGAACTCAGGGCCTGAGCAAGGCTAGCATTCTACCACTTGAGCCACAGCAACACTTCCAGCTTTTTCTGTGTATGTGGTACTGAGGAATCAAACCCAGGTCTTCAGGCATGCTAGCTAGTCAAGCACTCTACCACTAAGCCACATTCCCAGCCCCACCATATCCTTTTACATGAAGGGTCTGAGTATCAGATTTTGGTATTCGTGGAAATGGGGGGAGAGGATTTTGGATTCTCAAATCCAATCCCTCTTGGATACTGGTGACAGTTCTGTGACTAACCATGCCTGTGCAAACCTATTATTACAGTTTGGTGTGAATTCTTTTGTGGAGCTAATAGAACACATAGGACGTATGATACGGACTTGGATAATAGTGATGAAGATGGATATTACATATAGATGCCTTCTAAAAATGTTGGTGTATTTGTTTACGTAGCAGCAAGGTAAGGAGGAGGCAAAAGGTTCAGTTATGTCCAGGCTTTGTTACAAACTGTCATCCCAGGCAGGTCCTTTTCCCTCTTAAACAGCAGTAACCTGAGGCGGAGCATACCAGCCTGGACTTCAGTGTGATTTAAGCATGACATGAGCAGAAATATGTGCTGGGGTCTTGCTAACATCATAGAATAGGATGTACACCTTTGGTTTTGTTTTTGTTCCATTCTTTGCCCACATACTTTGTAGAGAAGCTATTATGTGCAGGGACAAAATTGTCCAGTCCTTCCAGTTAGCTCTTTTCCTTCTTGAAACTCCTTGGTGGGAGGAAGAAAGGAAGGACATTTTCTTTGTGCGTTAACATTTTCAGAAAGCTCTGGTGCAAGGTCCTAGATCAGAAAGAAAAATTGCCATTTTCATTCCCTCTTCTTCCTTCCAGGCTGTTTCTTTTTCTGTCCCTTTTGAATTCCCCTAGTTCTCCTGTGGCATAAAGTGAGTCAGAATGGCAAATGAAACATGCAGAAGACATAAATTCCAGGCATAAAATATCTATCAAATATACATCTATCAATTGGCTTTATGCTATCTGAGCTGCCCCCAGGGTGTCAGTGGATCAGGTGAATGGATTTCTGCCACTGTGGGTAATTCCATAAGGTAATAGGGTGGGCTCTAATGCAGTAGAGAGGCAATATTCTCCCAGTTATATATCATGGTTTAAAAGGGGGATTTGTATATTTTGATTTTGTGAGTCAATGAAGTTGGGTCCCTAAGGCACTCTTGTAGCTCAGCCTCTCAGAGGCTGTGGAAAGGAGCTGGCTCAAGGCCAGAAAGGAAGCCTAAGGAAAAGAACCCACCTAGGCTCCAAGGACCTGATCCACTGAGGCCCAGATCTGTAGCCTCAGAGATAGCTCAGGGTAGGAAAATTACCATATAGATATCATGTGGGTTTTTTCCCACTTAATTGGACATATTAACTCTCTTACCAAACAGCAAATTTGTCTAGCCAAATGGGGAAAGAAATCCAAGCCGTTTGATTCATTGGCAACTCCCCATCCAAGTGGATGGTTAGCTCTTTTAATTATGATGAGGTAGCTCTGTGATGATGAAGTAAGGGGGAAGAACACAGACAGAGAAGAGAGAAATGCTAGCAACAGCTTAAGACTCATTGAAATAACATTTTCCCTTTCCTGGCACTGTGCTTAGCAAATGCAGACACTCATTTTGTTCTTTCTCTGCCCTACTTTGGTTGGAATGATAATGATCACTCATATCCTATGGTTGAGGAAGTTAAGGTACTGAAAGTTTAAGCAACTTGTTTGCCTAAGGACCAAGAAGCTACCTGTAAAGACAGGATTTGAAGGTCCTTCCTACTAAGTGTACCCTAGCACCTCCAAAGGAATGGAAACATTTTCCAATTTGAAGGTTAGTTATGTAGGCTCCAAGAAGCCTGACAACTTCAGTTCCAAAAAGATTGATGGGAAATGAGAATATTAGAAGTGTTTCTGAGAGAAAGATGGTACCCTTATAAGACACCATGCTCCAGAAGTCTTTACAGCTTTACAAAATTAGTGGGAAGAAGGGTGAAACTTGGATCAATCTTACTTCAGATTAAAAAAATCTCTGTTAACAAAATCCATATTTGGACCTGAACCCAGGTTGGAGTTTGTAGAACTCAGATGCACTAGCTTGGGTTGAAAGATTTTGAGAGTCCAAAAATAGGGCTCTGAAAGAATCCAGACTTCGATTTTATTCTTGAACTCGAGCTGTGCTAACCTGCCCTTATCAGGAAACCCAAGTCTGATCTGCATGTGGCGATAAGCAAGAGACGGTACATGAATATCTAATATTCAACTCTGTTCTCCTTACATGACACAGTCTTATTATCAATGACTCCTTCCCTAGGTATCTGTTACCTCAGAGACAGTTGACCTTAGTCCTAGATCCTAAGAGTGGATCTATTAGGTTCAATCAAGGTAAGAATTTCAGTAGCCTGTAACTGGTTTCAAAATGACCGATAGAGACTAGTTGTGGCCAGTTGAGAAGCAATAGTGAAGGGAGAAGGGTTGGAACTTGTATTTGAAAAGAAAAATCCCAGAAAGAGACTGTATTTTTATTTCCTCTGAAAGGAATTGTGTCTGTGTATTGATAGAACTCTGTCACAGCACGTTAAGCTGAAATTTCTGAAAGTTCCAACTAAGAAAAACTTAATACAATTTTTAAGCTCAGAGATAGAAAAATTATTTGATTTTCAGTACTGAAGTATAAATATAGAGTCTGTACAATCCAGCAACTCTCATCCTTTGTTCGATGCCAAAATGTTAATAAATGTCCATAAACACATGTTCAGGGATGTTTGTAGAAGCCTTGTTCATAATGGCCTAAATGGAAAACAACACAATTGTTCATTCACATAACAGTGGGCAAAGGGTACTAAGGCCTTATGCATAACAATACACAGCATTGAGTATGAACAACCACAGATACATACAACAAGATGGGGAAAATCTCACAACCATATTCACAAAAACATATTAGGAACAAGGAGTATAGGCTGCATGATTCTGCTTATTTGAAATTTAAACAGGAGCAAAAGAATTACGTCTGAATAATTGCTACCTGAATAATGGCAACCTTTCCAGGGCCTATGACTGGAGAAGGCATGTATCTTGAAGTGATGTTTTGACTCACCGAGAATGGTCAGAAAACGGAAAGAATTTCCCATGTCAGGTGTAGCCATGCGTGCCACATAAAGAGATGTGGCACAGGACATAGAAGTCTTTATTACATGGTATGGACATGTCCAAGGAAGACCATACTTTACTCCATCTTCAACCATCTTTGGGGTACAGACATGAGCTTAGATTTTTATAGGCAAACATGAGAGAGAGAGAGGGAGAGAGAGAGGGAGAGAGAGAGAGAGACAGACAGACAGACAGACAGACAGACAGACATAATTATTCAACAGTCCTGGTCAGAGTTGGCAAGGCTAACCATGTTTTTAGTCCTTGTTTTTGGAGGGGTTCCAGAAGTTGTTAGGGCTTTAATGTTGGAGGGGAGAGAATAGGTCATATTCTATGGTGGATGGTCAGTGATGGGGAAGCTCTCTCGTTCCTTTGGGGGTAAGTTCAGTCCATGGTTATCAATAAGCCTTGTTCTTCCTGGCCTGTAGGGAGGATAATTTGGAGCAAAGACACATGCAAAATGAAGGAAGGGCTGCCAAGCTGTTCTCCTGCCTTTTTAAAAAATTATTATTTTGTTATTTTCATGAGCCCAAGGAAGTAGTCAGCGCACTGATGTTTCAGCTTTTAAGAACCTGTTATACTCTGGGTGTTGCTCTCTCGGGAGTGAGTGTGTTGTTTTGTGAACGTTCACAAGTGATTTCCCTTGTCTTGTTTTGTATAAATTAATAAGGGTGTGTAATCAGACTTCTTTTTGTATAGATGGGATAGTTCAAACAATTGTTAAAAAGACATAAATGGGTTAGATTTTCCAGAGCGGCTTCTTAATCTAGAAAGACTCAGGATTTCCCCTCACCCTGACACACTTTTGTGCCAGTACTGGGGCTGGAACACAGGACTTTGAGCTCTTGGCTCTTGCTGAGAGAGAGAGAGAGAGAGAGAGAGAGAGAGAGAGAGAGAGAGAGAGAGAGAGAGAGAGAGAGAGAGAGAGAGAGAGAGAGAGAGAGAGTGTGTGTGTGTGTGTGTGTGTGTGTATGTATGTATGTTTGTATCTGGGGCTTTACTACTTCAACCATGTCTCTACTTCCACCTTCTTGTTGATTTATTGAAGAGAGAGGGTCTGGAGGATTTGTGTTGCCCAAGTTGGATATCGACCTAGATTCCTAGATTTCAGCCTCCCTGAATATCTGTGATTCCAAGTGTGAGATACTGGTGGTTGGCTCAATGTTACTTTTTAAAAGGACATGGCCCAGTAGGAACATTGGAGACACCATTGTAAATGAAGCCACATGAGAATTTCCTGGCATTGGAAGCATCAGGTCAAGAAATACATGCATCGATTGTATCTAAAATGTGTTTCCATTCGTGCTACACATGGTATTAGATGTGTTCAGGCTTCCTGAGCCACACAGAGTGAGGGAAGGTAGATATCTAACTGTATAATCCCGCTGATAAGCCTGTAGTTACAAACAGTGGTACGCACTCTGATTTTTTTTTTTAAGTCGAGAATGATATGTACCAACAAACTATCAGTCTCCTTCTAAGGAAAAATTTAAAAAAAATCCCACCTCTAACTGTAATAGTTTTAATTGTAAGCTAGCTTCTAAGCTGTCAGGTTGGAACCTAATTAATCACTGAGGGTAGTATAGAATTGATGAATTGCCTTGGTGCTTTTAAATCTTTGATTTAATGATTGCTGCTCTCTGATTCATACCATACCACCCCAGTGATCAATATGCATGATGAATGGCTAATTTTCAAGAACCACCCACTTGGTAATGCTGCTTTACATATACAGCCTATGTGGCTATGAATTAGGACCCAAGACAGATTTGGCTGACAAGGAGGCAGAGGGTGAGGTAATAAGGGAGAGGAGGAGAGGAAGACATGAGAGGTGAATGGATTTCTACTATGTCAAGTTTCAGAACAAATAAAATAAAAATAAAAAGAGGATCACTCTGCTGCCTTCACTTGATTTTTAGCAAAATATTCATATTAGGGGGGCTCCTCAGCATTTACCTGTGCATGCATGCAGCCGTCTGTTTGTCTATCTCTCTATCTCTCTCTCTCTCTCTCTCTCTCTCTCTCTCTCTCTCTCTCTCTATCTATCTATCTATGCAGGCAATTTATTTTTACTGAATTTCATTAAGACATTTTCATATGTGGATACAATGTACTTTAATCACATTCATCTTAAGTTACCTATTTATCCCTCTCCTATTCCCCCATGTCATCCTGCTTTTACAGAAATTCATGTCTTCTTTTTTGTAAGATCTCAATTTCACATCTGAGAGAAAGCAAGGGAAGTGTATCTTTCAGACCTTTATTTCACTTGTCATGACGATCTCTGGTTCTGTGCATTTTCCTGCAAATGACGTCATTTTACTGTTCGTTGTGTACAGGAACGACGTTTTCTTTATCCCTTCACTTGTTGATGGACGGCGAAGCTGATCTCATAACCTGGCTATCAAGAATGGTGCTACAATAATGTTCCCCACCCTCTATTACATTCTTATTTGGCCAGTCTGTGCTGAAAGTCCCTCAGCTCAAGGATATGATGCTACTTCGTAGAGACTTAGCATCCATTGCTCCTTCAGGCAGAGTGATGGTTTTTGTATGCTAGGAACTGTCAATCACTAGCTATGGGTTTCTTTGCTTTCCTTTGGAGATTCTCTCTTGCTGAATGAAGATAGGGAGCGAAGTCACTTGTTTGCTGAAGACTGGGAGGACTTGTTTGGTGATTTACGCATTGGTTCAGTCATTAAATACAGAGCGATGTACTGAGTGCCTTAGCGGTTGAGCTAGGCACTAGAAATGTTTTGGTGGGGAAGACAGATGTTGCCTCTCTTCCCAGGAGCAGTTCTGTCTGGAAGGAAATGTGGGGCTGTTAGTCTTTATCACCCCTCCCCCATGTTCTCTCCTCGACATCTATATTTGTGATTCAGTTTCCTCATCACCCTCCTAGCCCTCTCAACTTGATGAGGGGGAAACCCTGGTGTACGCCAGGTAACTTGGAAACAGTGAGACTGATTCGGGTGACAGAAAGCAGCCTTTCTCTTGTCATCCTGGTAATGATACCAAGTTGAATTGTGAAGTGCTCTATCAATGTGAGATGTTTTGAATTCCCAGTGACTTTTATCTCAATGACATAATCAACCAAATGCTTAAAGGCTTCTTATAGTTCATTGTTTTCCTTAGTATGAAGTTGGGGGAGAAAAAAAAAGCTTAAAAGGTTTGTCGCTGGAATTAGGATGAAATCGTGAATGGATTCAAACTATCAAAGGTCTATCATCAGATTTCTAGGGAGACATCATGGGAATGATTTAGAAATCATCATGTGGATTTCTACTAATGTGAAAATAAGCTCACACCGTATTACTGAAGAAAATAACACCTGAAGTAATAGCATGCTGAGTTATGATTTGGGGCACAATATAGGTACCTAGTAAATATTTGTTATAAAACTTATAGCTGGATTGTTGTAGCTGTCATTACCCCATCAGCAAAAAGTAGGATTCTCTCTAAAACGTTAGCAATAGTTAAGGCAGCAGAACACCCAGATTAAAAGAATACGTAGCTCGCGGGATATAGCTCAGCATGTGCCAAGCTCTGGGTTTTGCCTCCAGCACCACAAATAAACAAAAAGAGAAGTATTTAATGGCTAGTAATGTGATATTTCTTGTGACAAGTGTGTGATTTATCTACATACCTACAAAATGAAATGTTTTCTCTTTTATTAAAAATTATCCTATTGGAAGCAGAGTCCACTATCTAGCATTCCAGTTGAACACCTTCCTGACTCAGCTTTCCATGTGCTGAGATTAAGGTGTATACCACTGTGCCAGCCTATTTTCCCTTTTGGAAAGAGCATCATTTGGACAAGAACACCTACCTGTTCCAAGGGAGACTGGAGACTTCTTTTCCCTTGGATTTGTTCTTCCTTGGTACATGAGAAAATTGAGAGACAAGTTGTGGGCAGGCTGTGGAGTCTCTTCCTCTGCGGCCTGGAGGCCTGATTCTGTAAAGTTCCCCTGGAGAAATCTCAGCTATGCCATCTCTCTCTCCATCGGGGAATGTGTTTTGCCCTCCCTCTTTTGAAACTAAGGGATTCTCAGTTATTACCATTGTGACTTCTCTTCCCATCTTTTAACATTTCACCCTGGTAGATTTCTTGTTTTATCTGGCACCCAGTGGAGCTCTGCTGAACTGAGGGCCTTCCTTTTCCACCAGTCCCCCAATTAATTGATTAAAAATTAATAATTTAATTTTCGGGATGGGAATTGCATACCATTTTCAGGCATCCATTGCCAGGCATCCCAGAGATACCTCCTACATACCAGCACCTGAAGCAAGAGAAGGAACATTTTCCCCTCTTTAAAGAGAATGGTACCACTTGAGCATCTCTGATTGGAGGGTAGATAAAAGGATGGGAGGCTCAGAGCAGAATCAGTCCCTCTAGATATCAGGAGGTTAAAAGGAAATTGGTAGTGAGAAATCACATGTATTCCCTCTGAGCTTGTAGATATATTTGGGACTTTTGCCAACCTACTTACTTATTTTAACCCTGGATTGCTTCTCTTTGACTCAACTTCATTGATCTGGGATTCATTGTAAAGCATGAGCTCTGACTTCCATCTTCCCTTTGGCTCTTCCGTGGTTTTACTCTTAAAATAGAAGTTATGAAACAGCCACCTTTTATTATGAACAACAGTATGACCATCACCCCTTAGCACAGGAGATGCTAGATCTAACCAGGAAAGCTCAGCATTAAGTGATTATTTCAATACAGCCTGAAGCTTACTTGTGCTGGGAAGACTGTATGTCCCCACAAATGACAGTTATTTTGAGGACAGTTTCTTTCAAAAATTGTACTTTTTAAGATTTTGCTTTTTAAGTTAAGGATGAAATTGGCTGAGCAGCTCACTTTTTGGGTTCCTTATGGTGTCAGTGAAAAATCTACTCCCAGCCACTGATGAAGAATTATTCTTCCTGAGCTATCTAATACACTTATTGTCAAATACCATCTTGACCATAATTTGAAAGAGGTTTTCTAAAGCTATGGTTTAATTACATCAAAGCAGCCAATACTTCAATTGTAGATGTCTTTAGTACCATAGAATTGGCATTATAGAGTTGGCAGTTTCAAGGGTAGAAGAAAATGGGTCATCCTTGGACATTTCAAGAAGACCAACTGTATCAAATTTTATAATAAATACCAAGCTCTTTGTAACAAAGAGAGGGCTTTTTATCTATTAAAATATGACAAAGAATAGAAAGGCACTTTGGAAGCCAGGCCTTCCAGATATTATGTCCTCACTCTGAGAAAAGAATGTGGAGGAGTTGATGTAGAGAGAGGAAAGCTTCTGGATTGGAGAGCAAGGGCTGACTGTGCCCACAACAAGCACAAAGCTCAGCAGCCAGCTTAGCTTTCGTGATGGCTGTGAAAGTGATGGCTACATAAACTTTCTCAAGGGAGGGAGAAGGTGGAATGTGAGAGACGCTTCTGCAGTAAGAAAAACATAATAAATCCAAGAGCTACACATAGCCAGGCCGGGGGCGGGGGGAGCTGGGGGATTTTATGACCACAGCTAGGCTTGAAGGAATGACTGAACTTAACTAAAGCTGTTAATTACCTGTGAGATCAAAAGCCCATATAAAGGAAATATATTTATGATGCACCTTACAGGATATGCTTCAACTTCTTACCTTTTTTTTATTAATTGGTTTGATTAAATAGATTTAAAGAGCCCAGGCAAAGCCTTTTAAATCATATTCCATATTGATCTAATGAAATAGTCAATAAATATACCAACATAGCCCTTTGCTTTGTACAGTCTGGAGGGAAATGCGTCAGTGAATATAACTCAACTCTAAACCTCACTGCTTTTTCACTCTGTGACACATAGAGAACAGGGGAATGCTGGGAAAATCTTTCAGGCCATTTGTGGGAATGCTTGAATAAATGGTTTAACACCTGTTTACAGACTACTCATCAGCCTCTGTCCAAGCCCACATCCAGCTCTCTGGTGCTTCATGGTGGACTTTGCTTGAGCCAGCCCGGTTGGGTGCCTGGGAAATCTAAGCATCATTTATCAGCTTTACTAATGCATGTAGCCATCTGTTATAAGCCTGGCTCTAGGCTTCAAGTTTCTGGTCATATTTCAGAGCCTTCGACTTTTTATGCATTTGTCTATTTAGTTCTATAAATATTGACAAAATGAGGCTCATAAACACAACAAAATGTGCCCAGGTAAATAAGAATTCTGTAATAAGGATTCTTTCATCTTAATAAATCTAGGTTAAATCATGGGAAACTTTTCTGAAAATAGCTTTTCGGTGTCCCTTTTCTGACCTCTGAGAGTAGTAAAAGGACTCAGGATGGGAAGGAAGATGGGAATGAAGAGTATTGTTTCTAAGATTTAGACCCTGACATGTTGTGAGTTTTTTCCACTGAGTGAAATACAGCCTGCTGAGAGCCCATTGGCTTGATGTTTTCTCCATACCTTGAGTTGGTAATGAACTACAACCTAACTTGGTACTTAACCTGAATCCCTAATAGGATCACATCAGCCAATCAGAAGCACCCAACTGACAAGTCAGTGTAAGCAAATGCCTAGCTGTACCCATTCGTGCTATTTCCAAATTCTGCTTGTGCTCTTTGCTTATCTTTCAGAGCAGAGTCCTGCTGGCTTCTTGGTTCTGAGAGCTGCCCGATTCATGAATCATCCTTTGCTAATGAACTGTATTAACCGTGTCCAGAGCTTTACTTTTTTTTTTTTTTTTTTTTTTTGCCAGTCTTGGACTTGAGCTCCGGGGCTGAGCACTGTCCTTGGACTTTCTCAAGGCTAGAACTGTACCACCTGAGCCTCAGCACCACTTCCAGCTTTTTTCTATGCATGTGGTACCGAGGAATCGAACCCGGGTCTTCATGCATGCTAGGCAAGCACTCTACCACTAGGCCAAACTCCCAGCCCTCAGAGCTTTACTTTTAATGAGCAAAGTTTTGTACTAGCCTTATAGTCCCAAGTCTCAAATTCAGGCCCCGAATAATGTTCTGCCAGGGTTCATTTCCTGGACCTTTTGAGTCATTTCAGCACAGAGATAACAAGATTAAGTTGGATCATTCCTCTAAGTATACGTACAGGCCAGTGTGACTAAGTTCACATCTACATCCTTTAGGAAATTCTCCTTTCTTAGCTTAGTGTGCATCCTTTTTCTGTAACAAAGCACCTTGACTCCTAGGTATTTTATAAACAATAAAGATTGTTTTAGCTCATGAGCTAAATCCAGGAGCATGAAACCATCATTGGACAATTGAGAAACAGCCAATGGCAGAGAAAGAGAAGTGTGCCAGTAGAGACTCACTTTCTTTTTGCAAAAGCCAACAATTCCACCACGGAGGCTTCTACCTTCAGTATCTGATCAACTACCACCCATAGGTCCTGTCTCCAAATGCCATTCACCTGAACTTGGGAGCTAAATACCCAACCCAGGGACCTTTAGGGCTATCTTTAAACCATAGCGTTCCTCCTCAAGTATGAGAAACAGATGGACCAGGTGCCAGGCATTTGTGTAGCTCTGGGGACCTTCAGCCTTCTATCCTAGGGTTCACATGTAGTTTTTCTCTCTCTCTGGATGGGTGTGAATTCTAAAGAAAGCCTTGACTGCCTTCTAGGTTGCATTACTCTGTTTTACTGCTATGCCTCTCTAAATCAGTTTTTTTTGTATGGTGGTACTTAGGTTTGAATTCAGGGTCTCTCTAAGTTGAAGCTTTACCATTTGAACCATGCTCGATCTATGGTTTTCTTTTGCTACTTATTTTTTTCTAATTGGGTCTTACTGTCCACCCAGGCAGGCATTTTCCTGAAGCACACTCCTCATATTTGAGGTTTCTATCCAGCTAACCTCCATTTAAATGAAGTCTTATGGATTTTTTTCTTTTTGCCTAGACTGACCTTATCAGAATCTGTCTAATCTCAGCCTTCCATGTAGCTAGGAGTATACCCTTGCAGCCAGCTGTGAGGGTTGGGAAGGGGGTCTCATGACCTCCAGCTTACCTCATGAATTACGATCTGAATCTCAGCCTCTTCTAAGTAACTAAGGGGTGAGCCAGGCCTGGCTAACCTCTGTAACTCCTAATGTCGTTTCATAGATAGATTTGTGTCTGTGAGATTTAAAAATCGGGACAATTCTCAGAAGATGGGTCCAGAGTGGGGTACAGGTAGATCGGGGTTCTTCATTGAAGTAGGCTCACTGTTGCTCTCTTGTACTCAGAAAGCAGCTCCATTTGCTTCCTCAACCGGGAGAGCTTGTGAATATGAAGCAACATTCAAGATGAAATGTCATCCTGAACTGGAATGTTGAACTCATTTGAGGTGCAGAAGAAACCTATATAATTGAGGCTTTCTCTTCTCCCCCCTCCCCCCAACCCCCTGCCCCTTCCCAACCTTATTCTATCTTCAATTATCTGGGTAATTTGGTCCTGAGGGCATGAATTCCTTTATAACTCAAATCTATTCAAATCTATTATGCAGAGAAGACTCATCAGGAAATGACTCTGTATCCCAGACTTATGCCTAAGGTTTTGGAGTCGATAGAGCTTTCCATTAAGCCAGCACTGTTCTCCAGTTCAGGGACAAACAAGCCTGCAGGCTGGACATGCACCACTCTTTCCCCTGGCCCCTCTTTGTTTTAGCAAGAGCTGTCTGTAGGGTTACCCCACACTGGTACCGGATGGTGGTGGCTTCTCTCTGCCCGTGGCCACTGTTGCTGCCAAACTTGCTTGGCTGGTGTCAGAGCATTCCAGGCCAGGGAGAGCTACTGCCAGGGAGGCAGGCATATGCTTTCGCCTTGTCTAGCCATCTCCAGGAGCCAGGGATCCAGGACTTTTCATCATCAAAACCTCAGGCCTTCTGGTGAAGAGCTGGTTTGAGTATTTGTGCCCTGACAGAAGTTGTCTATGTGCTTTCAAAGGTCCCTGAGCTTTTGGGCTTACAGGCACTCAAGCCAAATGCAAACGTTTTCAATTTAGCCTTTGGAAAAGGACATTTTTCAGTGTACCGGGTAGACTTGTTTATCTGGCTTTCTTCTTTCTGGATTTCTGGCTTACTGGAGATACTTGGTTTGGTGCGTGCGTGCGTGCGTGCGTGCGTGTGTGTGTGTGTGTGTGTGTGTGTGTGTGTGTGTGTGTGTCTGTCTGTCTGTCTGTCTGTCTGTCTGTCTGTCTACACACATACATACCTCCACACTCATATATTTTTTCTTTGTTTCTTATTCTCTCTTTTTTTTTGGTCCCACAAAGTGAATGCTCAAGAGAAAGCAGCAGTTCATGGGATATAAGAGTCTCACAGCCTTTCCTGCTTATGCTGGCTTTAACCATGATCCTCAGGTCTCAGCCTCCTGAGGAGGTAGAATGGCAGGCGTGAGCCACCACCATGCAGCTCGTGTGCCTTTCTAACAATCTCATTTCTCAGTCTGTTTCATGGAATGTGGTCACCCATCGTGTAAGACCCTATAGGGAGATACTGGCATCACCCTGTGTGCAATACTAACCACTATTTATCGAGTATCTGTTGACGTACAGCATTCAGTGATAGACTGTACATGTGTGGTTCCATTTTCTATAACACTACCCAACTTCTGCTAAAGAACTGCTGCTTTTCCACAAATCTCACATTTTCACTAATCAGTTCCATTAAGCACATTCTGTTTTACCTTACATTTGGTCATTTTTTTCGGCTTTGGGGAAGTAGTATTTTCACAGAACTAAGGGCAAAAAAACACTCAGAAGAACACACAACGGGTCTAAATGCAAACAAGAATATAAAATTGACTGAGCTTTTCCATATCAACCAGGTAGCCTTGTAGGTGAGGGGAACTGAAAAATTGGGTTTGGTTTTTATTTTAAAAAATTTGAGCATTGGCTACGTTTAATGAATTCACAGGCAATGTAAGCTTACTGTATACCATTTCTTCAAATAAAGGGAAGAAATGAAGGAAGGAAGGAATAAAGGGAAGCAGGGAGAGGAGGGAGGGAGGAAGGGAAGGAGGAGTGGATGGATAATGAATAGACTGGAGACAACTTAAGGGCGGTTGACCATTTCAAGGATTCATGTGGGAAGAAGTTCTTGTCAGATACGCTTGGCACTCACTCCCAGTTGGTTTATGGCCATAAGAATGCTTTTTCTGGCAACCATTTCTTCCCTGTGACTGGCCATTGGAGTGTCACTCAGTTTTTAGCTGAAACTCCCTGGGTTTATTGACACCGGCTTCCGATCTGAAGAAGCCATGGGGTCGTTTAGATTTTTCGGTAGCACCAGCAGAATCTTCAAGTATGATCTGCGAGGCTCGTGACTCAGTGGGAGCATGCATGCGTGTCTGTCGTGGGGACTGTGTGAGATTCTTCACTGTGTCCTCCACTTGTCTCCTGAGTCATGGTTCTTCGTTTGACCCTGCTTTGGTTTTGCTTTCGCTCTGTGACTGCCTACACTTGGAGGGCCCGACCACATCGCATAGGGAGACCTCAAGGTTCTGTCACATGGTTCTATAACATAGCAGGAGAGGATGATCACGAAGATTCACCTGGATGGGAAGTTGTAAAATAAAGTCCACATAACACACTTAGCATCTGTGTTGAAGACAACCCATTTTTTTGGTGATGGGCGAAGGTAGCTCCGGGTTTAACTATTGCCTCACCATCCTCATGAGAAATCTGACTTGTGCCTGCCCCGCAGACGGGTGAGAACGGTGAGTCACAAACTGATTCCCTGGGAGTGATGGCGAATGCATTTACTCTCCCACGGAAAACACATGTTTCATAAAGCCAATACTTTATCGACTTTTCCTTTGGCTTCCTACTGGGCTTTGAAACTCTGGAACTTTCATCATCTTCCATCCCCCACTTCCAGCCCCTGTCTTTATCCCCTAATTACATGAGCTTAACTTCCCCTGACCTACGGAGAGTCAGGAAAAATTGCCATATAAAGCCCTGTTGTGTTTGGGTCTGACCTATGGGTCCTGTAAATGAAGCCAGGATACAGTGTGGGGGTTTGAGCTGCTCACGTCTGGACGCCCTTAAGGAGCATAAATCTCCCCAAATCCAAAAGGGACTTGAATGTGGTGATTTCCACTCTCCTGGACTTGTGACACCTTATGGTTTGATTTGCTAACACCTTATTCCCTGCCTTTTTAAAAGTAACAGGTGTGTCATATGTTTATTTTGAAAATTAAAGTAAATAATTATTTATACTTTCTTATTATTGAGCATTACTTTTGAAGGTGAGAAAAGAGGGAGGTGACTTGTAGAATTTTTACTGGCCCTGCTAGCTGTGTTCCACAGTACTACCTCAAATCTATTCCTTTATGTACTCTTAATCACACGATAGAGGCTCTGACATTTGTTTTCTTTCATTGTTTTTTGTTATTTCTACTGTCTGCTGGGATATTTGACCATATGCTGTTCTCTGTGATTTTCAAATTACTTTTAGAATATTCAGTATTCCTTGCACTATCATCCCCTTTGCTTTTAGCCCAGGGCGAAGATCATAATAGAGGTCCAGTATAAAAATTAGTATTTGTGGTACTGAGGATTGAACTCAGTGCCCCACACTCTACTGAGCCATGCTCTCACTATTTTGCTTTCAGTTAATTTTTTTTCTTTCAGATAGAAGCTTGTATTCTTGCCCACATTGATCTCAGACCGTCATTCTCCTTATCCTAAGTAGCTAGGATTACAAGCCTATACCAGTGTGCTAGTTTTCCTTTTATTATTTTGAGATAGGGTCTCAATGCCATTTTTTTCTTTTTTTTTTTTGCCAGTCGTGGGCTTGAGCTCAGGGCCTGAGCACTGTCCTTGGACTTTCTCAAGGCTAGCACTCTACCACTTGAGCCTCAGCACCACTTCCGGCTTTTTGCTATGTATGTGGTACCGAGGAATTGAACCCAGGTCTTCGTGCATGCTAGGCAAGCACTCTACCACTAGGCCAAACTCCCAGCCCCTCAATGCCATTTTTTTTTAATTAGGATGGCTTGGAACAGAGATCCTCCATCTCCACTTCTTGAGTAGCGGGAGTTACAGACATGTCTCTTCATGCCTGGTTGTCTATAAAGCCGCTTGAGTAATCAGTGCTATCTCTGGTTGGAATAAGTCAAAACACAGATGCGGAATCTACACTCTCAGTGCTCACTGTTGCTTTCTAAAGAAGAAAGAAACAAATAGGACCAGTGGTGTAGAGTGGACATCTATACCTTCCATGGAAAGAGTATCGAGAGCCACATTATTAGACACCAAAGGGGTCTATTCTTTGTGCATCTTGAGGGAAATCAAATTTAACCAAATGTTACTTAGTGATCATCAAGTGGCATTCTTTAGGAAAGGTGTGAGGAAGCTTGGAACTCTTAGCTTATCATCCTAGGTGCATTAAGTAACACCGAATCACAAACGTGGGCATCCTGGCAGTCTTATGTATAGGGTCATGGATTTCCGTCTTCATCTTTATGGTTCCATTTCTCTGAAGGAGAGTGAGAGAAGGGCCTTCTCTTTGCCAGTATCTCAGTCCTTGGGTGAGAAATCTAGCCACATGGCTTTACTTTTCTTTTTCTTGGTGTTACAATCTCGTCTTCAATTATTTCTTCAGATTGCATCTTGAGGATCTTGGGACAAGTTTCCATCCAGGACATTGAGTTGACAGATAAGTGAGAAGCATTTCATTATACCATGCTCAAGTCTCCCTTTAATTCTTTAGTTCTTTAGAGTTTAATCCTAGCATCTCTGATACTCTTCCCCTGGGATGAACTTTATACTTGGGATGTTTTATAATAAAAGATACACAATCCACTAATTTTAATCCTAATCCCATGACTCTGGGTACCTCTCTTTACTAGAAATCTCAGCTTTTCCCTCACTACCCATAGTACTTCCCAGGGGAAATTTCCTTTATTCCTGTACCATCCCTCATTTGGTCATAAGGACTATCTGACCAAGGAACTAATGGATAGGCTTTACTGTGAAATGAGCTGAAAAACAAAGCCCATATTTTCCCCGTTAGAGTTTGAACTGGGAAACTTGGGAGAACCCAAGGCAGTTAGAAGTGAGGGCAGAAAAAGGCCCCTGAGTTAGAGTTCTAGCTAGTCAGAGATGCTGTGAGTAGAATTTAGAAGGGAACAGAAACTATGAGTAAATAGAAGCATCAGCTTTCTACTGTCTATCGTCTATCTAGAGATATAATCTAGAGAAGTATAGAGAGAAGCTAAAGCAATACAAGAAACCTTGAAATCTGTGTGCACCCTGTGAAAGGTATTTATCTCTAAGTATAATTCCATTATTGAAAATTTCCCTCTACTCCTCAGCATGTATCCTTATAGTGAACTTCCTTTTTCACGAGCTTCCTTGAGCAAATCTTCCCTTAGAAATGAAAAAAAAAATATGTCAGCACTCAGAGGGCCAGATCATTATTTTCATGTGGGAAACTTGTCTTCTTAGGCACAAGTCTTCCCCAAAATGGGTCATTTAGGTCATCGGCTCTAGAAACGTTTTAAAACACAAAATGTTGTATTTGCTTGCGTGATCCTCCTGGTTTTTTTGGGGGGGGGTGTGGACCATCTCACACCTATGAAATTACTCTGGCCATGGTCAATTCTTATTCTTGTTGACCCCTTGTTTCTTTTGACTTGGGGCCTGGTCTTATGAATTAGTTTGATCAATGGGATGTGAATAGGAGTTGTGGTGTGGGTGCGATATTAGAACTTAGGAGGCATTGTTGATGTGCTTAATTGTCCAAGCCAGAAGCCAAACTGTGGAAATCCCTTGGCCTCTCTCTCCTTCTAAGTCCTTTAGTTTTCAATGTATGTGGGTTGCCTGTTGTATAGATTTGGGTTTCCTGAATGTTTTTTCTGAACTGAGTATGTTTTTCTAGTCCCAACATCACTTAGATACTTTCTCTGTCCCCTGGAGTAATGATCTCGTAAGAGATTGTAGTGCAGTTAGTATAGACCCCTCATAATCCATTCTCTTGTCCCATGCAAGTTTATTATTAGACTGTGCATCTAGACTAATCCTTCTCACGAGGCATATGGGAGCATTATTCTGTCTCATTCAAGACAAAGTCCAAACTTGTTAGTAAGGCTTTAAAATTCCTTTTTTGATCCTACCTTCTCGCTTTCTTACTACAGTGAGCATGACTGACGCTTGCATTCAACCCTTCAGGGAGTAACAAACACACAGGAAAGTATTTGGATTGCAAATACTAAGAAAAGAGGGTTATGTTCATTGAGGGCTACCTAACTTATGGGGCAGGATGTGGGGAGAGGGAGAGAGAGAGAGTGAAAAGTAGAAGAAAGACTTCTTGATCCCTGACCTGAGCCAAGTCTGTGTGTGTGTGGGTGGGGGGGGGGTAAATAAGGCCTAAGAAAGAATGAATTATCAGGCGAAAGGAACTACATAATCAAAATCAAGGTCTAGAAGCATCAAATGCTTTAGGAACTTGTTAAAAAGTTACTCTGGTGAGGTATGAAGATCATGATATCAATATTGACTTATGGATGTTATTAGTCATATTAAGACACTTGGATGCATGCATACATAGTGAACAAAATGCTACGCAAGCAAAAGAAGCTCTATGACTATGTATTTGGGGAATCCTTAAGATGCTTGATCTACATTTGAGATATTTATCAAGTAAAAGGATGACCATGGGATAAATCATGCCTGTAATTCCAATTAACTTAGAAGGGTGAAGGTCAGGAGGATTTTAGTTCAAGGCCAGCCTAGGATAAAAAGTTAGCAAGACTCTTTCTCAACAAATATGTTGAGATCACCTGTGTGATCCTACTTACAAGAGAAGTACATAGAAGGTTGACCCTGGAAAGAAAGTAGAAGACCCAAGCAAGGTTGGAGTTTTGAGTTTAAACCCTACTATTGCTAAAATGAATGAATGGTAATAAATATATATATAGTAAATAAATAGATAAGTTACTTATACACCTAATAATATATGTTACTTATTTGCTATATATATTTATTATATATATTATATATATTTATTAATGAATGTATGATTAATACAGGAAGATGACTCTTAAATGAATGTTTATTGATTCTGGGCATGAAGGTGAAGAAGTACTCAGGCAGGAGTCATTAGATTTCACCCATCTTCAGGTAGAGCCCATGTAAATCTTCCCAGGCAGAAGAATGTTTGTTGCCAAAGGAATTCAGCTGTAAAGGCATAATCACTGCCTTTGTTGACAGATTTAGAGATGTTTTGCCAAACACTATCTTAAAACACTATGATTAGATGTAATTTTGCAAAAATGAGTTCATAATGGAGGTGATTCACTTGCTGTATCAGTGAAGGAGTATCTTCTATTTACAGTTTATTTAATTTGCATTTGATTAATTTACATTGAGTGCAAGCAGTTGCTCTATAATTATCTCCTCGTCTGCATCAGGGTACATGCAAAATTATGTCTGGAAAATTGCGAAGTCAGATGTTAACGTTGAAAACACCCCTGAAGTAATCTCTTTTCCCTCCTTTACCATCCAAACAAAACCCTTTGTAACATTAGATTCCTAAGGAGCTTTTCATATCTGTATTCTGCACAGAACATTATTTCTCATTTTCACAATTTACTATTTAGCTTGTTACAAGTAACACATTTTGCATGTTTGTCTAGTTCTATTAAATCCATTATCATGAGATAAAGGAGTTATTTTAGGTGTATCTTTCAGAGAGTCCTGGGACCTTCCTGTGGTTTAGAACTGTGTTCTTTAGTCATTTATCCCCTTAATTCTTGAAATGTTCATCACATACATTGGAAATTGTATCTAATAGCCCCAAATGAAGTAAATTATTACATGAGTCTGCAGCCTTTGGGCCAAATCCAGCTTCGGGCTGGTTTTGGTATGGGCGTTAAGAATGGGTTTTACATTTTTAAGTGATTGAAAAACATTCAGAAGAAGAATATTGGATGGCATGAATATTCTCTGACATTTACATTTCAGTCTCCATAAGTACTCTTATTGGGTCATTACTACATCATTCATGTACACATTGTGGGGACATTTCAGCTATGAAGGCACGTGGAGCTGTGATGAGGGAGGATGGTCTATCCCTCCTGAAACATTCACCCTCTGGCGCTTAATGGAAAATGTTTGCTGATCCCTGGCCTGAGGCAATTGTGGTAATCTCATTTCCTTTGAGAATGGTTGGTTTTGGAATGAACATAAAATCTTAATCCTGAGAAATGGAGTATTGATGGGGCTTCTGGGAAAGCTGCTGTGAAGGAGATGGAGGGAGGAAAAGTTCTTTGCATCCTGTGTTGTTGCTGTACTTGGATGAGGGGTTGACCATGGGATAGACGAGGAGTCTGATTAGAAGGAGATGATGAGAAAAGCTGAACTCTTCATGTGGGTATTCAAGGAACCCAAATCCTCATCTTCTTGTGCATTTCCTGTTCTGTGAGATCACACCTAGGCTGTATTTTTAGGTCATTGGAGGGTAGGGCTTTCTGTTTGGGTGCCTAAGTTTCCACTGTAGGCCTCTGTGTTGCAGTTGACTGTGTGTCTAGTGTGGGGACCCCAATAATACCCCAAATACCATAAACCAACACATAGTCTCTGTGTTTCCACAAGCTTACTCTGCTAAGATGGCATTCTGCAAAAATGGGATGTTCAACAGCTCTTCTTTCTTGGGGATTCATAGACTGTACTTTGTAGAGTGCTGAATTTTGTTTCTAAGATTTAGAGGGTGGCTTGGAGATCCTTAATGCAATTAGGGGATAAGCAGTTCCAGGAAAATAGAAGATATAAAACACTGACAGAGAAAACAGCATGGTGTTTTCTGGGAAGATTACTTCTACTGAGGAGTCTGGATTTTTTTTTTAGCATCAAAGTTTACTTTGTTCAGTTGACAGAGAAGTCCACTGTTAATACCAGTATACTAACAACTCCTAAAACCATTTCAAAACTCTTACCACTAAAGACCTAGTGCTAATAATGGTAATGCCACTTATTGAAAACTTAAACAGGGCAGACATTTTAAATGTCATTATATCATTTACTTCCATCTCTGTCTTAAAGGTAGTTAAAGATAGCAAGGCAGAGTGATGTTAATGACTTGTCCAAGGTCACACAGGAAGGGTAAAATTGGGAACAAATGCTTGGATTTTTTGATTCAGTGTCAGTGTCCTGGCCAAAAGAAAGCCCTACAGATAATGTAGAATGGAGTGTGATTGAGTCTTGTATAAGTCACAGTCAGAAAGTTTGGTGATTCTTCATACTAGCAACAGTATAGTTGTGGTTCAGAATTTTACTTACTTTTAAAAAATACACATTTGGAATTGAATGAAAATTTGGAATAGAGAAATTTCATATATAAACTTAGCTTTGCAGTTTGAGGTGCTGTTAACAGCTGTTCCAATGGGGCACTCTTGGTAGTATCATTCACACAGTGGAGAATTGGAAGATCTCTTAAATGTCAATTGTATATACATTCTAATTCCCAGCTACAATATAAGGACACGTCATTCCACTTAGTTGCATTCTATGGGAAACTCACGTTTCCAATACTTGAATATATAAAACAAAGATGTGAGTGCCAAGAGAAAGGACAATTGCAGAACAAAGGCTGACGTGTTGACACCACGTCTGAGTCATCCCGGGCTTTCAAATAGCGAGGCTGACGAGCATTTGAGAAGGAAGGCTGAGTACATCTTACCAGGAATGGAGGTGGTGGAAGTAGGAGATTGGGCCTCACCTTTGGTTGGGGCTGAGGAACAGAGTTCCCAAAGGGAGAAGAGTCCCGTTGGGAATGAGGCTTGCTTTCTCTCTGTAGCTGTGTCAATTGTTGATTTGGCATCCAAGGCCAGATGTTCTGCATTCAGATCTTAGCTCAGTCACTGCACAGCCCAGGGTGGGTCGCTAAATCTTACAAACCCACCTTTCCTCACCTGTAGAATAATGGCATAAATAATTGCTTCTACTTTGCAGGGTTATTAAGACTAAGTGAAGTTACGTTGACTCGTTGTTTAGCTCAGTGCTGGGCAAATAGCAAAGGGTTCAGTAACTATCAGCCATGTTGGCATCATTATCCTGTCTTCTAGGATGAAGCTGCTCATTTCCCTTACCAGGCAGAGCACCAGTGATTTTCCAGGATGGTCTATTGAGTGAATGGAATAGCTCTTACCCTTTGAATCATTACCGTGGTTATTTTTCAGTTGGACTACTTCTGCGGTTGATTTGTCCATTCTTCCTCAAGAATATATACAGTGGTGAGAATTTTAATGCATGAGTGGTTTGGGCAACAGCCCCCAAATATCTTATTTTTACTACGTATTATTATAGCGTTACATTCATAGTTAGGGGTCAGCTGCCATTTCCTGAGGTTTATAACACGCCTGTTTTAATTAACATCAAGCTCAAATTTGGCATACAGGTGGTCAACCCAGATGTGAATGTTATTTTTAAAAGTGCCTTATGGCTGTTAAATCTCGTTCTTTAAAATAGCAAAACATATATGAGTGTGTGTGTCTGTGGCGGGGGAGGGGCCCGGAGAGCAGTAAAAGTCTGAAATGCTGGATATTGCAGTCCTCCGTTAGACACGCTTCAATGACAAAAAGAGTCCTTGAAAATTATTAAGATACGTGTGCATAGACCATAAGCTAATATATTGAAAAGAAGCCAGAATAACAATAAAAAGGAGGTGGCCCCACACTGGATGGATGAAAGAAAAGACATAAAGGGCTACATATGTACTGGGTGGGTTAGGAAAATAAACACAGGGGGCTTGAGTGAGCAGAGAATCCGTTTGAAGAGTAGGATTTCTACTTTCAAGGATTTCACCAGACTCAAATTTCAACTATCTAAAGGGTTTTGCTTGATGTGTGTGTGTGTGTGTGTGTGTGTGTGTGTGTGTGTGTGTGTGTGTGTGTGTATGTGTGTGTATGTATGTATGTGTGTGATCACAGTGTACACACAAATACATCCTCTCTAGCCTGTGCACATAGATCACACATGTATACATGCCACATGCACATTATAAGCCCAGCCACTAATATGCATGTGTTAATTTAAGCACAAATGCATTCTGTGTTTTGGTGGGGAGGGCTGTCAGGGGCTTGAACGCAGGGCCTGGCCGCTGTCTCCATGTTCTTTGGCGCAAGGCTAGCTCTCTACCGCGTTGAGCTCCACTTCCAGTTTTCTGGTGGTTAATTGGAGATAATAGTCTCACGGTCTTTCCAGTGGGGGATGGATTTATACCGTGATCCTCAGATCTCAGCCTCCAGAGTATCTGGGATGTCAGCTGCGAGTCACTAATACTCGGCTAGGCACAAAAAAATTCTAATTCTTTCTAAACCACATGCTGATGACAGATGATTGTCATCCAGGGTTGTTAATATCAAAATTCCATCCCACTGTTGGTCTTTAGCCTTATACGTAAAATATGTATCTGGTATCAAAGGAAGGAAGTCCAATAAACTTAGACCTAATCAGCTGGCCTCCAAAGTCTTTGGTGTAAGTGGAAACCACTTGGTTCCAGTGGAACTTCTGGAGGGGTACTTCATAATCCCCGGAGATACCCTAGAAAGAGCAAAGAACAAATACCACCCACAGAGAAGTAACTTGGCTCTCTTGCCATGTTTATGGCAAACATTCATTGAGCTTGCTAGAATTAAATGGCGAAATTCATCACAACTAATTTCTATTTGTCATCTATTAAGCTACATTGTTCTGTCCTCAACGTCAGGTTAAATAATGAACCTCTTGCAATGGAGTAAATTAACCTCCACTTTATGTTCATGTCATTGTCAAATGGAAACATCACTTGCACAAATGAAAAAGATTCATTAGTAACACCAGTGCACAAGCTCTGCTCTGGTAAAAGATAAGAGGGATGGAGCCCTTGTCATAATACACCATTGCCAAGCCCCTCATTATTTATGATGCCTGCTGTAATCTTAGGGATTGTCTTTCACAGTGGCAATTAGCCCACAGTGCACCAAGCAATTACGGGCCAGAGTCTGCCTCTGACAGGTATGCTTGCCCTGGTTTTAAAGGGCTGTGATCCTTGAGAGAGATGTAATCCCATCTCCACAGTCCAAAGGTCAGCCTGCCTCCCTGTTAGTAGTAGAGACAGAGAACGTAAACCATGCATTGTGAGCTACTTGTAAGGGTTGGTTGTCTGACAGGACTGGCCCATCCTGTTCATGTCAGTCAGTCAGTGCTGCATTGTGTGGGGTCACAGGCCCTTGGGTGTAGATGGGAACAGTGTAATCCGTCATACCAGCATTTATTCATAGCTTGCCAGGCCAAAATTTCTTCATCATTCTTAATCCTAATACCGAAGTAGTACTTCATCTGTGTCATTCGCTTTTGTTTTTTTTTTCTTTTTCTTTTAAATACGTATTTTAATATTTTTATTGTCTTTTAGGTAGCTGTACACAGAGGTTGCTGTTCAACCAATCAGCTTATGGGCACAATGCATATTGATCTGTGTCCACCCCTTTTAGCATTCTCAGTGTTATACCTTACCTCAAAGGTTCAGCTGAATTAGAGTGCGTGTGTGTGTGTGTGTGTGTGTGTGTACGTACCTGTGTCAGTGTGTCTGTCTGTGTGTAGGAATTTAAAATTTTTTGCTTTTGAAATTTATGTGGATTAATACAATTGTCCTTTTTTTTTTTTTTACTACACTTGGCCCAAATTGCGTACACTAAATCCACAAGTAAGGCAGGGTATATTACATGCCTGTCTCTGTTGGTGGCCTTTAGAAAGTCTGTGATTTAACAAGCTACAGAGTCCCTCAGATCCTCTTGAAGTGGAGAACTGGAGGCGATGACAGGCTCATCATTCTTGAGAATGGTGTTATTCGCTCCGTATTGTACAAGGAACTCCACGATACTGATGTGTTTTCACAAAGGGGTGAAGTGAGGTGGTGTGCAATGAGACATCGTTGAGTACTTTTGAGATGCGGAGGCTGAAAAGCCTCCAAAACACTGAAAGGCTAGTCGCACTAGTAGCACTTCCCCTTTCACGTTCTTTCTCTCCTTGTTTTGGCAAAAAGTTTAGAAAAAGTTTCTTGAAACTGATTTCTGGGCTCCTGAATGCTGGAAGATAGACAGCTCTGGGAAGTACCCCATCTCTCAAGTGAGCATTTTCTGAGGAGGAGTGAGCTGAGGTCGCCTTGCTACCTGTGACACCACTGCTGACGTGACATGCGCACCTCTCACTCTGTTCACCATCCAGTCCAAGTTATCTGACTTCACTGCCTGGCTTTGGTCTTAGGATTGGAACTTGTCTAGCCCGTGCTATCTTGTGATTGGTAACTCAGGAGAATTGGGAACTAGGTATAGGTTCCTTTCAACCTAAGTGTTCTCACTCAGGCCAACATCAGTTGTAATCCCCTGAAACACTCCATTTGGCAACAGCCAGGATGGAAGAGAAGTGTTGAGCGTAATTAGCTTATTATACTTTTGAGTAGGTAGCAGAGTACAACTGGGTCCCTCTCAGAAATTCAGGAAGGGAAGGGCCTCTTTTCACTATAGAGGAAGTTTAACAGCATGGCTAAAATTTGTTGTTTGAATTGATGCAAGATTGCTTAAGCCATAGACAGCAAATTTACAGAAAGGATCCCATAATTCTGTCTCTCAGACCAGTCAGTGGGGAAATCACTAGCTAATCTCAGCACTCTTTCTTGTCAAGCCTAGGTATGGACTCCCATTCCTTCTTAAGACAATATTCTAGGTAGATACTTACCTATCAATATATTTGCTTTCAATATTGGAAAGTTTCAATATTACAGAGATGTTTTTAAATGTTAAAAAGACAGAATTAATGGAGACAGAAAATTGTGCAAGGGACTTGACAAAGTGTAAATGAAACTATGGTTTAATTTGTTATTATTATTATTATTATTATTATTATTATTATTATTATTATTTTTGCCAGTTGCCAGTTCTGGGGCTTGAACTGGGCCTGAGCACTGTCTCTTGAGCTCTTTTTGCTCAAGTCTAGTGCTCCATCCCTTGAGCCACGATATCACTTTGGGCTTTTTTTTTCTGTCATTAATTGGAGTTAAGAGTCTCACAGTCCTTCTGGGGTGGCTTTGAATAGTGATCCTCAGAATTCAGCCTCCTTAGTAGCTAGGATTACAGATATGAGCCACTAGCGTTGGGGTTGATGGTTCATTTTTTAATACTCAGTTTTTAAAATAAAAATATATATTGAGCCGGGAGTTTGGCCTAGTGGTAGAGTGCTTGCCTAGCATGCACGAAGACCCGGGTTCGATTCCTTGGTACCACATACATAGAAAAAAGCCGGAAGTGGTGCTGAGGCTCAAGTGGTAGAGCTCTAGCCTTGAGAAAGTCCAAGGAGAGTGCTCAGGCCCTGAGCTCAAGCCCACGACTTGCAAAAAAAAAAGAATATATATATATATGTATATATGTGTATATATATATATTGAGTATACACAGTCTACATAACAATATTCATATCATAAATGAGAAAGGCAACTGCTAAGAATCTGGTGTCTACTACGAAGATCAAAAGGAAGGATAGACGGGACTTTAGAAAGTGTTGAAATTAAGGGGTGAGAAGATTGAGATTCCTTTTGAAGAGTGGGGGGGGGGATGTAGAAGCAGAACTGTGCCGCTCTTTTAAGGAAGGGAACTTTTCAAATCTTCTCTCCCTGATGTCCTTGCTAGTAATCTGTGACTTCAGTGTGTGAATGAGGAAACATCACAAAGAAACATGAAGGGGGTATATTTGGTGTGTGTAGGGGGGAAGGTGGTCTTTGTGCATCCAGGGTGGGAGAGAGGGCAGAGCTAGGAATCAGTATTGGTCCAGAGATATTGCCACCTTCCAGCTGCCTCTTGGGGAACCTTAGCCCAGGTTGGTCTTGCATGACTCCAGGCAAGTCTGATCAATAAAGAGAATCCTTCCTGTAGCATCACAGCATGGCAGCTGGGCTGCCCCGTGGATCACGTGCTCTCTCCTCTGCACACTGTGGAGTTTGGAGCAGGCAATTAGAAGTTGGGGGACAGCTTCTCCCAGAGGCTGAAGAGCTGACAGATGATCCAACACAGTGTGGATCTGGATTTTTGCCAGCTCCCTCATGCCTTCGTGAGTGATGAATTGTGGAACTGGGTGGATTTTGCCTGCCTTTTCCTGTGTGTTTAGAGGTACACAGCGACAGAATATACAGCCATAACTGTGTGTGGTATGTGTGGCTAGGATACACCTCTGGGGGGGGTTCTTCTGTAAAACACCTGTATGTGTGTACACATGCATGTATGTGCGTGTGTGTGCATGCGCTTGTGTGTGTGTGTGTGTGTGTGTGTGTGTGTGTGTGTAGGTGGAGAGAGAGAGAGAGAGGGAAAGAACACAGAGGGTACTCAGCCAAGACTCATGTCACGTTTTGGCACGTCAGTTATAAACTGAGTAGATCCCTCAAGTGAGAGCTTTGAGGAAGGGAAAGACTCACAGAAGTCTGGGGTATCTCTACTGAGAACCACATTAGCATAGACAGAAAGTGTCACCTGGCCCAGAATTACTACATGCGATGAACAAGGGCTCTGGAGACCTTCAGACCAATAGGCGATGTTCAGATATAAGTTGTTCCATTCCCTGGACCCGTTTCACACCTGTGAAGTCAGAGATTCTGGGAAGACTGAAATGGATGATTGTCAGTTTTATGCTTCCTACCCTGTAAAAAACCAAGGTGTGGGTTGACGTCCTACATCCGTTCCTGTCCTTCTAAATTGTAACCTGTGTCAAGTATTTCCTAGTCTTTCAACTCACTGTTCTAAGATTTTGATATGTATTAATTTGTGTAACACCCCCCCAATCCCTTGCTGAAATATCCCCGTGAAAGTTCCCAGCTAGCTTATCATTGATGGGAATTTCAATGTCTTTCCCTTATAGACATTGTTTAGAGAGTGTGGTGGAAGTCACATTATCAGCAAATAAAAGCAAAATAAAGTATATAGAAAATGCCTTTTTTAAAAATTTGGTCTACCTGTAGTATATGGAATGTTGCACCCCACTTAAACTTTTTTGAGGTACTGGGGATTGACTTGCCCCTAGTCATTTGCTATTTTGGCTATCACTCAGAAAGGATCTCATATTAGCATTGGCTGGTTTGGCCTCACACTGCCTGTGGTTGGCACAACTTTGATTTCCAGCCAATTAGGACCAAAAGCATGTGCCATCACACCTGCCTTGTTTTTTTTGTTGTTGTTGTTTGTTTGTTTTTTTGAGATAGAGCCTCAGTACTCTTGCCTGGGCTGGTCTTGAACTGTGATCCTCCTGTTTTCATCTCCAGAGTGTTTGGAATTACACGTAGTTACTACCATACCTGATCTCCCTTAATTCCATATAACAATGTGTGGTAGATTACTGTCATAATTATAGTTAAAGTATATTGGGAACTTTGTAATTCTCCCACAATAGAACACATATTACATCACATTCCTATTCAGAAGAATGATGTTTTCCAGATGCAATCATGTATAAACCTAATTATGAAATGCCCACCAGGGTATAATTTAAATTAATCTAATGTGCTATTCATTCCTTCTATACTGAGATATTTATACTTTGGAAAACTATATGATTTAAAATTTTAATTATTATGACTAATTCCTTCAAGGAAGACAATTGCTTTTTGTAAATTATTTTATTTTCTGTTGTTCAATTCTTCGTACTCTATGGGTTTGGAAGTTCTAATCTGAGTTCCTGATAGATTTTATCGGTCATTCTTTTTTGTCTCAAGTGGTCAGGGTTTGTATCTACTGCCTCCTCCCCCTATCCTCTCTCTCTCTCTGTTCTGTGTTCTCAGTGTGTGTATCTACTTATTTCTCTTTCTGTCTCTCTCCCTTCCATTATCCTCTTTCTGCTCTTCCTTCTATTTAGGATCTTTGCCTCCAAAGCAAGGTGGCTTCTCTTTGTTCTTTATTCTCTCATGTAGCAATTATGTCCAAAATCCCTGCCCTGATCAGAGTCACTGAATAAAAGCCTAGCAAGCCCCATTCCTCTCAGTCTGAATCTACCCACTGTGGATCTAGCAGATAGGAGAGATCAATTGTCTTAACCAGACAGGAGTGGTTTTCCATATAATCTGATTCCTCATGCGTTCCCTGCACTAGGTTTAGAGCCAAACTCTGTTTATGGTTTTAGTCTGATGTCCATCTGTCTTTCTTCCTGTAGGGCCTTCACTGGGAGAGTGGCTGTAGTTTATGGTAAACCTGATTTCTAACAGGTTCCCAGTATTCTCCTGTTTAGCTACCTTAAACTAACATTTGAACTCAGTGAAAGCTCTTACTCTTTTCTTTACTCAGAGATGAGTTCATCAGCAGCAGTGCATTTTGTTTATTTTTTTCTAAGTAATGGTATAAGCATTTTGCATGGATTAGACAATTCTCTGGAACCTGATTTTAAGTAGATACAAAGATGTAGTCATACGAGGGCTGTGGTAAACAAGAAGTTTAAGAAACCTGGCATGTATAAGCAGTGGCATGGTAAATGACATTCCTGGACTGCAGAGACCAATGCCAATGTGCTGTCTGCAGTCTTACTCCTAGGGCATCCCATTTTCCTTCTAGGGCAGTCAGTGGGTGGTGGTAATTCTCTAATGGTGAGAAGTCCAGACAAAGAGAAGCTGCATCCTAGAATGGGCTTGTGCTGCCCTCCACTCAGGCTGGCTCTGTCCACCTGGCCTGGGGAAGAGCAGTTTGAGGCACCGGGGTGTCGGGATGCAGCTTCCATCCTCAGAAGGGAAAATGGCCAAGTGACCTAGCGCTGCTCCAGGGCTTGTTTTCTCCACTGCTGAACACAGAGACTTTGGTACAGCCCCAGGGACGCTGGAGAGAAAAGCAAGCCTGTAAGGCTGATTTGGGAAATTGGAACTGTAAGCTCCTCAGATCCACCAACCTAGACTTTCCTTAATTAGAGAGGTGGCCCTCCAATCAATAGTCCTTCTCTGGCTTGCTCTGTTCTTCATTCCCCTTGCGTTCCAGCCAGCCACTCTGGGGATTTTTCAGCTGACAACTGTGCAATTCTACTGGGACTGTGCTAGGTACAGAAGGGGAGAGAGAATGTCATTTGTTGGCCTGTTATATACGGTTGCTAAAGCACAGTGTTATATTCATCAAAGCCACCTGAGTTCTCCCCACTAATGCACCAGTTTTATATTCAGAATGTGTGTTACATTGTTCACCTAGGAGGTTGCAGAAGGGCTGAAACATTGTCCAAAAATATTTTAGCATTCATTCATTCTTGCAACAAGAATGCCCCAAACTCCAAGTGACAAACAATGCTATCCCAGCACCTGACTTCTTCTTAGATGTCTCTTATCTACTGCTTAAGAGCACGTGTATTTGAGAAAGAATTATAAAACTTGCTTATTATTATGAGTATCTAGAATGAAATGAACACCTTCCCGGTAGAAAACAGAAGGGAAGATAAAGACGAAAGCAACCACGACAATTTCATCCTATAGCTTTTCCAGTACTGTGTTAAGTATATGGAATGAATGTATCATTTAACTTTACCAACAGTCCTGCAAGATAGTACTGACACATTCATGTTCTACCTGTGGGGAACTGAAGCTAGGAGTGGCAAAGTGAATTGTTCACAGTCAATTGCACTTTGGTCTCACTTACCCTAGGGACCGTTCTCTAAATCATTGGTTTGAATTATGGTTCCCAAATCTGGAATTCTTCCAGATTTTATTAATCAGGATTCTCTCATAATCCCTTCTGCTGGTCTGAAATAAAGCGGATTCGTTTTAAGGCATGGTTGAAACAGGTCATTGAGCCCGTGTTTGCAGGGATAATGTAATTATAGCAATTTGGGGGGATTGTTCAGGCTTTATCCCCTCCCCCCAAAGTAAATATTCAGGAGGAAAGATATGTCAGGAGCCCTGTTTAGCCAGATTGGATCAGTTTCACTGGGTAGAGGCCTAATTCTCCAGTTCCTTTCTTCTGTGTATACACAGCTGGAATAGACCAACCCAGGCTCTGGTGAGCCAGAATCCAGAGTGAGATGGAAGTTCTTCAATTCTGGAAACCCTGTCTAGCATTTTGTCCCTGCCACCTTGCCTTAAGACCATGTATTTATTTGGCATAAAATTGAAAAAGAAAACATGAGCTCAGCTAAATGGTTCCTTTATAACTTGAAGGAAAAGACCTGGAGTGTGACCTCAAAATAGTTATATCAATAAAAAAGAAAAAAAAAACTTCTAAAATACTTCTTGTGCTGACCTATTGGCTGTTGTGGCTGTGGAATGAAAAGGCATTTGATTTCACTTGCCCCCTCTACTGGGACAGTACACATTCTGTTTGAATGTCAGTGTGCTCTGTTCTGAAAGTTTAGACTTCATTAGGGAAGTTTATTAATAACATTGAAAGAGTGTTGAAAGAGAAACAGGGAAGAAAAAGGAAAACAGTTATGATGACACGAGGTGTGTGAAGAAGTGAAATATGCGGAATTCAACAGCTCTTCACTGAAAACTTCCTTGGTGGAAGGGATTCATCAAGTTTTGCCTTAAGGGTAAAATCATTAATTTGTTAGCTATCTCTGTAGGCTCTTGGTGACTCTATAACCTGAGGTGAATGGAAGCTTATGGCTAAACAGTTTAGCCAAATGTGTGTTTTCAAA